>NC_070607.1:83120330-83433830 GCF_027172205.1 Podarcis raffonei
TTGTGCAATGCCTGCCTCGGAATGCCCGGCACGGAAGGGGAGCCTTTTCATCATGTCGGCCCAGCAACGCCACTGCTGCCACTGCTGCCTCCCAACATGAGTAAGATGCTGGCCTCACGTTCACCTTCGGCCAGTCTCCATCAAGGAAGCACCTCTATTGGGGCTGGGGGATGGTGGCTCAGAGACCAGGGGCAGTGGCCGCGTCTGCCCGGAGGACTCACAAGGAGACATAATCGGGCTTCTGAGGCTCTGAGCGAGTTTCTGTGGGAATGTTCAGGGATGCAGGAGAGGATATATTGACTGATTATATCCTTATCCAACTTGTGTTAACAAGTTCCCAAAATATCAGCAGAGTAAGACATTCCCCTTTATTTAAGTTTGCAACGGCAACGTGTGCTCAGGTTCGCTAGAACCTCTATAATAATCACTCTGGTAATTTCCCCTTTGTTCCCTCTTAAAATAGAAGACACAACACAGTCTTTTACAAAAGTATAAAAAAGAGTTTACTCAGATTCTGTTCACAATCGGATCCCAGAAGGCAGACAGCTTAATAAAGTAATATACATTTGGTATCTATCTCATAAGAAGATAGTCCCTTTGTCCTCTCTTGGCTGGGAGCCAAGAGGGCATCTTAGCAGATGTTGCTTCTTCGAAGGAAGAGAAGAGAGAGGTAAGAGAGAGATGGCTGCCCCTGCCCTGTGCTTTTATCATTACCTGCACAGGTGAGGCCACAACCACCTCTAGTCACATGCGGAGGAAGTCTGTCCCAGGAAGTTTACCTGCTGGCTGGACAAACATCCCTCCCCATGTCTAAACATGTACACTCTAGGAATGTTGTAATTGACTGCTCCTGTGTTTCACATCCCACAGTTTCCCCACAGGGGAGCCACAGAAATAATGTAGTTAGTCAAGAGAGACGTGGACTCAGAAAGGTTGAAAACCTCTGCCCTAGAGGAAGAACAATGAGTTGACGAAAAGTGCTTAAGTGGATTCCAAAAACACAAACTCGCAGAAAAATTGGGATCTGTCGTAGAAAAACTCCATTGAAGAAGATGACAGTGGTTACCCAGACCTCACTGCAGTTTGAGCTTCAGGGCCCTTGAAATGTCAGTCCATCAGTGATGCCAATCCAGAACCCTCACTGGTGCACCTAAGCAACACACCATCACTCTCCTCCCTCCCTCTCCCAACAGATGGCAGTGACTCTGCTGCTGGGAGGTCAGGTGCACAGCTATGGCCCTCCCTGCCAGCTGCTACTGGTCCTACATGCATATCCCCTGCCCATGTTTGTGTTTCTTGTGCACATCAAAGTGTGGGGCAGCTGCACCTTCCACTGGCATGCAGCCCCAAGAGGTTTTGCCAAGGGTGAATGTACCCTTTGGTCCAAATAAGGTGAATGATCATGGGTAGACCAGCTCTCCTGGTTCACCTCTGCAGCACCAGTATCCCCACTGCCTCGTTCTCTTCCTCCCAGTAAGTGGCAGCAAACGTCCTGTCAAGAAGTCAATAGTAGCCCCTCCTTGCTACTACTGCTACTCCAGAGGAACAGAGGGTGGGAACCAATCGCAGAGGCTGGTTGGACAAAAGACAGGGCAAGCTAACAACAGGCTGAGCTAGGGGAAGGCATAGCCCAAAAGTCATGACAGGAAGAGCTCAGTTGTTCCAAATGAATTACAGAGTGCCCTGCCGAACAAACAAAGAGAAGCCTCTTTCACAGGGGGAAGAAACCCTTTAAGAAATTGAAGTAGAGGGTCTGGCAGAGCACAAGCAGAAGCGCAAGCACACAACACCACATACAGGTTTTACCCTTTTATGCCATCAAGGAGATGAAATGCTTTTCGGAAGAGCTGTGTGATTAAGAGGAACAAAAGGGGAAAGACACTTTAAGCTCACTTTGCAGCCCTGAAACCCACTTCACATACTCTAAAATACTCAATTTATGGTCCATTTTGAATCCCGTTGGTAATTTACTGCCCTAAGTGCAGAGGATATTTTAATACAACCTAGTTTTTCCTGCTTTTTACTAGCTCCCTCCCCCTTATTGCTCTCTGTTCTGCGGAGAAGGTGAGCAAACAAATATTTCAAGAGAAAATCCAAGGCCGTGTTTTTAAGTGATACGGGAAGTTCCCACTCTCCTCTTCTTTTCCATTAAAACATTTCTCTCCTAGAGAGGCCCAGGCACTGCTGGATTGAGAGTTCACGGGTTTAAAAATCCGTTTAACCCAATTTGCAATATTGCCTAGGATTTTCTTTAGGTTCTTTCAGATTTTTGAGAAGAGTGGATAGCCCTAGGGTTTCTTTAGGTTTGCGGGCATTTGGTGAGATATTATTTGCTGGGCCTCTCTGCCCAGGGTTGTTATCCCCACCTGTGGTGGCTCCTTCTTTTCATGCACAAAACAGAGGGCAAGATCACAAGTGATCTGTCACAGCTGCTAGGATCAGCAGTCATTGCATGCTTTCCTGCCCACTCCCTCTGGGCAGCATATGTCTACCCTAACAGCCATATGCTGGTATTCAACTAAATATTTGCACTAACACAATGGTTTTCCCTTCTCTCCATCCCCTGATTGCCCCAAATCTGCTCCGGAGGGCGAGGGGTAACTCCCAGAACAATGGAGGATTGCATGGAGGAAGGAGAGGAGGAGAACAAGGATAAATCTTTGGAGGAAAGGTGGGCTTGGAATTAAAGAGTGTATTTTGCCTCGAGACTACTCTTTCTGTTCCTGTTTATTTTTGCACATCTTTCCCCCCCCCCCCGTCCATCTTTACAAAGAGAAATGCCAGTTCCTCAGCCAGTTCCCAATATAGCAGAAGAAAAAAAGGAGAGAGGAGATGGGATGCAAAGAAGCTGCTGTGCAAGTAGAAGGAGGTCCATTTGCACAATGGGACTTTCCTCCCCCTTCTCTTCCCTCCACCCTGCGCATCCTAAATCTGTTCAGGATGGGGGGGTTTGGGGGGGCAGAACAGCTTAAGGGCATGTGTGGGAGGGCTGCAATGGAGCAGGGAAGTCCCGTTGTGCAAGTGAACAGCATTCCACTCATGCATACCCTGCTTAATGTGAAGTTTAATTTCACCCAACATAACAAAAGATTGAATTTGTGTATTTGAAACCGCCTGCTGAAGCAGCAGAGAGATCCAAAATGTATTGGATATTAAACTTTCCCCCAACCCCTTTAGTTTCCGATCCTCTTCCTGCAGATCTTCATTTCAAAATGATATTTGAAATATATTATATAGATATATAGACATATATACAGTAGATATATTGATGGTGGTGGTGGTGCTGGCATTTCCTTTCACCTTAAGCTTTATTGATAAGCTCAAACAATATATTAAAATTGTTCAGAAGTGGCATGCATTAATTAATTCTTCAAATCACCCTTCAAATAAATCGGTATAGATTATAGCAAAAATTAATGTTTTCAGTACAGATTATCACAATCTCCCCTGTACCACTGAACTGCCTACGCTCCTTTCGCTGGTTAGCCTCCAGCCAGTTTAGCCCTATGAGCTCTAAATGGCTGAACACTTGAAATAATAGGGAAAGGGGAAAGATCACTGAGTAGTGCTTGATGTGTGGGGAGAAAGCCCCTTTTGTGCTCTGCTTGCTGCTAGGCGGAGGTAACTTTGCAGCTGGTATCTAAGCACTCAGTGATATTTTCCCATTCTTTACTTTGTGTGCATTTCAGGTGCTAACATGAGCTCACACTGTCACCTTGTGGTCGCATGACTCACAGCACATTTGAAAACCCAAATATGCTGCTGTTGATTTTAAAAGGAATACTTAACCCACATAAATCTCCACGGAACAAGTTAGCTAAACTGGAGAACATTTCGCTGGGATAGGTAATTGAATAACCAGGCCTAAATCAGGTTCAGAATGGGTGACAGCTACAGATTTTATTAACCTGTTTGAAAGCATTTTTGTAACTCTCTCCCTAAGAGAGAGGAAGGAAATTGAACTCCTCTAACTCTTGCATAGATCATGTGGGATGTGGAAAATTTGGGGCATCACGGTAACAAACTTAGAAGTGGAAGGAAAGAACATATGTAACCCAGTGGAAATTAGGAACTGTTTTCAGAGCTACTTTAGACAATTGTACACACAAGGGCCGCAGAAAGAAATGGACATACAACAATTCCTCGAGAAAAATGGGCTGAAAAAGATTTCGCAGGAAAGTAAGACTATTTTGAACCAGGAGATATCAGCACAGGAAATAGAAGATGCCATTCAAAGTATGACGTTGGGCAAATCACCTGGACCGGATGGACTGACTTCCAAATATTACAAAGTTTTGAAGGAAGGGTTGATACAACCTTTGAAGGAAGTCTGCAACGAGATCATGGAGGGGAAGAAGGCACCCGATACGTGGAGGGAGGCCTACATTACACTTATACCAAAGACAGAGACTGAAAAGACCCAACTTAAGAACTACCGACCCATCTCGTTACTAAATGTGGATTACAAAATCTTTGCTGACATTTTAGCAAAGAGATTGAAAAGAGTTTTGATGGAGGAGATTCATGGGGACCAAGCGGGCTTTCTCCCGAAAAGGCATTTATCGGACAACGTAAGGAATATAATTGATATTTTGGAGAAGTTGGAAGTGAATATAAACACTAAAGCTGTTTTGATATTTGTGGACGCCGAGAAAGCCTTTGACAATATATCTTGGAGTTTCATGTTGAAGAACCTCCGGGGGATGGGGGTAGGCCAAGGGTTTGAAAATGGTATAGGTGCAATATATTCTGAACAGAAAGCAAAATTAATTGTAAATAATGTGGTTACAGAAGAGTTCAAGATTGAAAAAGGGACACGTCAGGGGTGCCCTATCTCCCCACTACTTTTTATATCGGTCCTGGAGGTTTTGCTTAATATGATTAGGAAGGACCAGTTGGTCAAAGGGGTTCAGGTCGGAGCTAAACAATACAAATTGAGAGCATTTGCAGATGACCTAGTACTTACATTACAAGAGCCAGAAGCTAGTACGAAAAGAGTTTTGGAAATAATTCAAGAGTTTGGTCAAATGGCAGGATTTAAATTGAATAAGTTAAAGACTAAGGTATTGGAGAAAAATTTAACACAGGTTGAAAAAGAAAGGTTTCAGAATGAGACGGGGTTGACTGTGGTTAAAAAAGTGAAATACTTGGGTATAAATATGACAGCTAAGAATGTGAACTTATTTAAAGATAATTATGAAAAAACTTGGACAGAAGTGAAAAAAGATTTGGAGATCTGGTCAAACTTGAAGCTTTCCTTGTTAGGCCGAATTGCAGTTACAAAAATGAACGTATTGCCAAGAATGTTGTTTTTGTTTCAAGCACTACAAATAATGGATAAAATGGACTGTTTCAAGAAGTGGCAGAAAGACATATCTAAATTTGTCTGGCAGGGCAAGAAGCCCAGAATTAAATTTAAGATATTAACGGATTCAAAGGAAAGAGGGGGGTTTGCCCTGCCAGACTTTAAATTGTACTATGAAGCGGCAGCTTTCTGCTGGCTAAAAGATTGGCTGCTTCTTGAAAACACAGACATTTTGGATTTGGAAGGTTTTAACAATATTTTTGGGTGGCATGCATATTTGTGGTACGACAAAGTTAAAGCACATAAAAGTTTTAAAAACCATATTGTCAGAAAAGCACTATTAAATGTCTGGGTCAGATATAAAGATTTGCTGGAAAACAAAACTCCAAGGTGGTTGTCGCCAATGGAAGCTAAGGCAGTTAAAAAGTTAAATATGGAGTCGAAGTGGCCAAGATATTGGGAAATTCTGGAAAAGGAAGGGGACAAACTGAGATTGCAGAGTTTTGAGAAATTAAAAGACAAGGTGAGAGATTGGTTGCACTATCACCAAATAAATGAAGTGTTTAAATTGGACAGTAAAATTGGCTTCCAGGTGGAAAAATCAAAATTGGAGACTGAATTGTTAGAATCCAGTACTAAGAATCTGTCAAAAATGTACAATTTGCTGCTGAAATGGAATACACAAGATGAAACGGTTAAATCAACTATGATTAAATGGGCTCAGGACATTGGTCATAATATTTTGTTTGCTGACTGGGAAAAGTTGTGGACCACCGGGATGAAATTCACGGCATGTAATGCCTTAAGAGAAAACATTATGAAAATGATTTATAGGTGGTACATAACCCCAGTCAAGCTTGCAAAGATCTACCATTTGCCTGATAATAAATGCTGGAAATGTAAAGAAAAGGAAGGTACATTCTTTCACCTTTGGTGGACGTGCCCGAAGATTAAGGCATTCTGGGAAATGATCTATAATGAACTTAAAAAGGTATTTAAATATACCTTCACTAAGAAACCAGAGGCCTTTCTCTTGGGCATTGTCGGCCAAGGGGTGTTAAAGACGGATATAACTTTCTTTATGTATGCTACAACAGCAGCTAGAATACTTATTGCAAAGTACTGGAAGACACAAGATCTACCCACACTGGAAGAATGGCAGATGAAGGTGATTGACTACATGGGCCTGGCAGAAATGACGAGCAGAATCCGAAACCAGGGAAGAGAAGCAGCGGAAGAAGAATGGAAAAAGTTTAAGGACTATTTAAAGAAATATTACAAAATTAATGAAAGTTAGAATGATGTTGGATTGGAAAGTAAATGGTTACTATTAGCAATGGTTAAGACAAGGAGAATAAGGAAGACTAGTTTAAATTTAAAGTAAAATAAGGGAAGATTTGCTGAGTAATTGATTAGAATTTGGAATACAGGAAAGGGAGGCATGAGGAAGTCGAGGAAGAAAGGTTTAAGAAATTAGGATATGAAATGGTACTTGTTTCCTTTTTTCTTTTTTTCTTTGTTGTTTTATTTTTGTTATTGTTTGTTTATGTATTTGTTGTTGTCATGTATTACGTATTGTGTGTGTGATTATAAAAACTGTTTAATAAAAATATTTTAAAAAAAAAAGAAGAAAATTTGGGGCATCAATAGATATCATTTTAGGTCTCTTGTTTCACCTGGTACATTTTACAGGACTCTAGTACCATCTTTGGTACTAGACAACTTGCCAACAAAGGTCCGTATAGTAAAAGCTATGGTTTTCCCAGTAGTGATGTGTGGAAGTGAGAACTGGACCATAAAGAGGGCTGATCGCCGAAGAATTGATGCTTTTGAATTATGGTGCTGGAGGAGACTCTTGAGAGTCCCATGGACTGCAAGAAGATCAAACCTCTCCATTCTTAAGGAAATCAGCCCTGAGTGCTCACTGGAAGGACAGATTCTGAAGCTGAGGCTCCAATACTTTGGCCACCTCATAAGAAGAGAAGACTCCCTGGAAAAGACCCTGATGTTGGGAAAGATGGAGGGCATAAGGAGAAGGGGACGACAGAGGACGAGATGGTTGGACAGTGTTCTCAAAGCTACCAGCATGAGTTTGACCAAACTGCGGGAGGCAGTGGAAGACAGGAGTGCCTGGCGTGCTCTGGTCCATGGGGTCATGAAGAGTCCGACACGACTAAACGACTAAACAACATGTCCCCAGGTGCTTCTCTCTTCCTTTACAGGCATTTTTAACCCTTCTGTCTCCCATAGAACCTTGTAAGTAAAGCAGTTTACATCGTAAATATATGCACGGTACCTGAATCTGTAGTCAAGGCTCAAAAGAACAAACCACCAGACACCTGGGAGTTGCAACTGAGCAGGGGAGACAACAGGACTGGCTCTCTGCTTTGGGGGCAGCCACTCCCTGCTATCCTCAGCTTTTTGTTTTTAATGCTGTCCTCCAGCGATGGGGAGCCAGTGGCTTACCAACCGTTCTTGGTCTCTCGATTCCCATCAGCTGCAGTCAGAAAGGCCAACATCTGGTGAGGAGCACAGGCCCCCCATTCCTGATTTATTATAAAGCTGCTGTGGCGAGAGTGAGTCAGGCAGCGAATGGGAGCACTGACCTGTGGTCTGATTTGGCATGAGCTACTTTCATCTGTTCGTTGTGAGCATTAATCAGGCAGTAGTCAATGCTCACGGTGCCAATACTTGCTTTAGAAGAAGCCGATGTGTACACTTGTAATGTGTGTAAAACTGCTTGTATGAAACATCTCTTGGATACAGTAGTCACATTAGTCCTCCGGGTTTCTTTTTGGCAGCGATCCAAACAGCTGCAAGGAGACCTTCTTCACCTGAGAAATATGCATAACCAACTCCAGCAGAAGCAAAAGCCTCTAGGAAGATTTCACTTCCCAAATTGCTACCTAATTTTGAGAGGGTGCCTGTCAGATACAAAAAGTGATACTTTCATGTTTCTGTATGGAAGAGATGTATCCTGTTTTCTAAAGCTACTTTAATGTACAAGTTTGTGCCCTTTTGCTGATCAGACGTGCATGTTCCATTTGTGAATCACACTCGGAAGAAACTGCAGAGGAAGCTTCAAACTGGCTTTGTACGATAGTTTTTCAATCTTTTTCCAGCTGATTGTACTTTTTAAAAAATGTGCCAAATGATTTTTTAAATAAATCAAAGTGTGTGCTTAATTTTTATTTTTAAGGCAGATTGCCTGCATGGCACACAGAAGGAGACACAAGAACCAAATCTGCATTGGAATCGCTGATTATAAGATTAACAACATAGCAAAAGTGGGAGGAAATCAAACTCAGCTCCATGTGATAATTCTTTTGAGACTGTTCTTTTTGGAGACTTTCTTAGTACTCGCCTGGCACCTTCATTACATATCTTTAGGAGCCAGACAAAAACATTATATCAATCTGTCACCTTTTCAACTCCGTATGGAAGGTATTGTTTTTGTTTGTTATTATGGTATTTTTTGTGTTTTTATATTGATCTTCGGATGAAGGTTGGTATAGAAATTTAGTAAATACTAATAAATAGTAGAAGTACAACGAGACATTTTCTTATTACTAATGCATACACCTGCTTGACCTCTGCACCCATTTTCTAGGGGGAAGAATAAAAATGCAACTTGCGTGACAATGCTATACCTGCCTTGAAGATTAATACTACATCGTGGATATTTTGTGTGTGCAGTCAAGATGCATTTCTAAAATTGAAGTTCAAACACCACAGTGATGTCAACCACGAGAGAAAGGGCTCTTTCCCTCTCTTGAGCAATGAAGTGAAACTTGGTATTTACTTGTATTAGTTCTAAAGTGAGCCCTTTCCATTTATTTTCACTTAACTACTGGGGCTGCATATAGCAGACCTTGCCCTTTCCCTCATTCAGATTCCAAAGAACTGATAATGAAGGAAGAACACCTATTTGTTGAATCAAAGGAACCCCCCCCCATAAAGTATTTTTTAAAGTAATATTGACCACCAGTACCGCAAGCAGACCCCAAAGAACGACTGATTCAAGTACAGGTTAAGAATATAATTCGTTCTGGAGGTCCATTCTTAACCTGAAACTGTTCTTAACCCGAAGTACCACTTTAGGTAATAGGGCCTTCCACTGCCATCACGCCACCGCTGTGCGATTTCTGTTCTCATCCTGAAGCAAAGTTCTTAACCCAAGGTACTATTTCTGGGTTAGCGGAGTCTGTAACCTGAAGTATCTGTAACCTGAAGCATCTGTAACCCGAGGTGCCACTATATACGGTATATTTTAAAAAGAAACCCTAGTAAACTTTTGAAAACAATCGAGACTCCCCCCCCCCACTTGACATCAGTTTTACTACTTCACTTTGATCCATAAATCCCCCTAAGACACTCCTCAGTAATTTTCTTGCTTTAGTCCTCTTGCAGAATGACCGTTCAGTACTTGGAATTTTGCATGCAACTTGCGTTCAAGCAAAAACCACGCAACCACCCTGTAAAATTTTGACTGTCTAGTGTTCAGAAAGTGAAACAAGGACGAGAGTATTTGAAAAAAAAACACCAATTGTATTTACATCCACATGTAATAACATATTCCACTAAACTGAAAACACATCATAAATTAAATGACTTGAATTGGTGTCTACAGCCTGACAAACTTAAGGGAGGTTCCACAATTAAAACAAATCAAGATGGTAGGAAATAAATACAACAAATTGATAATTTGTACCAGTATACTCATTGCTATTGCAAAACAAAAAACCAAAAAAACCAGTAGTATCCCATAGTTAATACTGATGGGCAAAACCTACTTTGGAGACCAGGGCTGCAATCTACAAAGCTCTGCTGCTGCAGATCCTGTTTTGACAGGGCTTTCATGGCACTCCCGTGTGGAAATGCTTGGGTGTACAGCTGCAATTGAGGGCATCTCTTGTGTTAACTTCACAATATATGCTCACCGCTTTGTTTTGTGCTGCAAAAGGAGCACTGGAAACCCCAGGCCATGGGGAAAGGATCCACCAGTGTCTCCTCTTCCAGAAACCAACCCAGCAAGTGCAGGACTTGTGTTATAATTTCTGCAGGGAAGGAGGAAGCTTGCGCTGGAGCAGCTCCAGTGACATAATAAAGGTAACACGAGAGAGATGTCCCAAGTCAAATTTGAAAGCGTTCTTTGTTCTCTTCCAAACTGAAAAGAGACTGAGAGTTTTAGAAAAACTGCACCAAAACGAAGAGGAAGATTCTTTTAAAAACATACAAACTATAGTTAAACATAGCCCTGGTCTTTTATATTTTAAGATTTATTACTTGAAAAAAAGGATACAGACAAGTTATTTTACACATCCTATAAGACTCGTTGAAGGGTAAGGCAAAAATAGAATAACCATCTTCCACGCAAATTTATCTTCAAAAAATAGGCTATAAAAGTGCAAAACTAGGAAAACAAATCTAGATTTTATGTACATATGGCTCAGCTTATGAACAGGAAAATGGTAAATTGTGTACAATTTCCTGATACACAGCACTTCATTACATTGCCAGTTTTACAGAGACATCAAAATTACATATCCCTTAATACACAGGAAGTAAGAAATTAATTTAAAATGTCTCAAAGTTGCATATGGGGTTGTGGGGTAATCGCCAAGAAAGTCTGTGTTCTGCTGTTTTACATCTGATAAGAAACACACAATCAACAGTGCAAAAATTATTTTTGAAACCATTTGTTTCCTGGAAATGTTTGACATCCAAACCCAAAGAAAAGAATGAGTCATTAAAGGCTTCACATGCTGTATCATCAATATGCACAGCACCATGGCTGGTAACAAGACGGCTCTTCCATTCATTATTGTCATGTGCAATGGAAAAAATATTGGGTTCACACACACACAAAAACCCCAACAGTTCCTTGACAAGGCTATCAAACCAACTTGGGGCTGCACTGCATGCACAGCACACAGTTCCAAATGTAAAGGAGTGGGTCCCTAAGTAAAGCCACCATCATTCCTCTTTGCTTTGGTGAATACAGCCCTGGGCACAATGAAATGTGCAGGCCATTGCCTTCAACATGGGAAGGCCCACAGTTGCCCCTTATACACAGATCTGTGGAGGAGTGGGGTGAGGTGGGCGGGGGGGAGGCGAGACAGGCCTTCAGTTGAAAGTAATGGCAGTGCACATGACATTATATTCTGGCCCAAAATGGACAGGAATGTTGGGGTGGGGGTGGGGTGGGGAGTGGAATAGGACTTCATAGTACCATGTGGAAATCTTTTCCCATGCATACAGCTACATGAATGGGTGGGTCATGTCCTTGCTTTGGCTGCTGGACAAACAAGGAGTACTATATTTGCAAATATAAAGTTTTGTAACTGGTACAACAAGTTGCATCAGGGTTCAACAGGAATGCTGTTTTCTGCTTCAGGCATATGTACAAAATTTTTTTAAAGCTATGCATTTTTGCAATATGATGCATCTGTGGAGTCAAAACTGAGTATTTAGGAAGAAGAGGGGTAAACTGAATCTATCTCATGCAAGCACAACTCCCTCTTCAGTAATAGCTTGGAGGCCAAAAAGCATTTTATCTGAATTGTGACTGCATGCCAAGGATTATGAGACGTGTTACTCCCTATTGATAGAAAATAAAGTACACGGTTTCTTTGAAAAGATTGTGGTACTTGTGTTAATATTCTTGCCTTATTCCAGCTGGTATTTAAACTGCATAAGATGAAAACAAAAGTATGTTGTTCATTTGGAAACGTTTTCAAAAATGTACATAGGTTAAAGCACAAAACAAAATTTGACAAACTACTACCCTTATACAAAAATAATCCCAGTATTTAAACCAAACACACTCAATGCACAGATTTACCTGAGGTGCAAGGGTTACACACAGCTTCTAAATTGGATCTCTTTTCAGCAGCACTCAAGTATGCAAAAATATACTTTATATTGAATATTTGGTCAATGATAATTCTGAGAAAAAATATTATTCAAGATCAGGAACAGATGCATTTGCCAGTTCTTTGCAAGCTAGTCTTGAGAAGACAGTGTTTAGGTCCACAATGTACAAATGGGGCCAGACCTTCCATTACAGAACTGTAGTGTTTCTCTCTATACAACAGTACAATCACAGCTTAGTTTGGTAGCTTTCATCATTCATTATTCTCAAGAGATGAACTGCAAGGGAAATCAAAATTTGCATCTTCATACCTGGAACACACAAACAAAAAGGGTTCTATGGCAATGACTCACAACAGATACAAAAAAAGCAGCATAGTGGGGCTGGAAGCTTCAGAAATAATACTACTTAGAAGTGATTACAAATGTAGGAAAAACTGTGTTGAACTTTAGGCTACAGATTATAAACTCTGGTGCCAGAACAAGAAAATAGCACACACACCCCTTGGCAAATTCTCCCCAATTACATAAAGGAATGCTTGATCAGCGACACATTGCCATTGTGTTACCCATTTCCCCTCAATCTTGCCTTACAAGAGTTATATTTTAGTTTTAGTGCACTACCAAGGACCTGAATGTTCCCGTTAAATGGCCTTAACCACGTATCCTCTTGTAAACAAGTCAAACTGGGGGGGGGGGGTGTCAAGCAAGGTAAATGAAGGACACACACTTAGAAAACTAAGTAAGAAAACATTTCCAGGAAGGTGAAGAGGGGAATCTTCAGGTGAATCATACACTATTTGAGATATGTCAACACACAAACATTTTTACTTTAAAAAGTGTTGATACTTAAACTGTTTGGGCCAGCAATATAGGACAACCCTGACCACTGGAATATCAAAGCTACTGGGCCAGTAAGAGTGCTTGGTAACTCATATTTACATAACAGAGTAAATCCTCTCACACAGCACCCTTTTCTCCTTAAAATGGAGAAACCACACAGCTTAGGACTGCACCCTAGTTTCTCAGACAGCCAGGCAGCAGGACCACAGAACAGGGAATATTTAAACTGAATAGTCCTGGGTAGCCATCTCAATTACGAAAGTTGAGCATAAGCAAATCAAAGCATTATTTTAGATACCATGAGAACAGGAATAAACCAGTGCCTTTCAATAAAGATTCTGTGCTTCACATAAAGAAGCAAAGCTCTTAAAACTCACCGAAACTAAACTACAACAGGATGGCACAACATATAATGAGCTGCACGTCACAAGCATGCTGGGCAGTAACTCCCTTTTAGTTGTATCTCATGATATTTTTACATTTTGACCACTGATAAGCACATAATGCCCACTTTTTGTTCTGGGATAAGAGGGTCTGCAACAATCAATTCTCATGACTTTTTTGTGTTCCTCCTGCCAATATGTGAATTGTGGGGAGGGGCGAGAACCTTATTCCAGAGGTTAATTTTTTTATTAAAAAAGTTGTTTACCATTAATTGTAGCAAAATCATGTTCTCTTGTCATTCAGTCGATTATGTGTATTGCCAATAAGCCTCTCGTAACCTCTTTTCTGCAGCATGGTGCTAGACAAGTGTTGATACGACACTGGCCTTTTTCCTAATAAAAAAAACACACCAGCACATTAGAAGACATTACCAGTAAGGCCAGAAATAGCCACAAAACTAATTTCAAGAACTTAGTGAAATAACCATGGCATTCTTCCTCTGCCCTTGCTCAAATGAATAACTTGTTTATAAACACACTTTTTGCAACTACATTTTGATCGTTTTCATGAACTCAGCTGGATCTATCTTGAATGCAAAATGCTGGAAGAATTACTTCAGACAATGATAATAATCTGCATACCTCAACGAAACACAATGGTCAGGAGCCAATGAACCATGAATTTTTTTGCACAAGCTCAAGGCGGGGGGGGGGGTTGCTACACAGTAGCTTTCCCCTCAAAACAGCACCAACTGCTTTTGAAACCAAAAGCAGTTTGTAGCATGACATGAATCCAATTGTTTTAAAGCTGGGTGGGAGGTGCAAAAAAATGTTACAAGACTAGCACAGATTCCTTGCACAAGCCAAATCAAACTCCCGTTTTATGCACTGTTACCAATTTATTTCCACAAGACAACTGACTTGCTATTTTTATACCCAAATTTGGGGAGGACGGGACTTGTGCTGGAATAATAACCACGGGAATGCAGCTTTATTGCAAAACAAGGCAGCGAGTTTGTAGAACCGTGGGTTCAAATCATCTAGCGAAAACCCTGGCCTGAGGCAGCAAAGCACTTTAGCCGCTGCTTGTCCCAACTCTTAGCATACATAATTTCCTGAAGTATTCAAAACAAATAATCCGATTGAGACCACTCTGGAAAATAGAAATAAAGAAGTGGCACAAGAGGGATGCCTTGTCACCATTACAGCCATGAAAATGTAGGTGCAGGCACTTCCCACATGCTTCCTCATGCTTTCTTTATTCTTACTTCACTGCAGCCAAGGGCGAATAGCAATTATATATCACTAATGAAATTCAGGAACTGCTCCTGTGACATACAACCATAGTAAGTCCATACCATTGCAGAGATAAAGCAACATGAGCCACTACCATACTACTGCTTCATGTGGTGCATTAGTCACATGATTCAGGCAAGTGCTGAATCAGCACACGGCATGGCTGGAAAAATCCCAGGGGTCCAGTAGCTGTTGATGGCATCCCCTTTCCCTTTTTTAATTTAGGTGGGGGGACCTGTGAAGGGTCCTGTGTTTTGGGGGGGGACCTGTGAAGAGCCCAGCAGCTCCAGTGCCACCATCTTCACTAAACCCAATGCCCTACCCAAATGTGTAATCCCTCCGCAATTTCAGTTTGCAGCTCTGAAGCATTCTGGGGAAATGAAATCTGCGGCTGCAGCCACGTGACTGAACCTAGTGCTTCCCTGTGCTGAGGAACCTGGAGTTCCGCTACTTTCAGTACTGCATGGCCCCCCAACTGCTGTCTGTTCCCACTTGTGCCTGTTGCTGCTCCCCTTGCACCTGGAAAACTATTATTTCAGGAGGGGCAACAAGGCAGCATTTTAGTGAGAGTACTTTGTCCCAGGTACTCTCAAGCGTTGTGCTGGCCCTGGAGCTAAGTCCAGGTAGCACATCTTGTGCTGATGCTTTTTTCTCTGAGCTGGCATACATATACAGGCAGTCGCCATTTTGTGTGGGGGTTCCATTCCTGGCCCCCAAGTGCGCATAAGCCCATACTGTTCTGCCCTTGTTCTGTATTCAAACAACCCATACGTCACTGGTCACATGTCAACTGGACATGCACAAAATGGTCACCACCTGAACCTAAAGACTCAGGCCAGCAGGTGTGGTCACCAGCTATACACATGAATTTGGCATGTCTGCAGCCTTCTCCCACCTGGCATAGGGCATAACTTTTCTTTCTAGCTTTAAGAAGTTACTGACAAAGTTTAGAAAAGGAGGCAGGGAGTCCCACACCTAGCCTCCCCCAACCCATCCAGTGCTGTATAACAAAGAGCAGGAACTAGGGCTCTGTTCTCCCTCCCTTAATTTTTTATTAATTGTTCTTTTTTCCTGCCCTGCCCTTCCTCCCAAAAGAGCACCCAGGGTGGCTGACATAAAATCTACATGCACAACAGTTTCTGCAAAACAGAAACTATGCAGCTTGAAGGCAGCTGCTCTTAGCAACATGCTGTGTGAAAACATAGTGTGGTGCCAAATCCCTGTCTTCTGGTAATGTAAGCCCTTGGGGAAGTAAAGGAGGCGGTAAGTGATCACTCTCATTTTTTTAAAAAAGAAATTATTACTGGTGATTGGTCAGAGAAAGAAAAACAGAGTGACCTATCTTACAATGTCTAGATGGGAAATTTTTGGGTTCACAGTGGAAGCCATGCGTTGATCTCCTCTGGGGCAGAAGTCAAAATATCCCACAGAGAAATCCAAGTTTTTGCCATAGTTGTGATTGGGCACCACTTTGTAGCAGCAAGTAAATATATGTCTGCTATCCTATTTTCCCCCAGATACATTTAATAAGCCCAGGATTAATGAGACAACAGCAATCACATCCAAGTTCTTAAATACACACTGAGGATTAGATAAATGGCTGGTAAATTCTAGTTTTTGTGAGCAGTGCAGTCACTTAAAACATGATAATTTGATTCAGCAAGCAGAAAGCATTAGTTTGTTTTTAAAGTGCTGAAACACAATGTGAATACCTTCTTTTGAAGAGCCGGGGACTTGGCTGCTACTTGATCCACAGGAACTGTAATATGGCCCAGGACCATATGTTTCGTATGGCTTCAGAATAGTCACTGGATTTATAGCATCTACTTCAGAGCTCATGAGCCCTTGTTTGGCTGGGAGGAATGAGGCAGCAGGTTTGGTGTGTGAATATTCATGAGGTAGCAGACCTGCATATCTGCCTGCAATATGTAATCTGCCAGCATCGTTCCCTCTCCGATACAGCATAGGGTCAATCTGTTCTGGAGCCAAAAGATTAGACCTTGCTCTTTTAGAAGGCAGTCCATCAAATTCCAAGTTTATATTCCCTGCAGGTCTGTTACTGAGAAACTCTATTCCTCGATTGCTTGACCAAGCAGATTCGTTCAACGGAGTCTCAAGGGAGCCATTTATGTTGCTACTTGCTATGCCTAATTGAGAAGCCAAAACTCTTGCTTTAGGATCCAGCTTTTTCCCTCTATCCTGTACAGGAGTGCTACTGGGGCTGTTGTGGGTTTCATGCTGTGGTCTAGAGCTAGTAATCTGACCTCCAATCACTTGCAGTTTGCATGATTTCAAGTTACTTGGTGCCGAGCTGCTAGAGTTCAACGCTGAAAAAATGGGTGCTTTGCTCCGTAGAGTGGGACAATGTTTAGCCTTCTCCACATGCGGGGATTTTGACTGGGTAGGCAAGGAAGTCTTGATTTTCCCAGGGTTAAGAGGCAGAGGGTGCACATCCTTTCCCAGAAGATAAGGTGGGCATCCAGTACGTCTGGCTTTAAGAGCTGCCCTATTTCTGATGCTATTTTTATTAGCAGCGTTGGAATTATTGGGGGGCTTATGCATCAATCGCCGGTGCATTATTAGAACCTCTGGATATAGTGTTCGGTAAGTACAAAAGGAGCAGGTGCTGGTTGCTAAGGAGCACTGAGAGGCAGCAGTTACTGAAGCATCCAGAGAACAGCCAGTAGATAAATTTAAGGGCTTTTCTTGAGCTATTAGTCTGCATTTCGAGTTTTCTGAAATGTCGCTTAGAAGAGCCATATTTGTTTCACTTTTTACAGCACCAGAATAAAGCACACTTTCTGGCAAAACATAATTCCTTTTCTCACACCTATCAACGTGCTTGTTTTCCTGAAGCTCTATTTCATTTTTTTCCAACTTTAAGTTTTCAAGGCATGGAACTGATGCACCATCATTTGAGCCACCATAGTTTGTACCTTTATTTGTGTCCTGAGTGATATTGTTCAGTGCAGTCTGAAAAGAGGAAAGCATTTCTTTCTGCTGTTTTACAGGTGGGCCTCCTTTAGCATCTTTGGCATCTTCCAGGAGCCTTTTCAGATTTTTGGTTTCCTGAACACAATTGCCGACTGGCAAAAAGCCCATCTCCTGAGAAGATAGCAAACCTTTACTGTCAATTTTCACATCTGCTGTAGCTTCTGTTTGCTTGTCCTTGTGGTGTCTCTCCAAGTGATATCGCAAAGATGTTTTCTGGGCTGCTGCATACTCACAAAATTCACATTTGTATGGTTTTTCACCTGAAAGAGTTGCAAACGAGAAGTCAGAGCTGTTACCATTTCCCTCTGCTAAAAGAACACAAGAAGGGAATCTGTGCTATCTTTTCCCATCTCCACTAAATATGCTGGGGGAATCAATATTTTGCCAAAATCTAACACTGGAGCTTCACTAAGTACTAATATCTCTTTGATTTAGAGGAAGTTTTAGCTGCTTTAGTTTAGATGACCATTTTGCTAAACACATGACAAAAGTAAGGATAAACAACAAAGCATATAGCCAAAGTGATAATCCTCCCTATAGTTGCATACAGTTTCAAGAGGTCAGCATCACTGTGTGAGTCTCTTGGTTAGCCAGGATTGAGCCATGTAGCCGTAAGCAACTGAAGCTGAACACTAAGGAGTGTCATCACATCCTTCTGGAATAGCATAAGGCATGTCAAGGACCTTTACCACACTCCCCCACCCTCAAGCAAGTGGCAAAGCAACTTGAGAATTTCCACGTCCTTCTACAAGCTAAATCTCTGAGGTGGGCTCTGAGCCATCAATGTTGATGAAGATGCTTACATTCCTGGAGCCAATATGGAAGTGTAACAGCCTCTCCTCCCAACACACATATAGCTTCTAGCACTGAACATCACAGTTCTCTGGAGTTCACTGAACACCACATACTATGGAAAGAGACTAAAATCTTAAAAGGGAAGCAGCAGTGCTCTCTTATTTGTAAATCCCTCAATTTCCAATATCCTTTCCAGTTGGCTCACAATTCTGGACATTTGGAGTTAATAGCATAGCTCTTAACCACCTCATCTGTCTAGAGGTCACAGCTAGGGGCTACTGTATTTCCTCAGCATGCAGTAAGCTGATTCTGGGAAGTGTATCAAACACCAAAGCTGGAATTATCCTAATCATGAAATTTCCTTCAGTTCAGGCACCAACTAATGTGAAGAGAGTTTAATTCATTTTACCTGTGTGAGTTCTGAGATGAATATTGAGGTAATAGTTTGAGCGGAAATACTTCCCACAATAGCTGCATTCTCTAGAGGCGCCAAGGTTTTTAACTTTTGCCCTTTCTATGCCATCTTCGTTCTTATCTTTGGAAAGAGGAAAAAAAGAAAAAACACAGACAAACCATGTTATAAAAGTGAATACAGTGGTACCTCCGTTTTCGAACAGCTTAGTTTCCCGAACAACTTGGAAATTGAACACTACAAACCTGGAAGTCAGTGTTCCAGTTTGCGAACTTTGCTTTGGAAGCCGAATGTGCTCCTGAGCTTCCATTTGTACTGTTGTGCTGCTAATTTGCGCCCCCCCATCATAATTAAAGCTTCCCTGCCTTCCGTTTGTACTGTTGTGCTGCTTATTTGTGTGTTCCCCCCCCCCATCGTAATTAAATCTTCCTGCCTTCTGTTTGTACTGTTGCGCTGCTTATTTTTGTTGTCCCCCCCCCCATTGTAACTGAAGCCTTCCATTTCCAATTGCAGTGTTCTGAGGTGATATTTGGTGCTTTTGTTTTTGCTTTTTTTTGCATTTTTGTTTGTGTGGCTTGTTCTTACTTTTATGGGACTTTGACTTGTGACTTCATTTTTGTGACTTGTTTTTCTGACTGGAACCCAGTTCAGCAACTGATTGATTGATTGTGTGACTGTGGAAATGGATAAAAGTCCCCCCTCCAAACAATGACTATCATCAGTGCAGGCAAGGAAAAAAAATAATTTTAATTTTTATCATCTACAATACTGTCTTATTTATTTTATACTACAGTGCACTGATTATTGCTTTCATTTTATGGATCCATTTTATGGATCAATGGTCTTGTTAGATAGTAAAAATGCTGTTTTAGGGGTTGTTTTTAAAAGTCCGTGTTGCATTACTTTCTATGGGAAAACGTGCCTTGGTTTTGGAACGGACTTCTGGAACGGATTAAGTTTGGGAACCAAGGTACCACTGTACTGGATCCAAGCATGTTCGGCATCTATAATGACAACAGCATGCGTTATTGTGGCTACCACCACTAGACACATATGCAGTATGAGCCATGCATCTCCTACCCCTACAGCTCCTTTTCCTTTACTACCATGCAGTGTATTAACACACTATCAGCATCAACATCACTATCAATTGGCCTATGCACCGTATTCTAACAAAATTAACTCTGAGTTAATTTTGAGTTTGTAAACCCCATGAGAACACAGATTATTTCCCTTGAGGTCTCCTAAGTTTCAAGCAATTTCCACCAGACGGGGCTTCCGAGTGGGCACCTGAGAATGGAGAACCATACCAACAAGGGGGTGGGGGCTGATGTTTTGAGTGGTTTTTAGTTTTAACTTTTGACACAGCTTTAACTCAAGTCTATAGGTGGCCCAACTATTCTTCTTAATCCCCAAATGACCTGATGCTATGTTGTGTTGGGGCCATTTTAAAGGGGGGAAACAGCAGGAGTCACCAGAATGGAGATTAAATATGTTTGTTTGGGAGTTTTGTTGGCCATTTAACACACACACACTTCGGCTGGGTTATTGAGCATGCAACAGCAACACATAAGGTTGCTGTATCCCAGCCGCACCCCAAACTAGAAATAATGTTAAGTGGCATGGTGTATGTGGGCATAATGAGTTTATTAGACTTGCATTGCTAGTTCAACAAGAGATGTACTGGAAAAACAAAATGTAAAGTTAGACTTCCAAGAGGAACAAACCCAAAGTGCACTGCACAAGTTGAAACAAATCTACCGAATCTGTGGGGTACAAATATTATTATTTATTATTATTACTGAATGTACAGTATTAAACCCAACCCTATGGAAGTATTTTAGCTCAACAGTAAACAGAATTTTGTTCAAATATTGTAACGGTAGTGTGGGACACCTTCATAGTTCATTTGCTTGTATAAGTCTTTCATAGTACTGGAACAGAAGAATTTCTCTTTTATAAAAATTAATTGTTTTGAGTAAAAAAAAATGTTCACCCTAACAAGTGCCTGGTTTTCTGTAACACATTTAAAGGAGGGAAATCTTTTGTTATCTGTTCATCACAGCAGGTTCCAGTTCTTCATTTGATAGTCATATAAACAGTTTTTTCTCTCCCTCCCTCTAGCTCCTACATGCAACTCCCATGAAATAACACTAGAGGGCAGCAAGCACAGTATTATAATCAACAAAGGGCGTTTTAGGTTCTTTCTAATGCCATTGCTTGGAGGTGCAATTTCATTTACGGCTGCAGAATGGTGGTGCACACAGAAAACATGGACAGGAAATGCACCTAGTCATCTCATAAAATAAGAGTAATTTTTATCTTCTCAAAATTTTCATATTTTAACAATTAATGCACTAGCAACTATGCGCTAATGACACCACAACCTAAATGATCATGAATATGTACAAACATGTCCCTATAGTGCTTGGAGCTCAGTACCAGTTGGCAAAGAATTGAGAAACAACGAAGTTTCTCCAGGTTTTATGGCAAAGAAACAAAAGTCATTCAGCCATCAACAGAATGGCTAGTGCTCCATTATACTAACCTGAACTACAGGTCTGCACATTGCTAGAAAGGACAAGATGCAGTCATGTGTACATGGAACATGTTGTACAAAGGATTACGCAAGCATCCTTCCCTTAAGTGCACTTACAAGAAAGGAATTATGCAATGACTTTTAAGCAGCAAAATGCTGAGTACCTGCACCTAGGAAGAAGGGTGTTAATATAGCATTACTAGCAAAAATCTCGGTCAGTAACTTTAAAAAAATAAATCAATGTGGTTTAGATAATGGATATGTGAACAAAACAAGTGAGCTAAAAAGGAATCACAACTTCTTAGTAGCTCTTACCTAAGGTCTCTATTAGTCCATCCTCTGATCCATCTTCAGAGCCTCCTTCCCCTCGTTCTCCTACTCCATTCTCATCCACAGTCCCGACATCTGTAAGGCATGCTCTTGGCTGCTTTCCTTCAACAGAGCTGGCTTCTAAATCATTCTTTCGGTCTCTCTTATGTACTCTTGAGTGAAGGACAAGCTGGTGGTAAGTTCGAAAGGCTTTGCCACACTCTGAACAATGTGTGGGCTTGTCTTTGTTCTGGGACAATTTTGAATCCATCTCCATAGAAGGCACTTCACGGCCAGGATATTTGAATTTGTCTTGTGGTATATTACCAATCGCTGTGAAACTTCCACTTTTGCTTGCCTTGATCTTCCCCGTGCTTTCAATTTGGCTTGCTTTGTTTGCATTCCAAATTTCCCCAAGCTCTTCTTTATCAGAAGAGGAGTCATCATTGTCTGTACTTCCTTCATGCCCTGGCTCTTTCACTTGCCCATGGCCAGTAGCAATTTTTCCTTTGGTAGCCAGTTGCCATGCCTGATACGTACTGAACGGATCCAACTCTGCTATCCATTTCACAGGCTTTTCTTGCTTTTTATTGCTAAGAGGCATACGTGGTTTTAAGTTTAAAAACTGCAAAAACTCTTCCCTGGGCGGTCCATTTCCTTTGTCATCTGGATCAGCTTGTGAGCCATCATCACTGGCTACTGAATCTTTGGTATGTACTTTACTGTGCTCAATTAAACTTTCCTTATTCTGAAATAGGAAGCCACAAACCATGCAGATTTTGTAAGGTGATGTAATACTTTCAGTTACTTGGTCCTGTACAACCTCATTTATGGTTATAGGACTCTCTGATCCTTGAGGTGTCTTGCTTCTAGAACCAGGCTTACCAGTATGTGTTCTCATGTGATTTTTGAGGAACCATGGCTCCTTAAATCTCCTCCCACAAACACTGCACCAGTAAGTGAAAGAGTCCTTGTGCTTTCTCATGTGGGCCTCAACATCATATGCCTCCTCAAATGTTTGTCCACAAACCACGCAACTGAAATCTTGGCTATCCTTTTCATTGGCATCTGAGGGTGGCAAGTCTGTTTTCACTTGTCCTTTATCAAGATGGCTAAGGTATTCCGCTTCTACACGCAGAACTGCTGGTTCGCAGAGTGTTGGCCTGTGCTGCATTAAGACATGCTTACCAAGATCTTCTGGATGCTTGAAAGTCTGATCACAAAACATGCAATCCAAAGGCATGCATCCTTCCCCTTGCATTAAGAACTTGTCTTGCAAGTTCTTGTACGAGATTGTGTTGGCCCCTTTTATTGGCATAGTGGCATCATTGTTCTCCATACGTGAACCAACAGTACTTGCTATGCCATCTGGTCCATCCATATATGCTAAAAGAGGTTGAGTAGGCATATTCCTTTGAAGATGTTAACATGGATTCTAGGCTTTTTTGCGTTGGAGATTAAGGCCACTTCAGTGGCTTCCCACCTGTTTACTCACAAATGTCCAAGCCCAGAGGACCATCAAGAGAAGTTTGTTGAATGTTTTTGCTCATCGGTAGGGGTAGAGATCCTCACGCAATACAAGCTATTTATAAAAGTGTCCCATCGGTTCTCCAATGAAGGTATTGGATTGTTTATGCTCTCTGTGAAGCCTTTTCAGTTCATTTAAACTTCAAAGAAACTAGCCTGCATATATCTCCACATGTAAAAAATTCAGGTCTTCTTAAGCCCAAAGAAATATGGAAATGGTTTAGCAGCACCAAGAAATTCACCACCTATGGAGAGAAGATTTAACACACAAACATTAACTAAGGAAACATGGATATAATAAAATACTTTTGTTTAAAAACAAGAGATTAAACTAGTATATTTTATATGATTTATTCATGTTTTATACTGCTACCAATATTCAGATTAAGTCATAAACTACTCCCTTAAGTCACCATAGATAACCAGGAATGTCAGGGAGGAAAATGTATGGAATTCGATAAAAGAAATTACAGCTTAGAGGAAAATATGTGTATTACTAGGCTTCTATGCTGGAGAAAGTGAAGGTCATTTCTCTCCACGCAGCATAGAAATGCAGCAGGGCTTATGGAAAAGGGACAGAGTGAAGCATTTCTCCTTGTCCAGTCTACTGCATTTATAAGCTGGCAAAAAAGGAGGCAAAGCCCTTTCTCTGCGACTAGCACAGAAATCAAGCAGGAAGGCAGAGGAGCAGGAAACACTTAATGCCTCCTCAGCCAGACTGTTGCATTTCACGGCTTTTTACTAGCCTGATTTTTATTCATAACAGAGGATGACCATCTATCTATCCTACCAAGCTCCTCTTGCGGAGTTCAAAGTGGGCAGGTATTTCTTTTGTCTTATTTTTTGGCATGCTAGTGGCTTTTTATGGCTAATATTTAAGGCTGTCTTATAAAAAGTGACTTCTCCCTTTTAAAATGATTGCAAAACACACACATTTAGTCCAAACAACATTATTCTTCCTAGAATTCATTTAAAAACTGCAACTACAGCTAACAGTTTGCCCAGGCAAGTCTAAAAAACAATTCTGCGTATTCCACAATTAAGTAAGTATAACACAGCTATTGAATTCAGATTTCAATACATAGTTATCTTTAAAATGATGCAACTGTCAAAGGAAGTTACTAATTTCTGCGAGGAACCTGCCCTAGGGAGTTACTGTTAATACTCACATCATGCTTTTATATTCATATGGAGGAAGCTGCTTCAGTGAAAGAAATCTGGTCAGGATTGTTACTAAAGTTCTTTCGCCTCCAAAATCCTAAATCTACATTTCCATTCTGGCTGAAAAAGTCAGGTGAAGCAGAATCACATTCCACTGTATTGCATCCAAACAATTTGGATTGTTTTATACGAGCCCTCACCTTGCAAAAATGGTTGAACTTTTAATATTAATTTAAAGTGTGAGTAAAGCTCTTATTCATGACTATATGCAACATCTGCTGTGGATAGTGCCCATCTGGCAGCCATTTTGAAGCTACACTGTCTGCTGCTACTTCAGCAGGCAGCCAACTCAGCAAATGGAGTTCCTACCCTTTGGATTACTTAACAGCACCATCAGCAGCAGACCTACCAGATAAGAGATTAAGACTACGTTAGCCCTAAAATAAAACTCTTCTGAGCAGCTGCATTTTGGTGATCCATTCTAAGCAATAACATGTTTAAATCTCAATTGAGAAGCAAGTAGAATAAAAAATTATTCTAATTTCACTGGTCCAGTAGACCTGGTAATCCAGCTTTCAATGCACACTTATTTCTGATTTAAAAAAAGAAAAGAAAAGAAAGCTCAACAAGTTGTACAGGGCTGCATTTTGGCAGAAATAAAACGGCATTTCAAAGTACTTTGGCTTAATTCTTGTCTAAATAACCCTATAAGATGGGTCAGTATTATTATCGCCATTTAATAATGTATTTAAATATTTATAAACTACTTTTGTATAAAAAAGGGGGTGTATACCACACAAAGGTTGCAACTATAAAAGCAAATAAAATGGTGAGAGTGGGGGGGGCAGAGGTTGGAAAGAGGGTCTTCCTGGAGTCCACCTAATGAGTTCATAATGATTGAACAGAAGACTACCAGCTTTTCCCCAAGTCAGTCACCACAATACACCAGCATATGCCGTTTAACAGGGAACAATTTTATCCCTATTTACTAGTATTTATACACGGTTCAGCTTTCTATTCCTCTCCAAGATGGGGGGAGGAGAGTTTTGTGTTACTTTAAAAAGCACCCGCACTCCCCAATTGACAGGGGTTGGACTAGATGACCGCCATGGTCCCTTCCAATTCTGTGTTTCATATTCTTTGTAAACCACTTAAATATGTTATTTACAGTTAAGCAGTATAAAAACTTTGTTAAATGAAGTGCAATGCCGACACAGGACTGGCGTAGACACCACAATGTGCAACCACACTACACAATGCATTCCCTCCAAGCGTACCAGGCTTATGCCTTCACTCACAATCCAAAACATATTAATAAGAAATGCTACATTTATATAACACATTTCCTCCAAGGAGCTCAAGGCACTTAGTTCTTCCACCCTCACTTCATCCTCACAACAACCCTGTTAGGATAGGAGATTTGACCCATGTCAAGAGTGAGTTTCATGACTTGACAGGGGATCTGAACCCATGACTCCCAAGTCCTAGTCGAACATTTCTAAGCACACCACCACATCGGTTCTTTTGATTAAACCAAGAGATGTCACTTGTCAATAGCATTATGTCTACCAAGATTGACATGGATTGAGGAATGAAGTTGTAGTCCTGTAACCCCTTGAAGAACCCAGGTTCCCCATCCTTCCATTACATGCTTGATGCCTTTTCTAGATGTAATGTCTCTTCGCTTTCAGCTCCATGGATCCCACTGCAGCTAGAATTTATTTGTCAGTACTGTATTAAAAAATGGTAGACACTGCAACCATTTCCAAATCTAAAATGACCTTGCCAAACATGCAGGCACACCACAAATTCCTTGTGGTTTGAAATCCAAATGTTCTAGTTAATACAGAAGCAACACCCTAGGCACCTGGAGTTTCACAACTCATTTCTGTGTCTTCTGAACCCACAACTCATAAATCCTTGATCAGATTTTCCACATGGGGTACTGGATGTAACTCTAGGGTTCAGAAGCTCCATTCTTGCAAACAAAGAAGTCAGCATGAAAAGCCAAAGCCCTTTAACACCAAATTTCCACTTCCAAAATTGGCACATGTACACACACTACATTTAGTAAAGTTAAAGGTAGAGGACCCCTGGATGGTTAAGTCCAGTCAAAGGTGACTATGGGTTTGCGGATCATCTCGCTTTCAGGTCGAGGGAACCGGTGTTTGTCCGTAGACAGCTTTCCAGGTCATGTGGCCAGCAAGGACTAAACCACTTCTGGTGTAAACCACTTCATTTTAACACCGAGCAGATGACAAGTCATAAGGGAAGATATGACAAATGAAATGATCAGACAGGAAGCTTTTAGGAACAGGAACTGAGCTTTTTATGCGGAAATGACACCCAAGCATACCACTGACTGTACTGAAAACTGACCATAGAAAATAAATCAACATGAGAATTTCTTGTAGCTTCAAGATCCAGTGTTCACTTTAAGCACAGTAAACAGGCTTTGGAGAATGACAGAAACCAATGGGAGATGTCAATCTATATTTGGAAACAGAACAGTCTACAATGCAGACTTTATACAAAATAAGGCACAAGGCTGTAACTTTTTTAAAAAAAAAAATCTGTGTCCAGAAAACCACAATTAGGACAAATTTGGATCATCTTCTTTCCTCATTTTGTTGAAAATTCACCCATGAAAAGTTACAGAACTTTATTTCTCTAAAGGCAACAGTGCCAAACCACCATCACCATGCAGATAAATTAAATTGTTCCTTTTTAAAAACTAGAGAGTTTGAGTTAACGTATTTAAAACTACAGTAAACTGTATGTCTTTCAAGTCAGGAAAGAGTTTGCCTATCACTGGGAATCAAGGCCCACTGAAGTTCACATCACTTCATGTTGGGAAGTGGCAGAAGCAGCAAGAGAGATCAGCACTGCATCTTCCTCTCTATAACCTAAATTCCAGTACTGCAGGAGCCTCCAACCCCCCCACAAAGGCCTTTGGCACGTATAGGGGAGGGGAAGGGTCTTTCCTTTCACTTTACACCATGCTTTGGAGAACAATAGAAACTAATGCGTTCTAGGAAATACACAAGAGAGGGTGGGTGAGCAGATGGAAAGGAATGATGGGGGTATGATGAGTTGCCCATGCAGACATGACATCTGGATTTCTGGACCCACTTAACCTACCTATGTGAGCTTTTTCTACATTACAGGGTCAGCCTTGGGATCATAGCCCAAACTGAAAAGTTTCCATGCCCAACTCACTGTATGATGCCCATAAAAGTGTGTGTGTGTGTTTTTTTTAAAGGTGCTATTCAACTAGCTAGAATGGATATAGTTTTGAAAAAAGTTTCACTACCCCATTTTCATCATACAATTTTCCTGTGTGCACACAAGGCACAGGATCATGCTTATTCCTGTCAATTAAACTCCTATGTAATACACATTTGTGCTCATACATAAAATGTAGTACGTATCACATGCAGCTTTAAAAAAAGCAGTTTGAACTGCTCCTTTTTCCTCACAGGGAACCAATCATTCCTAGTGGTTTTCAGACATGTAGCTACAGCAATCCTGTCCAACAGCTAATTCTTGTTTTGTATAGATTTCCCTTGACTTCATAACTAACAGAAACACTTTCATATATTGAATTTATGTCTGTCCTGTGATAACCGCACATTAAATTCATCATGTATTTGAAAAGCTACCAGCAAATCCTAGTAATGAAAAATATCAATATTTTCTTAATTACTTCATCCAACAAGGATAATGGCTGTTTTTTGTTTTGTTTTTTGTTACTTAAGTCCAACAAACATTGGCAGATGTGTGCTATATTTTCTCTCTGTACACCAGTCAACTGACTTTTCTTTGTGAACAATATAATTGTGTTTACAGGCATTACCTTAGAAACCATTCATGTCAGTAGGCCCTTAAATCTTAAGCTAGATGCAAAACTACATTGCTCATATTTCTCCGATAGCTGAACAGACCTCTGTGTGCTTCTTTTTGTTGAATAACATGAGCCTGAAAGTCCTATGTGTAATCTCATGTCTACCATTTGTAGGGCAGGGGGAAGGACAGAAAGATCAAAAATACCTTACGAATTTTAAATTCTACTTGACAGTATTCAAATGTATTTTCTCATTCTCTGGTTGTTAAAAATTATACATACAGTATATGAAGATATACCTTTTATTAACATAATTGTCCAATTGCTAGAAGGCTTTTAATATAGGGTATTTTGTGAAAACAGAAGTGAATCTGTGGTACCTTCATAAAACATAACCAAAGTATGTTATTACAGACCACTTCTGTTTGAGAGAGTTCTACAGACCAGACTGCATTTCTATAGTGTAGCTTAATTCTGACCTGGCACTGCAGCACTTCCAATTTCCCTGTTTAAGTGTTAAGGGACCTTTACACCACAATGCATCTTGCAAGAATAATAAGCTTTAACAGCAGTTTTACATTTTACTGTTGCTTCAGTTTAATGAGGAAATATGCTTTACCTCTCTATACTCTCTTCACACGACAGCCTTTAAGCCGAACACTCTGTTTCAGCCTTCCAGACCAAGGCCATTTAGTGCAACATCCTGTTCTTATAAAGGCCAACCAGATGACAATGGGAAACCTGCAAGCAGAATCTGAATTCTCCCACTTGTGATTCCTAGCAACAGGTGTTTAGTTGCATACTACCTGCAACAGTGGAGGAAGAACAATGGCATTCTTGTAGGGCTTCACTTTTTCATAAAAAAGGAACAAGGAAGTTGCCTCCTGACCATTTTCCTTCCCTGTTGGCTCCTGAATGAACAGCAAGCAAAGCAGCTGGCTTCAGAAAGCAAAATAGCTGGAACACAACTCCCTTGTGCTTCTCAGTAAGAAAAGATGAGGCTACTTTGGAGTGAGTAGGCAGCAGCCAACACTCCAAGTTCTGGGTGGCTTCTGTACAGGTGCTGACTCACTGAGATGCCATGTGTGAACAGAGCAGGTATCTGTATGAATTCAGATGTTTAATTAAAAGTTCAACTGTGTAGATAAAGAATGTCAGTTGGGAAAACTCATCACATTAGTCCAACACTCAACTCTGCTGTGTATTAAGGCTCTTATTAAACAAACTCCAAGACCAATTAAGAGGCATTTGTAAAAAGGTAGCCAAATTGCAAGGCACAGCACAACTTCACACAGCTCATTCAAAATTCTTGGTGTTCCAGACAAAAATGAGACAACAAATGCAAACTGATAATCTATTTTGCACTCTGCATTGGATGAGCACAGACGATCATCTATTCAAATTCCTGTTTAAATTTGAGATGCTACAATTTTTAAAGAACTGATTAGTAATCAGATTGAGTTTCTTCTTATAGAAGAGAAACTAAGAATCTTCATATCATCATATAATTTTATAAGATCTATTTCTGGGTAATGGTATCAGAGAACATTTGAAAAACCACTTGAAGTAGAAGTTTATAAACCAACTGAAAGTTTTCCTTCCATTTTATCAACCTAGTATTTTATATAATAACATACCTAGATTGTAGGTAGGATCCATGATTCAGAGAAGGTATCTTTAAATATACATACATAAAAGGGAGAAACATTTAAATTGGACTTTGTGTATTACAGCCTACGCTTTATTTATGGAATATATGCTGCCCAATTATGGAACTATTTAACTCCTGTGTATGCATAGGAAACAAAGTATACTTGATTCAAAAGATTAAAATCAGTAGGACACAAAGCATAACTATTTTGTGAGAAAAAGGACTTCCTAGATATTGTTTCAGCTGCAGAAGAGATCAAAATAAAATAATCTAGAAGTTTGGGCATTTGACCCTAACTCCCATGTAAATGTTTCCAACAGCTGCATAGTTTTAGCATCAACATTATTTTAAAATGCACTGATCTTACAAGTAAGCTAGAATAGTCATGTATCACTACAGGCACAGATTTTACAGCCATGAGCAGCTACAGCCAGTTGAGAGTCACATATTTTGTATCAATTGTTGACTGCCTTCATTAGAAAAAGCTACATTCCTTTTCTTTACTAAGCAGGTCCATAAAAGAGTAAATGCTGGTACTTAAGGACATTTGCAGGTTTTGCCACAAGAACATTTTACATGTTAATAGGTTGCCAATGTACATCTCCATACACAAGTTCCATAAGGGTATCAGAACTGGAAAGGGCTTTTTTTTTTTTTTTTTTTTTGCTGTAACATATTGCGGGCACAATCATATGGTCCATGGGAAGGTGTCGTAAAGTAGGATTTTGAGAATCTCTCCCCAGGCAGTCAACCCTCCCAGTAGCCACAGAAAGGAGCACTGCTGTTGCTCCCTCTACTACACACACCATTTGGCTAAATGCAAACATTTTAAATGAATTATTTCTACAAGTATTACCACCACTTGAGCCAATTCAATCTACACAGTATCACAGCTGTCTGGCACATTCATGCTTTTTAGTGTAGTGGTCAGGATTCAAAGAAGTCACTCAGTTTGCTTCACATGCCCAAGGGGTTTGGGGATTGATGTTTCTAGAAGGGCAGCCTCTGGCCGCTTGGCAAACTACTTTTAATGCTGATGCAAAATTACAGAAATTAATTTGAGATATATCTCAAGGGCCTGTTATTTGAGAGAGAGGGAATATCTTATCCCCCATATCCTTTATTAATCCCTTTCTATGTTCCCATCTGAAGTTTGAGACAGAAGAACACTATCACACTGGAGTATCTTTGGGATGGAGATACCTGTGTCCAACAACACACTAAACACATTCTAATTAGTACTGGAAGTTCCAGCACATACAGAGTAGGGACCAATTAGTTCTGTCAGCCTGACCCAGAGCAGAAACAAAACAGCTGAAACACTCCTTCTGTCTTTTTGTATCTGCCTTTTGTTAGGTGTATGGATTAGCATATTTGAGAGAATTGAAGCCTAGGCTAAAGAGTTCTGCATTTGGATAAGATACATTATGTGTGAAAACATTAAGACCTACCATTAAAATACTTCAGCCTTGAAAGGGGTGCTTTTTAAAAGTACCTTAGTCTAGGAAAAACAATATCTACTGAAGTGATGGGTTGGCAGAAGCAGGGTGGAATGCAGGCTGGCTCCCATTTGAAGACTTACTAGCATGGGTCCTGGTAAATGCCCAGTGTTCTTTAGTTTCCTTATGTTAGGGGTTCTCATTCTTATATAGGAGCAGGCAGCACTTAAACATTTCTATGTCCTCAAAAAAGTTCTCAGACTCTCTGAAGTTCCTTAAAATACTGCTTATAAAAGGTTAATCTAATTCCAACACCTCACTTTATAAAGCAATTTTATTTTAATAATATTAAGATCAAGCTTTAGCCTACCAAGAATAATTCTACAGTATAATCAAATACCTCCATGGTGATAATGTGCAGCTATCCTATGTCTCATAAGTATTGGATTAAGTACTAAAAATTATTTGTATCGATTTATTGCAGGGTATCAACTTTTAGATGATTCAGCCCAGTATTTAAGGCTCTCAACGATGAAAAGGATTTTAAAGAAACCCCAAACTGGCAAATAGTATCTAATTTCTTTCTGATGCTGTGTGTAATATTGCAGCAAGAAATCCTACTACTACTGCCATTACTATTTAAGGCCTACCATGTATAAAATACCAGATTTTGATATTGCTACCAGCCCTACATCACTTAAGGTAGAAAAGCTGTAAGAATTTCTGTTTGGCCTTATCTGTGTTTTGCCAAACCAGTTTACAACATAGTCAAAATAAATTGCATGGCACAAAGTTACTCGGACTGTACCATTTTAAACTCTGGACAGTATTGTACATTCAAATGTTCCTCAGAATGAACTGAAAAGGAATGAAACACCAACTTCTTGCTGCTTTCCATATACTGGGATGTGTTTAATTTTGTTTAATATGGGCAGCATATAAACACATGATGCAACACCTGCAGGAAGAACTGGCTAATTCCCAGAGTTTCATTCCACTTTATTCATCTGAATGTGTGAACTGTCTCAGAGTCAATGCTTCAGTGGGCCTGATAGACTGTAGCCAATAAATGAGTTTTCATTAAGAGTCAACTGATCAGAAGGGCCCCCCCCCCAAATAATCTGCTGCTAAATTATACTACATCACACTGCAGGTGGGAAAATAAAATGTTTGAATACTTCACCTGTAGTTTGAACACTTCGCCTGCAACTTTAATGTAAGAGAATGTAGCTCCCTACAGCTACAAAAGCTAGCAAACTTTTTATACATGGAGAAAAGATTCAACCATTTGATTCCCCCACCTGCAGTCTGAAGAGATACACTCCAGCAGAACATTCATCATGCGGGCCTCTAGCTGATAAGAGTGTGTCTTTGAGTGTGCCACTTCAAACATTCGCACATTATATGACACCTAGGAATTTCTACCATTTTGTGCTGACTGCAGAATGCAGTAAGCACAGAAATATTGTAGCTATAAAATCAAGACACACCAAACTCTTCCTTCTGAATATTTATACTCTCAAGTTTCTTCTATCTCACCCTAGCAAGCACAGAGTCTTACTTGTTCATGGCCGACATATAACCCAAATTAACCAGTTCTATAGAAATCATGGACTAATGTAGAACAATTTCTATGATTAACCACAGCTCTGAAAGATTATTGCTATTCTGGTTAGCTGCAACTCTTCAAATAAAAACTAAACCTATTGCCAAGGTTTTACTAAAGAAAAAAGAAAAAGGAAAAAAAGGAAGGTACATGGAAGTAACTCCCAGGTGTTTATAATTCACAACCTAAACATCATTGCAGTACAACTAATATTTAGCAATACAGCTGGTTTCTTCTTTGTAAAGATCACTATGACCAATTTAACAATGCACGAGACATAATTGAGCTTGGTGCTGTGGTTTAAACCACAGAGCCTAGAGCTTGCCAATCGGAAGGTTGGCAGTTTGAATCCCCGCAATGGGGTGAGCTCCCGTTGTTCGGTCCCTGCTCCTGCCAACCTAGCAGTTCGAAAGCACACAGTGCAAGTAGATAAATAGGTACCGCTCCGGCGGGAAGGTAAACAGCATTTCTGTGCGCTGCTCTAGTTCACCAGAAGCAGCTTAGTCATGCTGGCCACATGCCCCGGAAGCTGTACACCTGCTCCCTCGGCCAGTAAAGCAAGATGAGTGCCACAACCCTAGAGTCGTCCACGACTGGACCTAATGGTCAGGGGTCCCTTTACCTTTAAGAAGGCAATGGTTGGTATTTGTGTTTTTTGACCAAACAACCAACATTTGTTAAAATAGTCACCAACCCTGACTTACCCAGCATATGCTATAATCAACTTATCAAGCAGCATGATTTCAAGTTATATAATTACAATCACTCGGCCTTAATAAGAACAAAAATTATACTTAGTTAAACAAGCAAGAATATGATCACTTCACGGCATCTGTGCAGCTCAGGAGCCCAATAATCCTTGAAAGTATAGGCCAAAGATTTCCCAGTGGGTAAAATTATTTACTCCATTCAAATGCATTTGAGGATCATGTGAAAATATGTTGCAACAAGTTTTGTTTTATTCCAAGTACCTTTCCTACAGTTTAATTGTGACACCTACAAGCAAAATGTATTCACCAGTAAGGAAAAATCACACGCTAATTTGCTTTCAGAGTAGATAATACATAATTACATAATAAAACTGTATCAAAGAACTAAATGTTGTCTTCTCTGATATCTAGTATTGGGGAGGAAACAAGTCATTGTCCCTGCCCTAGATTCAGTGGCTCTGTGGGTTAAACCACTGTGCCGCTTGGGCTTGCCAATCGAAAGGTCGGTGGTTCAAACCCCCGGTCCCAGCTCCTGCCAACCTAGCAGTTCGAAAGCACGTCAAAGTGCCAGTAGATAAATAGGTACCACTCCGGCGGGAAGGTAAACGGCATTTCCGTGCACTGATCTGGTTTCACCAGAAGCAGCTTAGTCATGCTGGCCACATGACCCGGAAAAACTGTCTGCGGAAGCGGACAAATGCCGTCTCCCTCGGCCTGTAAAGCGAGATGAGCGCCACAACCCCCAAGTTGTTCGTGACTGGACTTAATTGTCAGGGGTCCCTTTACCTACTCTGGAGATCTCTGTTTCTTTTTAGGAAGACAATCCTACATTTAATGTTTACTGGACACCAAGCCAATGTGTCTGAAGCAAAACCCGAAAACTCCTAACAGCACAATCCTATGCATGTGTACTCCACTGTATTAAATGGAATTCACAGGTATGTAAGTGTTGTCCCTTTGTAAGTGTGCATAGCATTGCAACCTAAATATATATCAGATGCAAGATCTGTGCCAGGGGTAGGCAACCTAAGGCCCGGGGGCCAGGTGCAGCCCAATCGCCTTCTCAATCCGGCCCGCGGACAGTCCGGGAATCAGCGTGTTTTTACATGAGTAGAATGTGCCCTTTTATTTAAAATGCATCTGTGGGTTATTTGTGGGGCCTGCCTGGTGTTTTTACATGAGTAGAATGTGTGCTTTTATTTAATATGCATCTCTGGGTTATTTGTGGGGCATAGAAATTCGTTCTTTTTTTTTCTTTTCCAAAATATAGTTCGGCCCACCACATGGTCTGAGGGACGGTGGACCGGCCCACGGCTGAAAAAAGGTTGCTGACCTGATCTATGCTTTCTAAACCTGGACTGTTATTTTCAATATTTAAAGTGGAGAATGTGAGGTCCTTTTGATCAACCCAACTGACTAAGAGACTCATCTGGCAAAAAGGAATTTGTCATATTATCGAAAGTGCCAGAAATTGTTTCCCCAAAAGTGGAATGCCCTCATGAGCCAATTTATGTGCTACCCCCCTACTTTTCTAACATACACAAACAGGCAACACAAAATGCTATTTACTAACCTCTTTTGCTATGTCATTCAAGGATGCTAATTAAAGCTGCTGATATAGTTGATGTGAACAGTTCAGAAGGTTGAGAAAAGGAGAAAATTCCTACTTGTGGAATTCTTCTAATTCTTGAACAGACCCAAGGATTCCTTGCTTAGAGCAAAACGTTATTTAACTTTATTATGAACCAATTTTAAAAATGTTAAACCAAGAATTCAGCTAACTACTGATAAACTACAAAACATACTTTTAAAGAACCACCACATGTTTGCCCCAGATTGGGAACAAGAATATAAATGCTACCAGCTCACTAACTTTGGGCTAGTAAACTTAAATTTACAATTGTTAATCCACATTTACACACACAAGCTGCACAGATTACTCACCCAATTTCTAAGGTCCAAAAACTTGATTACACAAGACATTATACAAACATGTTTTCCCCAATTCAAATACTGTAAGTGGTTACAAATCTCCAGTGATAGGATCCAACCTTTTTATACTTTTCTGTATTATTCATCTGCTAATTTTTATTTGCTGGAGCCTTACACAGATTTGAGTGTCATTAAAAATGCTCAAAAAGTGTTCATAATGAATGAATATCTTTTATGCCAAAGGCGTAGCAAATGTAATTATGTGAAGGGGGGCAATTGTATTGGACTCCTGATGTTCTAATCAAGAGAATGAGAATAAAGGAGGGCTTGTAAGCTTAGTAATGGCAGCCCTGCTGTGGCAGAAATTTTGCTGATTTTCTACATTTAAATAGTAGGTTGAACTGGAAAGGATGACATGAGATAAATAAGTAAATGACAGTCCAATAGCCTTACTTATTTAATCATCTGAATCTCTGTGGAAGCAAGTAAACTCAAAGGTCAAGCTTCTCTTTCAAATTTGCCTAAAGATAGGAAAGCTTAGTCATTTTAACTATAGGTAAAGAGCTGAAACAAGTCCTTCATTCGCCAATAGAGTGTGTTTTTTTGTGTGTGGTATGAATAACATTTCGCCATACCTGGCATAGAAGTAGTGAGAATTTTCTCTTTTAGATATTTTTAAAACTAGGCCATATTTATCACTACAGTACTTCCCTGGCCTATAAAAGCCTAATTACAAAGTCTCAGTTTTACACAGCTGCTACCATACTGAAAGTCAAATGAGATCTGTAATTTCATTTTCAACTATTTTTCCAAGCAAACATGCAATAATTTGCACCTTGATGCTGAACATACTGCTTGGGATTATACCACACTAATAGCAGTAGGACTTACTTTCAAGCAACATGATTAGGATCAGGGACGTGCTTTTCACTTTGATCTTGTACATATAGGAGGCAAATAAAATCTTCAACCGTGCAATTTCACTGATGCAAAGTATAGCAACACTCTTAAGTAATGCAGCTAAGTGTTTGAGAGGCAGAGAGTTTTTCAAAGAAGCCCTAAATGAAACAAACAAATGTGAAAGAATAGTGCAGAGTACCTTTTTTCCAGTCATATCGCCACCCCCTCGCCTTGCCAGTCTCCACCAAAACAAAGGAGATATTCCAAGCTACCCAGTAGCTCTCCATCTGGAATCTAATGCAATTTCTCTTGAAGGAGTCAGTAGCAATCCTCTTAAAACCCCTATAAATATAGCCTCCCTTTGCTATGGCACTTTTTAAGAACCACAAATTTATAAATAACACTGCTTAATTAAAACAAATCCAGGAAATGGCTTCCCATCTACTCTAAAATGGGTTACCATTATAAGACATGCTGTGGTTTGGAACAACAACACCAATCAGAAAACCCCAACATCTATAGGTCATGAAAAAGTTATTTATGTTGAAACTTTATAGAAAAGACACCCATACTTTAAAATATGTATGCTGTATATGTAACTTGGGAGGAAGTTTTCAGTACTGGTCTTTATTTCCTTTAAGGAAGAGCTATTCAGTGGACAATATAAAATCTTTTTTTCCCCTTTAAAGAGGACATTCAATGTTGCAATTTTGCCTCACATAGAATTTCCATAGAGACACGTACCAAAAATAAGACTTGTTTCTCAGCAAGAATCGTCAGCTGCCATTAAAGCCACACCTTAAAAAGTTCTTACCACACAGCAGCCAAGCAAGTACAAACTAGTGGTGGCTCTTTTCAGAGCCAAAAAATAAGTTGAGCTAAAAGTTGGGATGATTTGGTATTTTAACATCAGATCTTAAACAGGCTGTGGTAAAGGCAGAAATATAAGCCATGTGTTTTTTTTAAGGCTCTAGTAAATGCATGGTTTGTGTGTGCTTTTTTTTTAACACACAAGTGTAGTCTAACAACCTTTCACAGGAATATAAATATTTAACATTTAAACCTGACAACACAGCACTAAAAGATAAAATGCCTTCCTGCTAAGAGCAATAGTGCCTCAGAACTGGAAGGCAGCTGTTGTTCCCCTGCCTTCTCTTTTGTTGCACCTAATCTCATGTCAAGTCATTCAAGCAGCTCCAAAGCGATGAAGACATAATTGAATCAACCTTATACATTTTTATTTTATATTTTTAAAAACCCACTATTATCAAGTAGCTGTATGCACATGCTAAGTTTTTCCAAACAGGCTAACACTCTTCTTTCTCTCCAAAAAACAAAAAGAAATCCAATGCATGCACACACAACCACAATGAAACTGAAATCAACGACTCAAACTTTGCAGAAGGGAATATAACTTGGTATGTCAGATCAATCAATAGTCCACTGAAATATTTTCTCAGCTACAGCTGTTTGTTATGCATGATGATTATCTGAATAAAGCCTCAACAGTAGCATCACTTCAAGAAAACCAAGGGAATTCTCCTCTCTCTCTTTCCCCCACCCCCAGATTTATTAACCATGCAACATATACATTTTAGTATTCGCTCAAGTGGGAGTTCTTAATAAAAAGAAGTAACTGATGTCCCATCACAAGCTGGCATGCCTATTGCACATCTTAAATACTGACTCATCAATTCACATAAAACTAGTGGGGGGGGGGGAGAGAAGAGAGGATCAAACTCCACCTACTTTCCCTCCCCCACCTCCAAAGAAAGCAGTTTAACCTACTTATGTGAGCCAATCCTTTCATGATGATCCAGAAAACAACTAATCATGAAGTCATAACATTTTTTTTTAAAAAAGGCATCTCAAGTCCCAAATCTACAGAAGACCCCCTGAAGTGTAACAAAACATGGCGAGAGAAAACATTTGCAAGCCATTGTTATAAGAGCACTGTGCTCAGATACCTTTGCAGACAAAAAAACCAGCCCCTAGCTGCCAACAGAAGTGGTCAGCAAGTCAATGCCTGCTATTCAGTGTGTAGTTAGGCGTTTTATTTCTCTGCCTTCCTGATCATATCAGGCAAGCTTCTCAAGGCCTAATACATTGTGAAGAATGATATGACTCTTCTCTCCCCCCCACGACATATTTGTAAGTGTGTTATTTCCTTCTGTTCCTTTTACATGCAGAAACTTCCCTTTTCACATTCTTCTGTAAAAGATTTCACTTCATCTACATGATTAAGTTCCTATTTCTGCTTTTGGCTATATCCTAGATTCTTTCTTCTACTCGCCCCTCAGCCCCCCCACCCTTTCCACCCATCAGAAGCGATGTGTATATTTTAGCTTTCAAGGTCATTTTAGGAAGGACAAAAAAATAACAAGGAACCTTTTCGTTTTGTTTTCCTTTGCAAACACTCCATCTGAACCACAATGCCGAAGTTATTCGAACATCCAAAAGCCCTTCAAGCTAGAAACCCAAGACAGAAATTTTGCCGGCCACCACTTCAGAAACTCTTTTTAACACTTCGATTCTGATACTCACAAGGCGATTCACACACAGCATACATTATAATGGGGGAGGGGAGGGGTGGGCACACGGGACTGCGTGTCGAATGACTGCTTTTGGCGAATAGGTTTTTGTTTATTTCAACTGCAGAAATCCTAACACACCCAAAGTGAAGCCGATTAGCCAATAATTAATGTCTCCCCATATATAGGTAAGGTATCAGTATACGGAAGTCAGTTCACATCACCAAACACACTTTAATGAATTTGTATTCTCCTCCTCTCCTAGCAAAGTCTATTGTTGTTGAAGAGCCACAGCTCTTCCTTTTCCACTCCCCCTTTTTTTTAAAAAAATTGTGTACACACGCACACACACACATATATATATATACTGTATACACACACACACAATTTGAGGTGGGGGAGAAATAACTCTGCAACGCCCCGGGGCAGATTAGATTCCGCAGAAGCAGCATTCAAAATGAAACTGACAAAAACGGATCAATAAACTTTTCATTAGCAAATCTGAAGCCCCCCCCCCCTCCACCCGCGCACCCCCTCCCCAAACCATGAGCAAAACACATTGCAAACCTTTCCTCCAGGAACATCCCTGACTCACAAAGAAGATCCTTCCTCTTCCCCCCACCTCCTCCTCCTTAAGATCGACATATCGAGTATTGAAAACAAATACCTATGTCTCTAATGGAAGTTTCAAACCTCTACTTGGATGGCAGAGAAAGAAGGAAGGGAGAGAGAGAGAGGCTGCAAGCCAGAAGAGACGAGGCAGAAATCACACACAGCAAGAAGTTTAGAGGAAGCGAGGCTAATCTTCCCCTTCCTCATCTATTTATCTTCCTCCCTTTTAGTGGGTGGGAGGGGTGGAAAGAAAGAGGAAGAAATATAGCATAACGACGAGACCTTTAAAATGGGGTGCTTTTTTTGAGGGGGGGGAGGGAGGTTTATTTTACCTGCTGCTGATCTTCCTCTGCCTAGTGGTGGCTGTTGGTGGTGGTAGGAAGAAGATAAAAACTGACACAACAGGAGTTGCTGCGTTTGAATGAGAAAGAAGAGAGGGAGGAGGGATTCTTGTGGGAGGAGGAAGGAGGGCTATTGGGAGTTAGCTTTTTTTTTTTTTTAAGGCTGGTTGCGTGAGCTACAGCCACACACACACACACACACACACACACACACCTGATCCTTTTGGCTTTTCTCTTCCTGATACCATTTGGGGAAAAGGAGGATTTGGGAGAAAGGTTAAGGGAGGGCATTTCCCAACAAAAGTCATTGGAGGAGGAGAGATGCTGCAATGAGGGCACTGCTGGAAACCACCAGTCTTGAAAAGGGATGGGTGGGAGAAGAGTTAGGTGTATGCAAGCACACACCTGTCCACTTTTACTGGGGAGGGGGCGATTCCTCCCCAATTCAACGGCGGAGATGAATTAATGTGCCACCTTTTATGTCCCAGGGTTTAGCAAGGATGTGTATGAAAGGACACTTCATTTGCTTACTTTACATTAAACATGTATACACTGCCTTAGTTCCAAAAGGAATGAAAGAGGAACATGAAAACACAATCGCACACTAAAATACAGTGGTACCTCAGGTTAAGAACTTAATTCTTTCTGGAGGTCCGTTCTTAACCTGAAATTGTTCTTAACCTAAAGCACCACTTTAGCTAATGGGGCCTCCTGCTGCCACTGCGCCGCCAAAGCACGATTTCTGTTCTCATCCTGAAGCAAAGTTCTTAACCCGAGGTACTATTTCTGGGTTAGCGGGCTCTGTAATCTGAAGCGTCTGTAACCTGAAGCGTATGTAACCTGAGGTACCACTGTACTGATTAAAGAGTACATACACATCATCCCGTTGCCATAGTTTTCTCCATAATTCCCTACAAAATTTCAGGACAGGATTATGACCCCTCCCATATAAAATGCTTTTTAAAGTGTCTACATGCCCTCCTCAATTATTTTAAATTGTAAACATCATCATCATCATCTTATTTGTATGCCCCCTTTTCATAGTTAAAGCAATGCTCAAGGTGGCTTACAACATGACAAGATTTACATAGTTACCAACATAACAAAAGTCTTAAGCAATAAATAAAACACATCAAAAAGTACACAACCAAATGGAAAACACATAAATCATAAAATCTAAAACTAATAATATTCCTTGAAGCAAGCCACTTAGTAAGCCACTTTTCCATGTTAATATGCTTACGAAAGAACAACTAAAATGAGAATCAATGCATCATTACCATAACAATCAAATACTAAGCCGTTTCAAAACTTATCTAGGATGCTGTTAAGCGCCATACCCACTGCCATGTCACAAGGCTTTGCTGAGATCCGCTGAGGCCCTATGTAGTGAACAGTCCTTGGCACAACTACTAAGACGTTTAAAAAAACAAACCTACAGAACACAATGGGATTTGTGGGTGCATGCGCCCAAAGGTTGCGGCCTAAACCCCTAATCCCATAACTCAACACCTCATTCCAGAGATGCCTCGTTCCTCATCAAACACACTTGAGCAACAAAAAAATAGTGGGATTATAACATATATTGAGGCACCAGGCAAAAAACGTTTCTGTATAACCTGGGCCTTTGGCTGAAAGAAATATTCTAAAGTCTTTTAAAGGTGTTTGTGGGAGGTAGGGGTGTGTGTGTGTGTGTGTGTGTGTGTGTGTTGGTTCGTTACACATTTTGTGTTATTTTGTATTTTGAAATTGCGACCCGCCCTGTGATCTTTGGATGAAGGGGTGGAATACAAATTTAATAAATGATTATGAGGATGATAACAATTCCCCAACGCAAAGTGCCAGCTCTGAAGGCAGTAATTCTGTTATTTTAATCCCTCTGGATGGAAGCAGGGGGCGGGTGGGGGCGGAATCCTTAAAGCACAGTCCTATCCCCGTCTACTCAGATAAAAAACCCCATTGAGTTCAATGGCATTTACTCCCGGGGCAGTGGTTACAAAAGCGCGGCCTAACGTTTAGTGGTTTGCCCATGGGCACATCCTCTGGAGAAAGGGGGGAAGGCTAGTCACCTTCGAGAGGAAAAATGACCCTCGAGCCATAATCCCCATAGTCAAGCACACAAAATCCCACAGGGAAAGGGGCTATTTTAGTGGCCTTGCAGGTTCCCTGCACAGTGACTCGCCCAAGCTGAGGAGCTGGCTTGTCGCCATGGCGGCCCACTCGGCTAGGCCCAGCCTCGTCGTCCGCCACGCAGCGGGCAAGGCGCTTCGGCCTCCCCGCAGCCCTCGCCTCGGGGCCTCCTCCGCTCTTCCCTTGCCCTCGTGGCGCCTCAGCCCCAACAGCTCGGAGGAGGGAATCGAGAGATGAGGCCGCCGCTGCCTGAGGAGATCAAGGCACACGCGCGCGCGCGCCAAGGAAGGCAGTTGGGCCTGAGGGCGGGAAGGAGAAGAAGGAGTTGTTGGTGATGGGGCTCTTTCATCTAGGGCGGAGAGGGGGGGCATTTTAATAAAGTTTCCAGAGAGAGAGACGCCCCCCCTCCTCCCTAGTCTGTGAGAGCAGGGGACAACGAGGGGGCCTTGGGTGCGTGGGGGGGGCACCTTAAAAGATTCAGCAAAATTTACCGTGGTGTCGGCTTCCGCGGGCTGCAGGCCGCTTAGCTCCTGCCGTGGGGAACGTCTCAGGCAAGACTAGTCGTGGCGATAAAGAAAAACCCCGAAACAAAGAAAAATGCTATTTATCTTCCGCCTCCCTAAATCTGAGGAGGGTTTTGGAGAGAAAATGTGTGGGTTTGTTTTGGGGGGGCGGGCCAAAGATTTCAGACATGGATGAAGAACAAGGGAAGTGAGGAAGTTATGAGGCCAAGAAAAAATGCTTTCGGTTTAGCTTTGGGAGGCAGATACATTTGTTTTATACAGTATTTATTTACTGGTCAGTGTTGTCCCACTCCCCACTATGTGCAGTCACCCACCCACCCCTGAATCTGGCACATTGAGTTGTGCATGGGGCCGCACTCTCACAGGCTCACACCCTTGTGAGGTAAGTTAGGCCTGCTGTGGGGAACTGTTGCCCCCCAAGATGTAGCGGGGGGGGGGGATGTTCCCTATTCATCTGTGAGGCCAAAAACTAGTGTCTTATTGGTCACTTATCCAGGTCATGGGGGTGGATCTCCCCTGCGTTACCTGCAACCCTCTGGCTCTCTGATATATTATTTAATAGTTATAAAACAATATTTAAGCATTTGAAATGCCTCGTGTTATCTCGGTAAGGCAGGCTGGCATTATTATTTCTAAATGGTAGGTGAGGTCCTCAGGTTGAGTGATAGAGGTTTGTCTAATAGAATGGCTTCATTTGCCCCAGCTGCAGTATAACATGTCTCTCCCATGTTGGTATCTACATCCTCTACAACGCTGTAATTCACCAGCAGTTTGACTTTACCCCGAATGGCGCACTCTTCCATTGTCTCCCGAGACAGATGGATGGCAACCATGACTGGGGTGAGATTTGAACTCTGGACTGCCACATAAAGTGCAGCAAAACAAAATGCTATCACTGTATGGGGTGGTGCGTGTCTCTCAATGCAGCAAAGAACCTAGCATGGTGCTGTTTAAAATTGGTGCATGTGAATCAAAAAAGGCACTGCTAGTACTTTTTTAAATGTGTCCCTATTTATTCAGTGCATTTTAAGTGGTGTAAGAATTAATTTAAAAACAATGGAGGACCAGCAAGAATAAAGGGACTGAGCAACAAGTAGGAGAAATAATGGTCACAACTGTGGTGAGGAGAATGGAGTTCTGTAATTTACTCCTTACTCTTACAATTTGGTCAGATAGAGCAGTACATTTCTAGAGCAGGCCATGCATTGGGCCTGAGCTGTTGTACCTCATCAATCAAAACAACAGCTTTCAAGGTTGCTTTGGAATAGTGACTAAGGTTATTAACAAAAGTTGAGTTGTTCTTTATCACTGCAAGTACATTTTGAGCAAACTCTTTTTCTCTGTGTGTATGTAAATTTCTTCTTTAAATAGTGAAGAGGACACTACTGTAAATTTTACTTTGTTTCTTCTATCTGACTTCCTTTGGCATAGGTAAGGTTAACAGGCACCCAACAACTGCAGCATTCTGTAAATTTGAAATAATAGGTATTGTTGTTTTGCTCTGTCCTCCAAGGCTACTGCAGCAACAATAAACAGCAGCTGTGCAGTTTTGGAAGACTGTGTTTTACGGTAATGTTGTATCCAATACTGTTACTGTCTTTACCTATTGGAATCTTGGAAGTGTGGCAGTCAGGCTGCATTTATTTAGAATACATTAACACTTTCCCACACATATCAATATAAGGATGAAACAAAAAGAGCAAAGACAGATATTTTTGTGATGACTGCCTAGATCTTTGAACACACGTCTACCCACTCAGTAAGGTGAGGCTGCACTTTAAAAGGATAAGCTGGTATTTGTGCTGTACTCTTCCCGTTTTTCCAGCAGCCCATCCCCATACATTTTTCCCAGCCAGGCTCACTTCTGGCATTAGAAGCCACAAGGCCAGAGCTCAGATAGGCAGATAGAAGCTGTTTTGATGCACCAAAAATACATCTGTGCTTTCCAGCTGTATTCTAGCAAGAGCTGTTTGATAATGGCATGAACTTACTTGGGAGGTTGTGTACTCCCCTTCATTGGAGGTTTTTAAGCAGAGGACAGATGGTCATCTGTTCGGGATTCTTTAGTTGTGACTCCTGCATTGCAGGAGGTTGGACTAGATGATCCTTGGTATCCCTTCCAACTCTACAGTTCTATGGTGATGATGATATAGATGCTATGCTGCCTCAGGACGGCTGTGGTGGGCATAGAAATATTTGTGGTATAGAAATATTTTAATAAAAAATAAGCAAATAAGGCACTTTGCTCCCAGTTCCACATAGAGAAGCCTGCCTATCTGACTGGCAGCTGAACTGTATAGTGGTACCTCAGGTTACAGACGCTTCAGGTTATGTGATTCCGGGTTGAAAAATTAGTGGCATCCCTTTGGCATTTCCCCTCCAGACCAACTTGAATCCAAATTAGAACTAAAGAATGACCTGGCTATGTTTTAAGCCAGTAATGTGTACACATCCTATGTACCCTGCATATTAAAGCACATTATCCTCATTGGCGACCTTCTCTGTGCAACCAGGTCACTGGCACTGGCTGAGCGTGCATGTTTTGTCTGCACTGGAATGTCGTCTCCAAGCACCTCACGATAGGCTTCCCTCCTAGAAATGAATGTCATCCATTAATTTCTAATGGATAACGTGCACACTCAGAGTCATCGTGAGGTTTTGCTAATGTACTGTGATGTAACAGAATTCAGTGGGAATTTCTGAGATCTGAGCCAACTCTCTGAGCAGAACTCCACCCTGTCACCTGCACATCCCTGGTCCAGGTTGTTTCTTAACAGTGTTACCAGATACATAACAATTCCTGTTCATATATAAGACTGTTTGATTGATTGATGCCCTGCTCTTCAGCCAAAAGGGCACCTAGAGTCTATTGCAAGACAGTCCCTGTTCTCAGCCTTGCATTTCAGATGACACAACACAAAAGGAAAAAGGGATGTGGAGGGAAGAGGGAGGAGGAAGAAAGCAATCTCAGACACCCATTCTCAGAATTTCAGTTCTTATAAGGACTAGCCGCAATGGAAACTTCTTGTTGAGGAATAGCTGCAGGCAGATGGTCTCCTAGCACAATTATTCAGGGCTTCTTAGTGAAAAAAGCAGCACAGAAGGAATTTCCTCTTGTGTACAGGAAGACTCAGGCAAGATCATTGCATGGGAGAATGTGCTGGAGACTGTTATTTTTTCCTAGTTTGCTACTGACATTGCCCCAAGCAGGCACAAAGGAGAGTTCTGATACTGTGTTCTTTCTCCTCTAACCACCCACAATATTTACATTCCTCTCTTTAGTGGAGGAAAAAGTTCACAAAAAATGAATTTAAAATTAGCATAAAAAACCTAAAAGGAATACATAAAAACCAGAATTTGGTGTATGTAAGACAACAGCAAACAGCAAACCCTTAACACACTATGCTCCCCAAATATCCAATGGATTTTAAATTATATATACATTTGCCATCTGTTTGAAAAACAGCAAAAGAAAAAGAGAAGTGGACCTCCTGTGGGTCACCACTGAGAAAGCCCTACAGCGGAGAGCAGAATGTAGATCAAAATCTACTGCTAGAGTTCTGAGAGCTTTGCAGTAGATCAGCAAGGGATTTGCAGTAGATCTAGCAGTACTGCTAGGGAAGTGATGAATGAGAAGTTAAAGTCCCCACCCCCACCCACAGAGAGATATAAAAGAACATAGGAGGAGGAGAATCTTTAAACTATTTAGGCGCAGGGAGAAGCTTGTGGCCACAAAGAGGAGGGGGATAGAAGGAAACTAAAGTTGGTGAGTGAGTGTGTATGAGGTTCTAGCTATCAGAAAACAAGAATCTGTAGGCTTTGGGATAAATATCTAATATCAGTAATCTGGCAACACTGGAGTGTGACAGTATCTTGGGTGATAAAGAATGCGAGAAAGAGAGAATGCTGGGAACTGCAATTATGTAGACAGATAAGAGTACTCCCTTGAATTTGGGAGGACTGCCTTGGACTAACAACAGCACTAAACCATGCAGTATGAGAAGCTGCACAGGGCACAGGCAGGGGCTATGATTGAGGCACAACCATGTATCCTCAGACAGGAACAAAAGGAGCCTGTGTGACTCAGTAAAAAAGGGAACCATTTTATATCCTTAGCTTTGAGATCAACACAGCGCTCATCCTTGTAAGCACCACTATGCAATGTTTTCCATAGTATCCCTGCCCTGTTCCTGCGAATACAGTTTATCATTCCAATTTATAACTAGTGTCAACTAAGCATTGCATAGCCTTTGCCTGCTTGCCTTTGGAGGTTAAAATGTGAGTTAAGGAGAAACTTGGAAGCTGCAGGGTTATCCTTTGTCAAGTTGTAGCTTGGGCACGCTACAGATTGCACCATGGAAACCTTGTTTATGCTTGCATATCTTTACATGGACTCAAAACTCAGAAGACACACATAATTTTGATCACTTGGGTAGTGTGGTGTAAACGAATGCTGCTGTTAGTAGTACTATGCAAATGGAATGTGTTGTTCACTGGGGATTAAACCTGACACACCTGTTCTTGGAAAACTATGTTCAGCTTTGAATCACAATTCAGTGGTCAGTAGGAAGTGTCATGCAAACCCCACATAATTTTACTATCTCACTTATATACTTTTCCCTTTTAAGTTTTAGCTCATGGATTCATGAGATTCTTGGCTTTCATGCAGCTTAAAGACTCAAGGTTGTTGCATTCCTGACTGAGGAAACAAATTTGGAAATATTGTTTAAAATCTGTATGTTTCATCATGTATTTTAGGAAGGGATGGTGTTTTCCCTGGTTCTTTAATGTTGGATAGTGACAGTCCTGGGCTGAGGGTGCATTCATTAATTTTGCTGGTTGGGTATTTTGGTAGAAAACAGAAGCTAGTTTTACAAGTTCTTACAAAATAAAATGTAGCTCCATTAAAATAGATGAAACACTTTATGGTGACCGACATATTTTTGTACGCCATCCCAATCTCTGAGCAATGTGCAATTCCAACGGTTCCAGGCGCGTTCCTAGGGGTTGTGTTTCCTTTTGGGAATGAGGCACAGAGAAGACTGGTGTCCTTATGATGGTTTATTTACACATGTATACAATCTGAGCATGTGATGTAGGGGCTCATAGTATTAAAATGTTGAAAGGATATTGTTTCTCCCATAGCCACGGTCTTGGATTCAAGCGGAAATCAGCCATGACTCGCTCTCTGCATTTCCAGCCTGCAGTTTTCTCCTATAGGTCATATCACACATACTCTGGCTTTTGACATTCTCACTATATCTATTGCTAAATAAATATATATAATTATATATATAATTCAACCAGTCTTCCAACAGGTATTCAAGTGTAAGTTGCTTTATGAAAATGAGCAGGACCCCAGCTATCTAAAGGACACAAGTTCAGAGCTACATATGGCAAGCCACCACATATCTTTAAGGCATTTCATCCCCTCTGCTCATGCTTTGCTGTTTAATAAAATATGCAATTTACATATTCAGAAGTTACGGGATTTTGTTAATACACTCTTAAAATATATCACAGATAGCACATTGATGCAATAATTAATCCTATTTGGTGGTATTCAACTAAGTTTTACCCAGAGCAGACCCCATAAGGTTAAGTTAGGTTCATTAATTCTTCTCTTGAGTAAAACTTAGTTGAATACCACCCATTATGTTTTGCTGATTGGTTCCATTAGTCATGGAGATGTACAGGGCTTCATAGTTCTGCTCATTTTAATACATGGGAGGCATCAATATGTACAAATATGCTAGTTCTCTTCTTTTGCCTTCCTTTTGTATCCACCTTTTAACAGTTGTTGCAGCAACTTATTTCTTCAGTATAAATAAAAACTATGCACAGAAGGGACAGAGAGGGTAAACTTTGTTCTGTTATTTGTCAGATCAGCCCACCACATCCAACTTAAAACAACAAGCCAGGAGAGTAGAACAGTACTGTAGCTTAAGGGCTGGGAGAAACTTCTTATCTATCCTGCTTACTAATAGGTATTTTAAATTACTACTTGCCCTTTTCAGATTATACATAACTACAATAAGTGCATATGTGAATTTCAGTTTATAGTTTGAAAGATCAAAAGAAATTTAATTACTTATATTAGTATATTTATATAGAATGTAATGACATTCTGAAGTGTTTCACAAGGATTAAACAAATCATGTTCCTGGAAAAAAGGTTTCCCCTCTCCTCTCCTCCCCTTAAGGTTTATATGTATACGGTATTAGTAAAAGTATTGTTTAAATACTAGTAATGCATGTCCAAGTTGTATACCTTTCTTATTGCCTATGTAATCACAGGCTGTTGCCCATTGTCCTGATTTTTTTTAAAATATAATTTAAAAATAGTATTAAAGTGCTAACTTACACATTACATAGGGTAGCAAAATAAGGTGGGGGGATCAAATATTTTAACAAATAAGTAACTTGCCTAAGGGTCCTCTAAAACTGGGATAAAAGCGAATGCGATAAAACTGTAAATGGAATATGCTTAAGTATAAATACTGATTTGAAACTGGTGTTGCTCCTTACTTTGCAAATCCTAAGTGAGGCTGCTGAGCACTTCCAAAGTTTTGCGAGCTGGCGTTGACCAGAACTTCCACCCACCCATTTTCCCCAAGCCACTAGTTTCAGGGAGGGGGTTGTTTATACCATTTCCAGGCTGATGTGGATGGTAGTGGGTGGGCCCTGATACTGGGGACTCGCCAGAGAACGCCACTTCTGTCCCACCTCCCATAAGACCACATTACAAAGCCTAATGCCAGCTACCACTGGTACTTAAAGCTAAGCTCAGGGAGCTTCTCTCTGCTAGTTGTGGGGCATTTCTGCACAATCCTGATTGCCTCCCGCCAGCATATCTGGGGGTTAGGATTGTTCTGATAGGAACACTAAATGTCACAGTGTGCCTGTGTGTGTGCTCTTTATATATTAAATGTAAGACCATTATTGTAAAAACATCCTAGTCCAAAAGTTCCATAGAACATATTGTTCAGAACTCTGCAGCTGCACCAGGAAATTGTGTGTGTGTGTGTGTGTGTGTGTGTGTATGTGTGTGTGTGTGTGTGTGTGTGTAAAGAGAGACTCTGCTCCAGATACCTATGTTAATTAATCTCACATGCCTATTAGCATGACTAAAAGATGGGAGGATAAACAGGATTCTGTTTGGAGAAGTCTACTGTATTAAAGTCTTCTAGGTAGAAATTATCTTCATTTGCAGTTCTCAGGAAGACTGGGGGATTCTTTGCTTGTTTCTGAGCTGTTTCAGTGTTAACTCAGTGGCAAGTGGAGTAAGGAAATGCAAGCACACAGGTTGGTTGAGTCCTGCAGATTTCTTTCTTTCTTTTTGCCTCTCTTAAGGATATACACAGTAGTATGTTTACAGGAAGTGATTGCTATGCAGACAGTTTGCCATTCTTGATGTGGTAGCAGATTTGACTAATAGACTCACATGATTACATTTACAAAACTGTAGACAAGAGCTCTGATGAGAAGGCTCCAAGTCACTGCATTCTTGAACCATCAGCTAATCACATGATTAACTGCTTTCCCCTCTGTATTATGCTCTTCTTTCGTGGTGATCAGTAAACAGGCATAGGACTTTCAAAACCCTCCCTACCGCTGGAATGTGATCCACAATTTCATGAATGCTGTGCCAAAATCTGCCCTACAATTACTCAATAGTTATCTTCCCTTGCACACAAAAAAGTCTTCAATTTTTCTGCCTCACTTTCAGAATGCTTTAGGATTTCAGTAGATGTTGTGTTTTGAGTTTACCTTAGCATTGCAAAGTGGCACAAGATTGTGGGTTGTGCTTTTTTCGTTCCAGGGAATGGTTCTCCAAGACTTAGCACCATACCAGGCTGCCCATGCTTGCAGATGTGAAAAAAGCTCCATGGGTGCAGCTACCTCCCTCTGTCTCCCTCTGCATATTCACTTTACTTAAACGTGTTAATTAATTGTATTGCTTTTAAATATTTTTATGTTGTTATACACACCTCTTAACGTTTTGGGAAAGAGCAGTATATAAATACTTGTATAAATAAATAAAACAACCCACTCTTAATTGCTCACACAATCCCAGCGCGGGGGGCACAATCATTGCCAAACATTTTAGTCACTTTAGCCCTGTTTTTACTCCCTTTCTGAACTCCAAGGTGAATAATATACTTATCTAACAACATTTATTTACTGCTTAATTGTAATGAAACCTCAAAGCTGTTTGCCCCCCCCCAATAAATAAATATAACAATAAAATTATCAGTAAAATAGGCAGTTAAAAACAAGTATTTAAAACATCAAACCCCAACAACTCAGTAAACTAAATCCAGATTAAAACACGTGATAGCTTCTACATGTCTGGCAGGCTTGCCTAAGTAAAAATGTTTTTAGCAGGTGCTAAAAAGAATACAGTGAAGGCGCTACCTGATATCAATAAGTGGGGAGTTCCAAGGTGTGAGTGCTGCCACACTAAAAGTTTGATTTCTGGGGAGGGTGCAGAATGTAGACCTCTGGTGAGGTGATGTGTAGGATGAAAGAAAGGTCATATCCACACCGTCCATTTAAAGCAACCTTATTACAAAACCTCTCAGCTACCTCAAAGATAAACACATAAAAGCAATATCCTTCCCCAACCATATTTTTCTCTCCCAATTGATAATTTTCAAATGCAATTTTTTTAAATTAATTGCTGGGAAATGGTCCCCCCACCCTCCCCACAGGAAAAAAATTCACCACAGTACTATTCTCATAGATCTATCACTATTGTTTAGTTTATTATAAATAAAAAGGAAGTGCAATAGAGATCTTCTATTTCACGACCACCCTGAAAGGTAGATTCAGTGAGATTTATTATTATTATCATTATCATTATTATTACCATTATTTTTTCCTCCACCCTAGGGTTCCAGAGCAGGTCACAAGACTTTGAATCAAAACATTAAAAACAGTTTAAAACAAATTACACACAAGATCTCAAGAATAGGGTAGGTCCTAAAAATATACATCTCAACGATCAAAGACCAGGATAAAGAGGTGCATCTTCAGAATTTGCTGTGGGGAGAAAATTTCACAGCTTAGGGTCTGCTATCCCAGATTCTAAGGGCCCCCCTCTGGTGAGTGAATTTCATGGCAGCACAGGATTTGGACCTTGATCCCAAAGTAATCACAAACATGCCAACCATTACACCAACTTGTTCACTTCTCTTTTGACCCCCCTGTAACATACAGCAGAATTCTTGTTCTCCTCCCCTCTGTAGTTTCCTTGAATCATCTGTGTCTTTTACAAAATGTGTGGACTGTGGAAGAAAGTCCATGCTTTGTTTTTAAAGGGCTGTACACTTTACAAACATGTAGTTATCAAATTTTGGCAGCAGCGGTACAGTCTAATGTACTCTAGGTTTAATGATTGTCACGTGCTTTCTTCTCGCAGCTGATAGGGGAGTCATTCGAGTTATTTCTTGTTTGCTCGTTACAGCAGAGCCAACGGCAAAGGTGCTGATAAATTTCCTTCTAGTACTTCCTCTGCCAGTGCATTGGCTTTAAAAAGGAGACTTTAAAAAACTGCTTTGCTCCTGCAAGAGATTCCAAACTTTGAGGATTACTAGGGCTCAGCAAGTGTGTGCTTCATTCCGTTTCTGCTTTGTATAATTGGTGTTTTTTAAAAAATAAAATAAACAAATCCAAGCCAGATAATCTAATTTGGAGAGCAATCCTGTCCCAATGGATGTTAATGGCTGGAGTGAGGGTTAGTATGAAGCACTGCTGATGGAGGACTGTGCTGCTGCTGTTGCAGAGGCAGGACCTCCACCAGAGTACAGTGGTACCTCAGGTTACATACGCTTCAGGTTACAGACTCCGCTAACCCAGAAATAGTGCTTCAGGTTAAGAACTTTGCTTCAGTATGGGAACAGAAATCATGCTCCAGCGGCCCAGCAGCAGCAGGAGGCCCCATTAGCTAAAGTGGTGCTTCAGGTTAAGAACAGTTTCAGGTTAAGAACGGACCTCCGGAACGAATTAAGTACTTAACCCGAGGTACCACTGTAGATGGAAAGCTACTAATTTAGCCGGAATTGGGTCCCAAAATGGGGTGTTTAAGGGACAGAATTAGGCTGGCCAGACCCCTCCCCAAGACTTGCCCTCCCCTCAAAAGAAGCCCTGTCACCATGACCAGCAGGAGCCAACACTGTTTTCAATACATCATTAACTCTTCACTCTGATCGCCCCATGGCGCTGTTAGGATAGTTCTAAGAATAAAGAAGTTCAAAGTATCAATATTCACTTGGATAGTCTTAAAATTATTGTGCATGCTGATATTTTTGCCTCTGCAAGTTTTCTAAAAACCTTTTCCTGATTAAAAAAGGTATATTTCTAATAATGCACCAGTTTGGTGGTTTAGAGCAATACAGGAACAGTTTTAGCCTACGTTTATATGCCTTTCCTTTCCCAAATTGTGGTCTGTGAACCACCAGTGGTCTTCAAGCTATATTCAGGTGGGCTGTGGCATGTCTGCATTAAGCAATAATATTGATTTTTAATTGTGTTTTAATTGTTTATTTTATTTCTTATGTAAGAACATAAGAAGGGCCTTCTGGATCAGGCCAATGGCCCGTGTAGTCCAGCATCCTGTTCTCACAATGGCCTGTGGGAAACTTGCAAGCAGGACGTAGAATTCTCATACAATATAAGAAATAAAAGAAGCAATAAAATACGCTGAAAAAATCATACAGCATCTACCATAGCACAATGCAATTGATACAACAGGCAGAAAGATCACATGGCGGTGGGGAGTTTGGTAACCACTGATCTAAGACAAAACATACAACACATCCATCAATTATATGCAAATTCTTTCTACCAGATGCACCTTTAATGCGGCCCATAATTGAACAAACACTTCCCAAAGAATTATGCAAAAGATCTGCAGCTATTTTTACAGAGAAGTTCATTAACCTTTTCAGATTCAGTCTTATATCCCTTTTGTGCAACACTACCATATGGAACATGCCTATATTTATACTAGACAATGATGTATTTTAACAGAGTATCCTCAGTGGTTCTGCACTGCTCAACGGCATTTCCAGTGTTTCTTGTCTCTACAAATGGAAACAAGGGATAAAATAATTCTCCCTTCTCCTTTACTTGTCCATTGTTTTCAGATGAAGCAATGCACAGGCTCATGTTCACCCAAAAATAATGCTGGAAGAAAATATTTCACATTTTAAAAGAAAGCTAAACAAAGTTTTGAACGTTGACTGCTTCACACAAAAATCCAAAACCTGTTCTCCTCCTATGGAGGTTAATGACAGCTTGAGTATCAGCTTTGGAGCATTAAAATATAAAGGTGAAGACAGGCTGGTAAATGAAGAAATGTTATTGCATAAGAAGAAGCAAATCTGGTTGAAACAATCCATTCTCTTATTCTCAAACATTTGTTAGTGGGATTAGTTGATAATTTTAGCCAATAAAATCCTTGTCCCTATTGATATTTTATAGGAGGAATCAGATTCTTAGGACACCCATTCAGTTTTCTCCACCTCACCCTAAAAAACCCACCCCATTCAGAGCCTAGTAAAAAGAAATTTAATTCCAAATTTGTAAACTCCTAGGCTAAGAACTTGTTAGTTTGTCTTGAAATGTAGAGCTGTTTAACAATGTTGAAGCCAATTAGCCACAAAAGGAAAGTAGCTTTTCTAAATGACTTTTCCTGTTTTGTTCCAGAAAAAGATATAAGTTGGTAGCTGCAATGAAATGTTGCAGTATGGGTGTCACCTTGTTCAGGGTTCAGTCATAACCTTTTCCAAGATAACCCATTCCATTCCCCCTCATCTCTCAGTGGCCTCATAGTCACTTATTGCACAATTTTGAGGTCCCTCCCAAATCACCAGTTTATACTTACATAATTTTAATTTATTTGTTTATTTAAGGCAAAGATAGCAAAGACAAGTAGAACCTGCAATATGCTGAAAGCAGAATAGGTGTGGAACGATCTGTCAGTTTTGGTTCTCTCAGTTTTTCATCTTTCCAATCTTAAATTCAATTTTCCACATTTCTTTAACAATCTATGAATAAATTCTCATGAAACTTATTGAGCATTTTAATATGAATTTCTCCTAATGGACACATTTTTGTATGCAGTTTTGACAAATGCATATATTTTCGCAAACAACCTTTACTAATATAACACATTTTGTATGTTCTTTTCACTAATATACCGGTATACATTCATTTTTCGGCACACTTTCCCCTAATAGGTGCATTTTTGTTACCATCATTTGGTTGGAGAAGCTGCATTGAAAAAATAGGGAATTTGAAGGATGACTGTGTTTCAGTTCACATTTTGTTTTGAAAAGTTGAAATATGATAAATTAAACTTTAAATGTGAACTGAATTGAATTCCTCATTCCGTCGGCTGGAGTTTCAGCCAACTAGCCATTCTGTCATGCTTCATGGGGTGCCCCGGTAAAATAACAGTGATGGCGGCTAATTGGGAAAGGTGAGCTAAGGAGGGCAAGGACCTACCCCCCCAAAAAAAATGTCTATGCTAGAATTTGCGGCTAGATTCTGCTGGGCTGAATCTTGCAAGCTGCATGCACAGTCCTCTTAATTGTTATTATTTAATTAAAGGGACTTCCACTCACCTGGAGAGTTAAGCCTTCCACTTGCCACCTGGAGAGGGCCCGGGAAACCTGGAGACTTCAGGTGAGACCTGAAGATCTGGCAGCGCTAAAACATCCCATGCCGTCTCCTTTTCTAAGCACTACACATTTATGGGAGAGAAATGGAGGAGGAGGAGAATAAATCTCAGGCACTTAATGTAAATAATAAAACACATTCTTGAATGAATTGGCAATTGACTGAAGACAGAACGTAACTCACAGCCCAGTTTAGTTGAAGTAACAGGATTTAAACTACGGTGTTTGGCACTTCTGCACTAAACACATTTACTTGGAAGTAATCCTCACTGAGGATTCAGTGGCATTTATTGCCAAAGAAGTGTGATGAGAATTTAATCTGATTTGGGCTGTGATCCAAGTACTTCTGACCTACTGTGGCTGCCTAGATTTTTAAAGAACAAGGGAGGGGTGAGGGAGCCTTGATACACATTGTACACATGTAGAGTTCAGGTACATATTGTAGTGTCACCCAGTAGGGCGTTGTCCAGTGACTGAGAAACTGTGTTTGTGCTACACAACATATTAGAGGGTGGGGAATGTAAAACCTAAAAACAATGCATTGCATAGTGCTATTTTAAGCATTCTATGATTCTGGACTGTAGCTAAAATTTATATGGTATGCCAGTTCACTTCTGCAGGGGCAAAATGACCACCTCCCACTTAACTCTCCAGAGGATTCGACATTCTTGCTGTCCATAGTTTCAGGGTAAAAAAGATTGGTCGCAGCGTCAGCTTTTATCTCTTTTGAAACTAGTATCATACTCTTCTTTTATTCTTCTCTTAGTTAATTGCAGTTGCTGTTTCTGTCTTGTGAAAAGTACTGCAAAAATATTTTAAAACCCAGGATCTCTTTTTAACCTTTTGGAACACAGTATGGCAAAAATGTGCTGTTTGCAAGATTGTGCACATAACGAAAGAAAAGGAGATCTATTGAAAATGGCCTATTAGCATGAGAGACTTGTTAAAGGCAGGCCTGGTTACTGGATTCCATGCGCTTCCAGGGTTTGTTCTCGAGAAGAAAGATAGATTCATAGAATCTTGGAGTTGGAAGGGACTCCAAGGGTCATCTAGTCCAACCCCCTGCAATGCAGGAATCTCAGCTAAAGCATCCATGACAGATGGCCATCCAAGCTCTGCTTAAAAACCTCTAAGAAAGGAGAGTTCACCACTTCTCATGGGAGTCTGTACCACTGCTGATCACCTCTTACTGTCAGAAAGTTTTTCTGAATGTTTAGTCGGAATCTCCTTTCTTGCAACTTGAAGCCATGGGTTCGAGTCCTACCCTCCAGAGCAGGAGAAAACAAGCATGCTCCCTCCTCCATGTGATAGTCCTTAAGATATTTGAAGATGGCTATCATATCTCCTCTCAGTCTCCTCTTTTCCAGGTTAAACATACCCAGCTCCTTCAAGCACTTCTCATAAGGCTTAGTTTCCAGACCCATGATCAGGGGTCGGCAAGGCTTACCTTGCCTGGGCCAGTTCACTGCCACGTGGCCTCCTCCATGGGCCAGATATTGGGCGCGTGTGAGATTTCCAGTATCTGCGTCTGCACAGACGCAATTTCTGGCGTCTGCATCTGCACAGGTGCGATTTCCGGCTTCTGTGCATGTGCAGACACGATTTCCAACACCCCAGAAGCAAGTCCCCGTGCCGTACTGCACCGGTTTAGTGCAGCGCACTGGGAGTCGCTGAGCGGCCAGTTCGGTTCGGGGGTGGCTTGTGGGCTGGTAAAATGACCCCCGTGGGCTGCTTGTGGCCCATGGGCCTTAGGTTGTCGACACCTGCCCTTGATGATCTTTGTTGCCCTTGTCCGCACCCGTTCTTGTCAACATCCTTCTTAAATTGTGGTGCCCAGAATTGGACACAGTATTCCAAGTGTGTTCTGACTCAGGCAGAATAGAGTGGTACTATTACTTCCCTTGATCTGGACACTATGCTTCTGTTGATGCAGCCTAGAATAGCATCAGCATTTTTTGCTGCTGCATCACACTGTTGACTCATGTTAAGCTTGCTGTCCACCAAGACCTCTAGATCCTTTGCACATGTACTGCTAGTAAGCCAGGTGTCCCCCATCCTATATTTGTGCATCTCATTCTTCCTGCCTAAGTGCAGAACCTTACATTTGTCCCTATTGAAATTCATTTTGTTAGCTTGTGCCCAGTTCTCCTTTGTGATTTCCCCTTTCTTCCATTTCTTATACATGCCCTTCTTAACTCTCAGCTCATCTGTGAGCTCCTCATGCAGCCACATTGGTTTCTTAGAACCTCCCACTTTTCTTTCTTGCTGGTATAGATAGAGGCAACTTACTTGCTGGTATAGATAGAGGCAACTTACTTGCTGGTATAGATAGAGGCAACTTACTGCACAGAATTTTGCTTGATGGTTGCCATTAATTTGATTTTAATTTGATTTTAATTAATTTTATAATGAATGTTTTTAGAATGATGGACTATTTTGATTGTTGTTAGCCGCCCTGAGCCCAGCTTCGGCTGGGGAGGGCGGGATATAAATAAAATTTATTATTATTATTTATTATTATTATTTTTTGTTTTTGTTTTGTGTGTTTTAAGTGACTGGCTTGTTGACTTTCTGCATGCTTACAGAACTGCAAGTTAATAACTGCAATAAAATTGAGGAGAGTTTGGCCCTTATGACTCTTCACTCACCCTTTCTTCCCTGGCAGGGAGGGGCACCGTTTGGTGGTTTGCCCCAGGTGCCATAATGCCTCATGCTAGCCCTGGGTCCTGGAAGCCTCAGGCTTTGAGAGTGCTGCTGCATGCAGTTCCTGCTTGCATGCTTCCCAGAGGCATCTGGTGTGAGAACAGAAGTAGATGGGCCACTGGCTCTTCTTAGGTCCTTCTGCACCATAGCCTAAACAAATAGGTATTTACTGTATTTCTCCAACATGATATCAGCCTCTGACCCTGCCTGCCAGTGGTATGCGGTCTTTGGAAGGTTATCCATGGGGGAACTTCAGCCCTTTTACTCTGAAAAAGGCTCCCTGTCCCTATTTTGTCTGCTAGGCTGTTTTATTTGCCATGTGATTATTATTTTTTATTATATTGTGTTGCTAATTTTGTGGGTTACGCTGACCAGGTAGAAAGATGGGATGTGAACACTTCAAGAAATATATAGCTCACTAACTAAAGTCATTTTGCTTGGCTTGACTGACTTCAAGAAAGGGGGATAGTGTAATAATAATAATAATAATGTGTACCATTACAGGACAAAAAAACCCCTTTCTCTGAAGGTTTTACAGCATGGCATCATGAATGGCTGCCATTAGGAACTCTGTCTCCCTTTGGTGGGGAAAGGTAGCAGTTGCTGGGAAATCTCCCAAGTCATGGGCCTTCTGTTATCAGCCTCCTGGAAATTCTGTGAGTGCCACCCCTATGAAGCTTCCCGCCAGCCATGCAATGAACTGCCGTCTCCCAGCTGACCTTTGTGACTTTTGACCCTTTGCGGGGGAGATGAGAGTTCATCAGCTGTCCACGAGACGGAAATCAGGCAAAGGATTTTTATAGGAAGTTGCACCCATTGACTGCACCAGTTTCTGAAATCATCCTTTCCCATCCTTTGAGGGTTTTTATTTATAATCAGGCGGTATACACTTAACAAAAATAAATCCATACCATACGTTTTAAGCACCATGATCCCACTTGAAGCAGTCATGGTAAAGAATTATGGGGAGTATAGTTTGATAAGAGTGCTGGGAGCTGTTAGGAGACTCTTATTCCCTTTACAGAGTTACAATTTCCAGAGTTCCCTGGGAAGAGGGACTAGTTATTAAACTACTCTGGGAACTGTAGTTCTTTGAGGGGGAATAGGGTTTTCCTAGCAATGTTCAGCACCCTTCAACTAGTTCTCAAAATTCTTTGGGGGAAGTCATGACTGTTTAACGTAGTATCATAGTGCTTTAAATGTGTAGGGTGAACGTGGCCTCTGTCTACTGCTGCTGATACTGCATCTCTTTCACAATCTGGTTGTAATAAAAGGCTTGTAATGTGCAGTTTCCCTGCTCATTTGCAGAGAGTGCAGCAGTTGCCTCCGGGTGAGCGCAGGAGTGTCAAGCTACTCACCCATCTGCTAGCCACACAGGACTGCTACTGGGCCTTTGAGGCTACAGAAATAGAGGAGACAACCTATGAGTGCAGCTAGCTAAATACTGCCTCGCATTGAACACAGTGGAGTGGACTGGGTTCATGGAGGTGGAGAGAGTATATGAATCTGAGGCCATTTCCAGACAAATTGTTTACTGAGCATTTGTTTCAGGGAGATTAGATGACACTGGCTATTGCACAAACGCTGCCTTTTCCCATCATTTCCCTTATTGCAAAAAGTCCATTTTGGGGGCAGGGGGGGGAAGCAGATTTCATGGGGAATAGCTTGTACAACTTTAATTTGCTGGTATGTAATTGAATCCCACCCAAACATTGTGATGGCCTGAAAGCACCTTTTGAATTGTTGTGGAGCTTTGTGTGCTGCCATTCCCATTTCCCTTTTTACCCCTCCCTTTTGTTGTTGTTTAGTTGTGTCCAACTCTTCGTGACCCCATGGACCAGAACATGCCAGGCACTCCTGTCTTCCACTGCCTCCTGGAGTTTCGTCAAATTCATGTTGGTCGCTTCTATAACACTGTCCAACTATCTCGTCCTCTGTTGCATATTGGCCCTTTAAGAACTTCCAGAAGCAAAATCAACAAAGAGTCTTGGAGCATCTTTATGTCCACAGTTATTCCATAATAAAATATGTTAGGATGTTTCTGGCTGGGTGTTTATTGTGGGATCAGTGCAAGTCATGCAAACATTTGGGGGGGGAGGGGGTTGCTTTTGCAGAGTCTGTACCCCCCTCACCTTAATCTGGTTCTATTCTTTCCAGGAAAAATCTGATAAGTAAAAATATGCAAACCTGTTGCTAATGACGCATTTGCAGTATCTCAAGGACCCCATTTGCAAATTAACTCCCCCACTCTGGAATGCAGCCTTTATTGTTAAGGTGCTACAAGATTCTGTATTGATTTTGCCCCTTTAAGGAAGAGGAAAAGCAGGGGAACACAGCCTGAAGCTAAAGTGGGCATAATTGATTTCCACAAACTGAGTTTATTTCTTATCAGTTAAGAGAAATATGGTACATTTGCATTACAACTTGTTGATCAGAGAAGAACCACCATATTTGTTGTAAGGATACCACAACCAGTCTGCTGTTCAAAAGATTGGCTGCTTTTGGATTTCCCAAGATCAGCTTCCAGCCTTGAGAAAAGGCATCCTTAGCAGATGCAGCTAAATTTTATCTAGTACTATAAACAATGTGAATTTGAAAATGCTTCCTGTTGCAAGCTTCCGGTATTTTTTATAGACCTTGTAGCAGAGCATATTTTCCCACAAACCTTTATCACCACCCTACGGTGCTACAAAGGGGTCACTTGTGAAAAAACACTTTGGAACTGAGAATGGCTCTGCAAGAAGGCAGAATCGTCAGCTCTCATACTGCATTATTAGTTTGGAGGCAAAGTATTTCCTTTATGCTAAGAATATCAGAGGGTTGGGAATTTAGTGTCTTGTGGTTGAAAAGCTGAACTTGAGCACTGGGCTAAAGTGGTGTAATCTTATTTCTCCTTCCTCATTCGTTTTTCTTTTTAAAGGACCTTTCAAAATGTTATTTGGGTTTGGGGAGTTGAAGAGTTGCCAGCCTGCTTTCTGTAAAATTGTAGTGTCTATCCAGGAATACACAGACTCTGCTCTGCCAGTGCTAATCATCACCTGGAACTGAGAAGCTAATTCAGGAACAACCCCCCTCCCCCGGGGACGTTCTGCATACATAGCGGATGCTCTTGAGACTGAGCTACCACCCTTTCCCTAAAATAGCTATTGTTGATTTAGTAGTATTAATGTCAGCATATTCGCTGCAGGATATGTGTGTGTGTGTGTGTGTGTGTGTGTGTCTTTTGCCCATGAGGCTCCAAAAGAAAGCCAGTAGCAATGGGTAAATATCTTTATTAGGATCCACTGACATGTTCCTTGGAATTCTTAGGGTTGTTAAACCTGCATGCATGCAAAAAGCAAAAGAGTGAGGGCGGGTGAAGAGTTGGGGAAGTGAAACCATGAAACCCACCAAAGGTGCTGAAGAAACATATTCTTAATAAGTCAGAAGCACCAGTCACTTATTTTCCTGAATATGAAGTTTCTGTATAACCTTTAGTACAGCACGCACTTCAGGGTTAATTAGATTAGATCACAATCAGATTAGATCATGCTAGGTGCAAAACGAGTTTCAGGTTGCGGCTGGAAAGACTTTAGAAACCAGTTTCCATGTGTGGATCACCCTTGGTGCTTCATGGCAAAGGACCCTGGCCCTGATCCAGACAAATCGCAGGCTCCCATTTGGATACTTAGTTCCTAGCTCACAAATTTGTGCACAGACTTTTGATTAGGATTATGTATGAGAAAACACCATTATGCACTCCAGCTGTTCCTCTTTCTCCAGGGACAAACTTGATTTTCTGTTCTGAGTCCTTTGTAGCTCACCAGTCTTGTTTTGCTGCACTCATTTTTTATGTGCCTGGAGTTTGGCTGTGCTTTTTGTGAAAATGTTTCCAGAGTGTGCTCACGTGCTCTAGAATGCACTGGATTTTCCTTCCATCTTACCTATAACTTCCCATCCAGATGTTCCCGCAGGATGTTGCACTGAGTGGCATTGATTTTATAATAAGCACAAGAAGATCCAGTGTGACACTGCATATTTTATTAAGCTTTCTTTAAGTTTTTAAAAAAGGAAATTGTTGTGGTCAGTTTACTAACTGGCTTCAGAATCAAGGGGAGGAAAGGTTTACTGCTGAGTAAGTGAGAGCACAAACCTTTAGCGCCATCCTACTTTCACTTGTGAAAGAGCTCTTTGAAAGTGACAGTGGCCCTGCAAGAGGGCAGAATTGTCAGCCTTCATCCTGTGTTATGACTCTTCCTTTGCAGCTGCGGATTGCAGTTACAGTCACCTGGCATCTTGCTCTGTCAGGTGATTGACAGATGGGCAGTGCTGTGCACCTGTCAAAACGGCCAACAGAGCGTTGGCCACTTCTGGATCCAGCCCTCTGACCAGATCCAATTACCTGTCCCTGATCTAGAGAAAAGGACAAAAGGACTGGGAAACAAGACTATACAAGTGTGTGTAAACACTAACTTATGTCTTTTGATCACTTTATGGCTTTATGCCACGACTATTGCTGCAAGCAATTCTCGCTCCCCCCCCCCCCCCGCATTATAAAGCTAGTGTGAAAATAAGAGTCTGGGGAATTGCGTGACTTGCTGCAAGCTTCAGAAGCAAATGATTCACCATGAAAGTATAACTGAAACTGCTATAACAGCTGAGAGCAACTCCCACATAAAGGAACTTAGCAGCTGAGATTTTCCTGCTCACAATCAAAGCATTTAACAGGCAGAAAGAATTTTGCAAGAAGAAGGAACTCTGACTGCAGAGTTTAACCTCTGTGTTAGGGATTTTGCATATCATATTAACTGGTGTATAGATACGTGATTTGCATGTCTACCACTGAAGTGTTCTGCATCCTACACTTCCTAAAGTAATGTCTTCTTTCAGAGTATCTGAGATTTAGAGATAGCAGGGGGGAAACCAAGCAGGCTTTTCCCAGCTAACAAAAGAATAATTCTGATGGTAAAGGGAGCCAAATGCCAGGACTGTCTACCTGAGGATCAGTCTCTGTAATCCAGAACACAGGATGCAACAACTGAGGAACAGAAAAGAATCCTAAAGTGAAAACCCATGATTCCTACAACTAAGCCTAGTCACACACTCCAGAGTCTTTGGCTGATGGGGTGCCGTGGGGTTCCATCTTGTACCCATATGTTTGACATTATCATGAAGCCCTTGGGAGAATCCATCTGCTGATTGGATTGATAGGTTTTTATTGGTGTTCTTTTGGCTTTATTTTCATGGGTTTTACTGCTCTGTTTCTTAGAATCATAGAATCATAGAATCATAGAGTTGGAAGAGACCACAAGGGCCATCGAGTCCAACCCCCTGCCAAGCAGGAAACACCATCAGAGCACTCCTGACATATGGTTGTCAAGCCTCTGCTTAAAGACCTCCAAAGAAGGAAACTCCACCACACTCCTTGGCAGCAAATTCCACTGTCGAACAGCTCTTACTGTCAGGAAGTTCTTCCTAATGTATAGGTGGAATCTTCTTTCTTGTAGTTTGGAACCATTGCTCCGTGTCCGCTTCTCTGGAGCAGCAGAAAACAACCTTTCTCCCTCCTCTATGTGACATCCTTTTATATATTTGAACATGGCTATCATATCACCCCTTAACCTCCTCTTCTCCAGGCTAAACATGCCCAGCTCCCTTAGCCATTCCTCATAAGGCATTGTTTCCAGGCCTTTGACCATTTTGGTTGCCCTCCTCTGGACACGTTCCAGTTTGTCAGTGTCCTTCTTGAACTGTGGTGCCCAGAACTGGACACAGTACTCCAGGTGAGGTCTGACCAGAGCAGAATACAGTGGCACTATTACTTCCCTTGATCTAGATGCTATACTCCTATTGATGCAGCCCAGAATTGCATTGGCTTTTTTAGCTGCTGCGTCACACTGTTGGCTCATGTCAAGTTTGTGGTCAACCAAGACTCCTAGATCCTTTTCACATGTACTGCTCTCAAGCCAGGTGTCACCCATCTTGTATTTGTGCCTCTCATTTTTTTTGCCCAAGTGCAATACTTTACATTTCTCCCTGTTAAAATTCATCTTGTTTGTTTTGGCCCAGTTCTCTAATCTGTCAAGGTCGTTTTGAAGTGTGATCCTGTCCTCTGGGGTGTTAGCAACCCCTCCCAGTTTGGTGTCATCTGCAAATTTGATCAGGATGCCCTTGAGTCCATCATCCAAGTCGTTGATAAAGATGTTGAATAAGACCAGGCCCAAGACAGAACCCTGTGGCACCCCACTAGTCACTCTTCTCCAGGATGAAGAGGAACCATTGATGAGCACCCTTTGGGTTCGGTCAGTCAGCCAGTTACAAATCCACTGAGTGGTAGCATAGTCAAGACTTCTTATTTGAAGTTATTAAGTCTTAGTGTTTTTTAGTCACCTTGAACGTTTTGGAAAGACAATTTCATCTGGTCTTAGGAAGGCAGTGGGATCCCTGAGAATTATGAAGAACCAGATGGCAGAAAGCAAACTATTGACTGGTAACCTGCCCGATTTAAGATTGCATACATACCATACAGCTGTAGCACATTTGCCCCCTCCCCAAAGAATCCTGGGAACTGTAGTTTGTTAAGGATGCTGGGACTTATAGCTCTGTGAGTGGTAAATTACAGTTCCTAGGATTCATTATTGGTGGGATGTGCTTTAAATGTATGGTGTGTACATAGCCAGGGAGTGCCAAGGTTGATGGAGCAGCACTCCATCCGCCCTAATGAACCAGCACCCATAGGCTTCTAGTGTTGTTCTTCATTGAAATGAACGAACTAAGGCAACAGGGCATATGTCCTGTATTAAGAGAGTCTACTTGCACCATATGGAAGTTACCAGTTGTCACAGCTTTTCTAAATGGATGTTGAGTTGCCAAATGACTGTCAACCAACTTGCCAAGTCTTCTAAACTGTAAAGAAGATTTTTTTTAAAAAAAGAGTTTGCTTTTGTTCAAAACAGATATTTTTTTTTATTTAAGAAGTGAGATCCACGCAGTTGTAATAACCTCTTCTCCTTTAATCTTGTTTGAAAATATTTACAAATAGAAGATTCTGTCTTGTGACATTCATCATTTCCGCTCAGCGAAAATAAATTGCTCATCTCGCAGCAGGATGCCAAATGAACAGTTTTACGGAACTGCATATTCCTTCCATAGAACTTAGGGGAGAATATGAAGGATCTCCAGGTGATTTCTCACCCAGACACTGAGCAGACCCAGTCCTAATCTTCATATCCTGAGACCATAAACATGTATGTGCGCCGACACACCTCACAGATATTAAAAATGGCTGTGGAGCTTCAAAACAGTCACATGTCTATGCATTGAAAAGTTCTTGTTTATCAGGTAGACTGCTCCTGCTCAAAGGGAATTGTGTGTGTGTGTTTTAACAAAAATCCTGCTGCTATTAGATCAGCAGCTGGCTATTCTTCTAATCTCTCCCCCCCCCCACACCTCTTCCTGCAGCAGCTGCAGAATTCAGTGTCTGAAGGTGTTTTGTACTATGTTGGATGACAGGCACGGGGCAGGTATCTGGCCTGCTGCCCTCACTTAGCCTCTGAGGAATCAGCTCTGTATGCCTTTTAACTTGAAAACATGCCTAATTATTCCATCCCCAAAGTCACACATTAGTTACATTATTCCTTCTTAAAAACAGAAGAGCACAACTGTTTATATAATACAGGAGTCTGGGTGTTCATTTTGTGCCCTTGTCCAGGTTGCACCTGGCACAGGTGCTTTGCCCAATAGCTCTGCCTAGTTACCTTCATCTCAGGTGCGCAGCCCAGCATTTAGCTGCAGCACCTGCCTGTTTCTCTTGTGGAGACTGGCTGTTCTCTGAGTTCACCTGATCCCCTAGATTACGGCCATATGGATGATGCCTTGAGAAAAGGGAACACAAGCCTAATTGTGGCGGGGGGGGGGGGAGGTGTGTTGGTGTGTGTGTGGTGGGGAGGATCACAGCTTAAGCACCTGCGTGTGAGAGAGTGACATAAAATATGGGGAGGCTAAGGAAAACCTTAAGGAAACTAGAAACCCATCTGCCGAGCCAGATACAGGGACTTTGGTAAATGGCTTTTCTGTAACCTATTAAGGAACTAAGGAAGTTAGAATAGGAGGGGAAGGGAGGAAGAAACCCCCCATTAGATATTAAAGATTGCTTAAGGCCTTCCGGAAGTGCTGTGAAAATTCACACACTGGCTGGATTTCTCCAGGATGCAGGGCTAATCTCATTTCCTAGCTGGTTTCACATCTCATAGGTTGAAAACAGCGGTTTTCGTCCCTCCTTGTAGCATCAGGCAGGGGCGCTTTCAAGTCCACAGATCTCTTGCTCCAGCAGGCTCTGAATCCCATTTGTTTATTTCATCCACTTCATCTGCTGCTAGTTCTGACTGCAGGGGCCCCTTCCAGACTGGTGGGGGGGTTTTTTTGGCAGGTGTATTCTGCAACACATCATTGACACAATAATAGTGCAGTAGTGGTGGATTTATACCAGTCCACACTTCCTTCCACTTTATTTGTTTAGTTTATTTTTATTTATTGCATTAACACCCAACCATTTTTCTCCAAGGCGTTCAAGGTGGCGTACATGGTTCTCCCCATCCTCATTTAATTCCCACAACAACTCTGTGAGGTAGGTAGGGCTGAGAGTGATTGACTGGCCCAATGACAACCAGTGAGCTTGATGACCGAGTCATGGCCTCTAGTCCAACATTCTAACCGCTTTAATTGTTCTGTAATCTTCCACAGTGTAAACCACTTTGGAATTTGATGATTAAGCAGTATATAGTATAAAGGGACCCCTGACCATTAGGTTCAGTCGTGGCCGACTCTGGGGTTGCAGCGCTCATCTCGCTTTATTGGCCAAGGGAGCCGGCGTACAGCTTCCGGGTCATGTGGGCAGCATGACTAAGCCGCTTCTGGCAAACCAGAGCAGCTCACGGAAACGCCGTTTACCTTCCCACCAGAGTGGTACCTATTTATCTACTTGCACTTTGACGTGCTTTCGAACTGCTAGGTTGGCAGGAGCTGGGACCGAGCAACGGGAGGTCACCCCGTCGCGAGGATTCGAACCGCTGACCTTCTGATTGGCAAGTCCTAGGCTCTGTGGTTTAACCCACAGCGCCACCCGCGTCCCTTTTAAGCAGTATATAAATCCTCTTAAATAAAAATATAGATGCATGTTTGCCTTCTGGAGGGACCCACTTGCACTATAACTCCCCTGCTCAGCGCCTGAGGACCCCAGTCCTGCCACTCAACATCTGGCCTGGGGCGCGGCCTGATGGGCTCTATAAAGGACTGCTGCTGCTGCAGCTGCTGGGCAGAAAGGGCTCCGTTTTGTTTTGTTTTAAATTGCTGTTATTTTTTACCTATGTCATTTTAAACTGTGATATTAATGCTGTATTCTTAGTTTTAGATTTTGATTTATGTGGAAATTGTTTCCCATTTGGTTGTGTATTTTTTTGATGTGGTTTATTTATTGTTTATGACTTCTGTAATTATGTAAATCTTGTTATGCTGTAAGCCGCCTTGAGCATTGTTTTTTTAACTGTGGAAAGGCAGCATACAAATAAAAATGATGATGATGGTGATGATGAAAGCAGGACACACACAGAGAGAGAAAGAACATTTGTAGCACAGAATATTCGGCAGGTTGTTAAAGGATGTGCGCTGATTGGAAACAAAGCAGTATGTCCATTTTACAGTTGCTTATACCATCATAAGCACAAATCATCAAATGTGCGATAAAAAGGATGTCTGGAGGTGTCCCAGGTAATTAAAGTACAGTAGTAAATCTGACCTCTAAAAAATATAAATGTAGAGAAGAGATTTTCTCCAGCCAAGCAGAGAAAAATTGGTGCATATGTAAGATGTTATATACCCAGCCCAAGTCTATAAAGATAATTTATAATTTCTTTGCTGGTATTATTTTTAAAAATTGGTCTTTCAACCATTCTCTTCTCATGGATCCATTTCTTTTATGGTTTTCATTTTTAAACCTTTTAACTGAATTGTTGCGTTTGATGAATATCAGAGGCTCCGGAAACATGGATCTAATGCAGTAGACTCTCAGCTTGTGCAGGTGTTGCATTCCAGAAATAAGCACATAAAGCCAAAATCACGCATAGTCAAAACGCATTGGGTGCAGTGGTGCATGAGATTACCAAAGTCTCTCCCCCCCGCCGGATTTCTGCCTCCTTTTTAATTCTTTTGCCAAGCGCATAAAGCTGAATGCGTACAAGTTAAATGTGTAAATTGTGGCTCTACTGTGTATAACTAAACAATTCACTGGGAATGCTGGCAGCAGGAAGGAGCTTGCAACACTTTTGCCACTTGCAGCAAAAAAAGCAATTTTGGGAGGTGGAGTGGTTTTTCTTGGGACCATAGCACAGGGTAAAAGAAAGAGTTTGGATTTGATATCCCGCTTTATCACTACCCGAAGGAGTCTCAAAGCAGCTAACATTCTCCTTTCCCTTCCTCCCCCACAACAAACACTCTGTGAGGTGAGTGAGGCTGAGAGACTTCAGAGATGTGTCACTAGTCCAAGGTCACCCAGCAGCTGCATGTGGAGGAGAGGAGACGCGAACCCAGTTCCCCAGATTACGAGTCTACTGCTCTTAACCACTACACCACTCTGGCTCTCCAGAATTAACCCTCCCCTTCTCACCCACTGCAGTTCAAATCTCTCCTTCCCCCAACACAGATACTTATTTTAACAAAAGAAAGCAAAACAAACCCAGATATGTTAGATGTGACCAGGCATTGTGTAGTTTGGAGCTAAACTCATAGTGCAGGTCTCTAGGCAGCTCATGTTAGTAAGGTCACTTAAATAACACAGAGTCCAGGAGGAGGGGGTGGTATCTTCTGTTTTGTCTCTAGTGGCGCTGCCTCAGCCTGTGCTAGCTGGGGCTGATGGGAGTTGTAGTCTAAAACATCTACAAGGGACCAGATCAGAGAAAGCTGCTCTAAGTACAGTGGTACCTCGGGTTAAGTATTTAATTCTGTAACCTGAAGCGTATGTAACCTAACCCAAGGTACCACTGTAACTGCATTCAAGTAAATTCTTGGTCCTGGCAGGACTGTGTAATGAGTAAGATTTGAGCCAAGCCAATAGATCATATTAATACTAGAATTAAAGCCTAATTCTGCTTCTACTCAAATATCTAGCAGGCATTTCCTCTGTGTATGTGTGTATATATATGATTTTCCTCCTAACACTCAATTAGCCTTTCGGTTGTGGCTGTTTCCAAATGTGCTGACACCATACCGTTGTTCCTAAGTCCATGAGCCAGCTGTTTGGGCATGGAGGGGGTTCTTTTCATTATTAAAAACACATTAACTGCAGAATGGCCAGTCTTCTGAGAACCTTCATACACAAGAATGTTTGGATATTTGTCGCAAGGCAGCAATAGTGTGGAGGTATTTGCACTTTGGTCTTCATAAAAAGAAGGGCTTATGACGATTCCAAAACAAGCAGAGGGGAAACTGCTTGTAGGTGTGTGCTTGCTGCTGTTGCTTTGTTCTGAGCATATTTTTTTGCCAAGAGCATTTTTATAACTACCAAGTCAATAAGAAAGGGATTTTATAAAGGACATCATACTGGGTGGAGGGAATACATTCTGTTAAGGTAAGCAAGAGTATAAAGCAGGATATCAAATAATTTCCTGTTTTAAGAACTTAAGCGGATGGGTTGTACCTCAGTTGCAGATCAACGACTTTGTGTGCAGAAGATCCCAGATTCAATCCCCAGGATTTCCTGGTAGAGCTGGGAATGTCTGCTGTCTGAAAACCTGGAGAGTCTCTGCCAATCACTGTGCACTGTGATGCCCCCCATAGGTTGTGAGAGGCCAACTCACAGCATCCCTGACCACTGGCCATATTGGTTCAGGCTGGTAGGAGCTGGGAGTCCAACCACATCTGAAAAACACCATGTTGTCAAACCCTGGAGTAGACAATTCCAAGGTAGATGGGCTAATGGTCTGACTCTGGTTGCATACACATAAATTTAAAGTGCATTCAAAGTACACACACCCTAGCCTATCATGGGAACCGTAGTTTACCCCTCAGAGAGCTGTAGTTCCTAGCACCCTTAACAAACTACATTTTCCAGAATTATTCAGGGTGTGTGTTTTGAATGTGCTTTAAATGTATGGTGCACACCAGGGATGCCAGCAGGATTTCCTGGGTCTGGTTCACTGTGTGTGGCTTGGCCCTCTGCACCGCCGCCAATGTATTAGCGAAGGCCAGTTCCAGGTTTAAGGGGGCCCTTGGGCACAGGGTAGCATAGAATCACAGGATGGTAGAGTTGGAAGGGACCCAAGGGTCATCTAGTCCAACCTTATCCAGTGCAGGAATCAGTAGGACCCTTGGCTCCTTCCTTCTCAAATCACACCCCTCCAAGACATTTTGCCATCTAAGGAAGAGCAGCAAATGGTGTCTTGTTCCCTCACCATCTCAAGATGCAAAATACCCAATACAGGCACCTGAGGAAGAAAGTCCCACAAGCACCTCTCCCTTTCTTTATCAGTTAGAAACAAATAATCATTTGCTACCTTTTCATGACACCCAAAATCTGCTGCCCGAGGCAGGTGCCTCACTTTGCCTAATGGTAGAGCTGCCCTTGTTGATCAACTCTCAGGGTTTCAGTTTTCGATGGACTTTATGCAACCGGTTTCCAAATAAGCCGCCCACCTCTCCACCTCCACACCTGTCTTCAGCTTTAGACATCTCACTGATACTTTAAACCCTGAAACTTCTTGGATTCATAACCACTTTGATATGACAGTATCTTTGCACAGTGGCATCAGGATGACAGGATGGTTAGTCATCCCGTACCCAGAGATCATCATCGATGTATTGTCCCGCGTTTCTCTGAGCCGCATTCCATTACCTCCCTCTGCCTTGCATTTGCTAAAATACAGTACTGTCTCATTAGAATGCATTACTGTTTGCTGGACTGACAAAATGTGATGAGTCACCATTCCAGAAGCAGCAGCAGCAGCGAGCAAGCGCAAACAAGACACTTGGCTCCATTCCTAGTTTTGAAAATGAAAGCAGGTTTTGTGGCCAAAAGCAAAGGGTCAGCTTCTCCGGAACTCAGTTTCTGCTAGGGGCCGAAATGATGCAGCAGTTTGTGCACAAAGGGGGAAGTAATGAGTGGAAGAAATAAAAGAGACCCGAAGCCAAAGATTTGTTTTTTTGTTGTTGTTGTTATAATTTGGCTATTATTGGGGGTATATTGGAAAACTAATTTTAAAAAAATATTTAAAAACCCAAAGATTTGGCTTTGTTCGATTGAAAAGGTCAGATTCAGGCCCCATCTCCCTTTGATCTTGCGGCTGCAACCATGAATCATGGATCTCCAGCTCTTTGCTTGCCTCATCCGCTCCCGCTGTCAACAACACAGTCCTCCTTTATATGGGGATTGCGAAACAAAAACGAACTGACTGTTCTTTCCAGAAGCTGCAGAGTTTGACACACATTCTGTTGTTGGCAGTTTCCTCCTGAATGGCTAAATGTTTTGAGAAATGTTTTTGTTTATAATGGGAAGCCAAATAAGAAAGCTGTGTCTAGGAGTTCTGTCGACACAAGCCCTTTTTTTAAATTGCTAGCTTCAACTCAAACTTGATCCAGTGTGTTGTAATGGCTAGAGTGTGGGACTAAGGTTGGGGAGGTCCTGAGTTCAAATTCTGACCCTGCCATGAAGCTTCCTGGGTGACCTTGAGCCAGTCACTCTCTGAACCTAACCTACCTTTCAGGGTGGTTGTAACAGTAATGGAGCGAACCCTGTGTGTTGTGTTCAGCTCCTTGGATGACCAGTGGGATAAATAACAAGAAATAATCTTACCACATACACTTCCCTTACTACCCCAAATTTCAAATTAAGATGTCGTATGTGTGTTCATTAATCTTGCTTTAAAAATACTAACATTTTCAATATTTCAAAATTGAAGCTAGCAAAGTTCAGTTCTTAGGATAAGTGATACTTTGGCATCCAAAGAGATTAAGGTGGAGATGATCCAGTGTTAAATACTAGTTTTTGCTCACTATCCAGTTCATAGTAAGAAATAGGCATTGTCCCTCTTAAACATATGATGTAGTCATCTTAGGATAGATGTACCTGTATTAGATTGCATATTTAAATTGCTATAATGGTCACAACTTTCCTGCAAGGGACTTACAATTCCATAGAACATAAGAATTTTCAACACCGTTTTCTTAATGCGTTTTATAACAAAGATTGCCATGATTCCTGGCAGCTGAACTGATGACTTAAGACTGCTTCAGGTTGATGCTGTGTGCTTCCTGCTGCTTTGCATAACTCAGTCAAATACTCTAGCAGGCAATCTGTCTTGTTCTGTTGAAGATTACATCTTAAAAACCAGTTCTTAAGAGGTGTGGCAAGCTGTCATTTAGGAGTCATTTGTCAAGAGCTCAGCTGTGATGGACTTAATCTAAGCACATGCTAAAGGCTTATAAACCACAGTCACATGGACATGCCCATAGCCAACACTTTCCCCAGTGTGCCTCTGCCCCTAACGTGGGAGGATCGGGAACATTACACAGAATGAGTAATAGTTAACACTGATCTTATGGTATCAGGTTACAAGGGATGTCAGAACACCCAGGCATTAGAAGTACAACATGGAATCATAGAATCATAGAGTTGGAATAGACCACAAGGGCCATCGAATCCAACCCCCTGCCAAGCAGGAAACACCATCAGAGCACTCCTGACATATGGTTGTCAAGCCTCTGCTTAAAGACCTCCAAAGAAGGAGACTCCACCACACTCCTTGGCAGCAAATTCCACTGTCGAACAGCTCTTACTGTCAGGAAGTTCTTCCTAATGTATAGGTGGAATCTTCTTTCTTGTAGTTTGGATCCATTGCTCTGTGTCCGCTTCTCTGGAGCAGCAGAAAACAACCCTTCTCCCTCCTCTATGTGACATCCTTTTATATATTTGAACATGGCTATCATATCACCCCTTAACCTCCTCTTCTCCAGGCTAAACATGCCCAGCTCCCTTAGCCGTTCCTCATAAGGCATCGTTTCCAGGCCTTTGACCATTTTGGTTGCCCTCCTCTGGACACGTTCCACTTTATACTTCAAGCATGGTGTTCTGTACTTTAAAGTGAGGATGACACCATATTCCTGTAGACTACTGGGTGACTGCAAGTGATCATTAGCCAATTTTAAATGTTGTGTGTATAATCCATTCATATGAACCCATGAAGCTGTGATTGGATTACTGGGCCTAATCTATCCCATCTTCTCTGATAGCTGCATCCTAAGATTTCAGGCAACATTCCCAGCCCTGCTACCTAAAGGGGTGTGTGTTTAAAATTAGAATCATAGAACCATAGAATTGCAGAGTTGGAGGAGACACAAGGGTCATCTAGTCCACAGCCCCCTATAATACAGGAATCTCAGCTAAAGCATCCATGAAATTGAAGATGTGGAGAATTGATTTTGGGCCTTTCTTCATGCAGATCATATGTTCTACCATGTAGATAGATGTGGCCCCTCACCTATTTTGCAGCACTTTTGCACTGGATTGGGAATCCAGAGAAGCTCATCACCACTTGGCAGGGTACTGTAGACCCTCCTTTTGCCAAGTGGACGTGGCTAGACACTGGATAAATGGGTGCTAGTCTTTCTTAAACATGGAAATGGCTGCATATACACTATGCATTTAAAGCACCCGCCCACCCCAAGAATGCTGGAAACTGTAGTTTACTCCTCACAGAACCACAGTTTCCAGAACCATTAACAAACCACAGTTCCCAGGATTCTTGGGGGGAGGGTGCGATTTAAATGTATGGTGTGTACACAGCCATTAAGGAAATGTAGGATAGCTGCAATGAATTAACACCATATGGGGTATCAGAACTTTATGCAGCCAAGGCTCTGGGCTGTTTTTTAAGTATGTACTACAAGAGATGAAGCGTATGTGGAAATCCTAGTTTGCAAACATGAATATCAAGTACCGTACATTAGAGGTGGGGGACTTTAGGCCCAGCTCAAATGTGGTTTTTACATCCTTCGGTCTGGTCCTTTCCCCAGGCCACACACTCTCATTGGCCATGCTTTGTTCCTTTCCCGGGTGTTTATGCCTGGCTGGAATGTGTCCTTGAGCTCTGATAACGTCTCTTGCTTCGCTGGATGGGAGAGTAAAGAAGGGTGTGTGTATAAGCAAGCCCAGTGTACAAAGGTGAAATTTACATTTGTTGCTCCACTCGCTTTTGCCTCTGACCTCACCCTTTTTCTCTGGTGGTGGTAATTCTACTACATTTAGAAAGTGGTAACATTTCAGGGAGCTTGAGTGAACCACTGCTCAAAATAAAATAAAATAGAAACATTTCCATTGCATTTTTGTTTGTATTCCAAATTTGGTTGATTTACACAGTTTTGGTTGCTCCATTTCTTCTGGGAGAAGAACAGATTCGCAGAAATTGGAAACACGCTGTCCCAATTTCTTATCACAGACATCCTTTTTGTGGTGCATTCATGACGATCATGATGCTATCAGGGTGATCACATGCAATCCCACTTTCAATACTCCTTGTGCCAGCAAGGATCATACTACTCAGGGGTGAAAGAAGGCTCTTTGGCACCCGGTGCGGGGTGTTGAGGGGCGGGGCAAACTGCCCACAGGGGCAGAGCAAACTGCCCGGTGGCGCATGTGCAGCGCTGCTACGTATGGTGCACACATGGCACCAGTACTGACGGCGCCACTTGAGCACTATATGGACGGTGGCGGGATCCTCCGCTTGCGGCTGCAGGAGCGCAATGGTTGATTTGCAATGGCGGTGGCTGGGCGAGCCCCCCGCGGGGTGCCTTCTTGTCACCCGCCTCAGACATGGCACCCGGGGTGGACCGCCTCCCCGCCTCCTTCCTCCGCCACTGACACTATTTCATCTCCTACCAAAATATTTCAACTTCCTACCAAAATCTTGTTTGTTTTTTATACTACAAATGTTCTGGTTTGGTTTTCTCCTGCTTTTGTTGTGCTAAGCTGGACAGCAATAATGTGGTAGCATTGGGGAAGCAAGAGTCTGTTGCAGAAAACAGCTGCAATAAAACACCAGAAACAGAATGTTGTGAACTGACCTGTCTTTTTGCAGCAGAAGTGCAGAGGTGTGGAATGCAGCAGAGGGCACAGAATATAACTACTGGAGCATTTGGACTTGTATTTCAGAGAGGGGAAAATCCTTATGACTCTGAGCATATGACTGAAAGCACATGGCAATGGCTCTGCAAATCTAGGTATGAGGAAAGGGTCAGTATAAGATTATCAGTGGCTGGGAGCAGGTGGTTTAGCGTGCTCAGTCCTCGCACCATCAGCAAATCCATAGGAAATTAAGCTTATTTGTGTGTAGAATTTGGATACCAAATTCTTTTAAAATTCTTTTAAAAGCACACAGTATGCATAGCTTTGGCTCTGGTGTTCTTCTGCACATGCATAAAAAGGCAGGAAAGGGGTTAATAAGATATTGTTGTGTTCTGCCATTGGTGATTTACTGCTTTGCATCTCATTTCAGTCTCTGAGGCTAACCCGACATAACAAGTTGTGGAGGAGCTGAGAAAGAGTGGAGCGGCTGTGCATGATGTAGAAGAGCACGGCAATAGGATGTGACGAGGAAGAAAGCTCAGTTGTCCTTCAAATAGCTTCTTGCTTTGGAAACACATCGTTGAAATGCAGCCAGGGGGACACCTATGCACATTCTTCAGTCATGCCCCATCACAGACGAATCTAGACATTCTTGGGGAGGGGCCATGATGGGATACAGCAGGAGTGGGGCAAGTGAACGTTGTCCCACTCCCCTCCCTTATGTGATTATCACCATCCCTTGTTTTCTGAATTGGGCAACAGCACATAATGTGAACCATCTTATCATGATAGATATCATGGCCAATCCCAACTTCAAGTCAACATTGGATCCTGCAGCCACCACATGGTTACAGTGGTACCTCTGGATGCGAATGGGATCCGTTCCGGAGCCCCGTTCGCATCCTGAAACAGACGTAACACGCGACTGTGCGTCTGCGCGTGCGTGGGTCGTATTTCGCCACTTCCGCGCATGCGCGTGACGTCATTTTGAGTGTCTGCGCATGCGCGAGCGGCAAAACCCGGAAGTAACGCGCTCCGTTACCTCCGGATCGCCGCAGAGCGCAATCCGAAAATATTCATCCCAAAGCTACTTCAACCCGAGGTATGACTGTATTATATTTTTCTCCTACATTTGCTAAGGAGATCAAGGTAACAGTTCTCTGAGATAGGTTAGGCAGAGACAGAGAGAGAGATTAACTCAAAGTCACCCCATGACCTCTCTCTCAATTTTTCTATGCCGTGTGTGCCTTCTTGTGTGAGATGACCATAATAATAATAATTCATTATTTGTACCCTGCCCATCTGGCTGGGCTTCCCCAGCCACTCTGGGCAGCTTCCACAGAAACCAAAAATACACTAAAATCACACCTTAAAAACTTCCCTGAACAGGGCTGCCTTAAGATGTCTTCTGAATGTCAGGTAGTTGTTTATCGCTTTGACATCTGATGGGAGGGCGTTCCACAGGGTGGGCGCCACTACCGAGAAGGCCCTCTGCCTGGTTCCCTGTAGCTTTGCTTCTCGCAATGAGGGAACCGCCAGAAGGCCCTCGGCGCTGGATCTCAGCCTCCGGGCAGAACGATGGGGGTGGAGACGCTCCTTCAGGTATACTGGGCCGAGGCCCTTTAGGGCTTTAAAGGTCAACACCATCACTTTGAATTGTGCTCAGAAAAGTACTGGGAGCCAATGTAGGTCTCAAGGGAACAGCTTTCAAGGTGTTATGTGGTCTCGGCGGCCGCCCCCAGTCACCAGTCTAGCTGCCACATTCTGGATTAGTTGTAGTTTCCGGGTCACCTTCAAAGGTAGCCCCACGTAGAGTGCATTGCAGTAGTCCAAGCGGGAGATAACTAGAGCATGCACCACTCTGGCGAGACAGTCCACAGGCAGGTAGGGTCTCAGCCTGTGTTCCAGGTAGAGCTGGTAGACAGCTGTCCTGGATACAGAATTGACCTGACCTCCATGGACAGCTGTGAGTCCAAAATGACTCCCAGGCTGCGCACCTGGTCCTTCAGGGGCACAGTTACCCCATTCAGGACCAGGGAGTCCTCCACACCAGCCTGCCCCCTGTCCCCCAAAACAGTACTTCTGTCTTGTCAGGATTCAACCTCAATCCATTAGCCGCCATCCATCCTCCAACTGACCAGCTGTCATAAGGATTTGTTTTAGATGGTTAGATGCCACAGGAAATAACTAAGGTTTGATCCAGCCAAAATTAATTGCGCAGCATGCCAAAATCCTACTGTTTTCCATGTGTGAGAGGCAGAGCTATCCAGAAGCGGTAGGAAGTAAGACTATTGAAGGTGGACAAACCACCAAATCCATAAGAAGAGCCCTGCTGGGTCAGACCAGTGGTCCATCTAGTCCAGCATCCTGTTCTCACAATGCCTATGGGGAACATGCCAGCAGGACCTGAGGTCAACAGCACTCTCCCCTCCTGTGGTTTCCAGCATCTGGTTTCCAGAAGCACACCACTACTATCAGTGGAGGTAGACCATAGCCATCAGTGGCCAAAGCCCTGTTAGCCTCATGCCAGCATATAAGGTACGTGGGAAGTGTTTTTGCTTTCTTGCTCTGTCTCTTCCATTGGTTTTTATTATTTCCCCTTCTGTTGATCACAGTGGGAAGGGAAAGTACATATATGTACCGTACTCCTCCTCCTCCTCCTCTCTCTCTCTCTCTCTCTCTCTCTCTCTCTCTGTGTGTGTGTGTTAGGGGAATATCTTTGGATCTAGTAGATCTTTGGATCCAGTAGACGGAGGTTTCCACAGCTGCAAACCTTCTTTTCCATCCTTCTTGTTTGCATCCATCTGTCTTGAGAGACAATGGTGTGTGCCCCCTGGGGTGAAGTCAAACTGCTGCATTATCAGCACCTAAGTGACCTCCATTGAGGGCGGGGCGGAATATGGAGTGTTTATGGAGGTCTTGGGCTGCCCAGACAACATGACCCCACTCTCTGCCTCACTGATATGGTCCAAAGGAAAGCAGAGCAATACACTTGTCACCAGCTTGGCTGTAGGAGTTGCTGGAAGGAGGCATACAAGCAGTGTTAGAAACTGAGATATGAAAGCTAGGAGCGAAATGGCACCTTAAACCTAGGTTATGGGTGCAACAATGAAATGTCTTGACGTGCTTTTTTATAACAAGAATACAAAGCTGAAAATGAATGAACTGCAACTAAAATATAAGTTCATTTTCACATGGTCTAGTCCTTCTCCTGCCCACCCCGCTAATATTCTTAAGAGGGCCTCTTCTCTAGTCTTCAGAGAGTAGCTGGAAGTGGGAAGGTAGAAAAAGGTCCTCCTTTCCTTCCACTCTGCACACTGAAATCTTAGGTGCAGCACTGCTCTCAGAATTCAGAAACTGCTTGCACTAATGTTCCCCGTCACAAAATGCACCTAGAACAATGGAAGTTTCAAGCATTGCATACAAGTCGCCATCCAACCATCTTGCAGACTCCACTCTGGATTTGTGTAGGGTTTACTCCTCAGCCTTTTCTTCTCCCAAAGATATCCTGCAGGGCAGTGGAGACAATCAGAATTTCCTTTCTCCCAGGTGGGCTGCCTTCCCAGGTTTACAAGCCCCATCGCCCCCGCTTCCCTCCACAGCACATGCAGAAACTGCCTTGTTGACCGTTGGGCCCACTATTGGTCTAATCTGCTCAATCTGCTGGATCCTGCCTTCACAGGAAAGGCATGTCCCTAAATCACTGAGGGTTTGAGACCCATCAGCTACCCTTCTCCATCCAGAGAGAAGGGAATTGGCTCTGTTCTATGGGCCTGGGATGCCCTCTCAATGACCACTTTAAACATAGGGGAAAGGTCATAGATCAATATTTGGGCATCTGCTTTGCATGCAAAAGGTCCTGGGCTCGATCCCTGGAATCTCCAGGTAGGGCTGGGAGATACTCTGCCTGAGCCCTGGAGAGCTGCTGCCAATCAGTGTAGACCAGTGATGGCCAAACCTGGCCCTCCAGCTGTTTGGGGACTACAGTTCTCATCATCCCTGACCACTGGTCCTGTTAGCTAGGGATGATGGGAGTTGTAGCCCCAAAACAGCTGGAGGGCCAAGTTTGGCCATCACTGGTGTAGACAGTAGCGAGCCAGATGGACCAATGGTCTGACTCTGTCTATGTTCATATTCTGAACTCTCCCCCTATTAATATCAACAAGAGTTAGATGTGTTTAAACTTTGGCTGGATTGTGTCCCTCCTGTTTTCTTGCCACAAGCTTTTCCTGTTACTGTTTAATAAGCGTGCATCCATTACTCCACCCTCCATGGTGCTGCTTTTAATTTACTTTTGCTAAAAGCTGAGACAGTGCATAATTGTAATAAAACTAAGCTGAACGGAAGGCCTTTTATTGTGACATTTCATGCCAAGAGGAACTGCTTTAGATTAAAATATTTATGGATCTGGGAAATTTGGGCTGCGTTTCACTTTGTATCACCACATTTGTATGAATTTATTGAGGATGTAACCCGGCTGCTACTGATGCAGGGAAGGGTAAATGGAGGTCTTGAGCTGAGTCAAAGCATTTCAGGATGTTGTATGTTTGGGCTGCTGTCCTTCAGATTGTTTTTCACCTCTACGGTCTGCTAGAAGCAATGGAACTGCTGCATGAGTAACAGCATGTAGGATTGTTGCCTTTGTTTAGACTGGCAAAAAGGGTCTCCAGTGCAACAGAATGCCATGTGCAACTAATAAGGCTGATGAGTTTTGGGATAAGTAGATACATATCCACAAAGCAGCTGAGTTTCGGAATGAAGCTTTCAATTTTGAGTTTCATGTTTAAAATGTTGCATTTGATTAGTGAACCTGGAAAAGCTACCAAACCAGGCCTGTGGCCAAGTATCTTATTGCCAAGGTCCTAAGCCTATGGCCACTATCCAGCTGCAGTTAGATTACATTGTGTTTACTGCTACATAGAGGGTTGGAAATTTTAATTGGTCTCGTTTGTTTAATGGTATGATTGATTGACATATGATGGTTGGGAAGTGATTGTCTATCATGGAAGGTTGAATTTTCTACTTCTTATTTTATTTTTATTTGTGATATTTCACTTGCTAACTGTGTTCATTATGGATTTTCCTTTTATTTTTGTGGCTAGTTTTTATGTCTAGTGTTTATTTTGGCATCAAAAAGGATGCCCTATTTAGTGGTTAATTGTGTTGTAGAATGTAGAATTTTTCTGGTGTTTTTTGTTTTGTTTTGTTATTTATTTAAGATGTATTAACCTATGCTGTAAGCTGCTTAAGAGTTTGATTAAATATGAGCAGCCTATAAATTACCTAAGTAAATAATGAATCAATTGGAACTTTTTTTTTTGAACGGAACTTTTTTAAAAAAGAAGTTGGTCCTAATTTCTACTGGTTGCAAGTGGTCATTTTGTTTATGTTGCACACTGTGTGAAGTATTGCTTTGGAATTCCACAAAATTTGAATCTGACTTTGCTAGTTGGGATTCTCGAAACCACTTGCCTGCATTCTTGCAGTTAACAATGCTAAAAACCCATATATATGTTCAGGCATTTCATTTTGTAACTTGTTTGAAAAAAGCAGGTTGATAAACTTCTGTAATCCCGTGTTAAGATTGCAAATTCAGCTTCAGACCTTCATAGGAAAGCTCTGGATCACCATTACGAGACATGCAGCAATTCCAAGAGTCCATCATTAACGCCACACATCTAACAGACCAAGTAATCCAGAGTCTAAAGGTCAGCACTGGTCATATTAGTATCTAATGATTAGCCAATCACCATTTCATACAATTCTTGCCCCCATCACCCAGAAAAAAACCTAGTATTGTATAAGTGACATTGTCTTGGATCCTAACTTGCCTCTTGAAGTTTCATTTTATTTTTTAATACTTAAATCAGCAGCAGAAGCAATGTTATCAGATAATAGGGAGGAAATGGTTATACCCCCCCCCCAAGGCATACCTTCAAAGGGCCAGTTTAGTATCCTGCCTTGTTTGTCCATTATTTCTTTTCTGTGGGCTGGTTCAGATATTTTTCCATTTGTAGGCTGCGCTATGACAAGAAGTTTTCTGGGAAATTCACAACATAAAAAAAAGAAGAGTTTACTAATTTTGTGGCTCCGATAAAAGAAATAAAATATGGCAGTTCCTGCATTTGTTGAGATGCGGGTGGCACTGTGGGTTAAACCACAGAGCCTAGGGCTTGCCGATCAGAAGGTTGGCGGTTCCAATCCCCGCGATGGGGTGAGCTCCCATTGCTCGGTCCCTGCTCCTGCCAACCTAGCAGTTTGAAAGCACGTCAAAGTGCAAGTAGATAAATAGATACCGCTCCGGCGGGAAGGTAAACGGCGTTTCCATGCGCTGCTCTGGTTCGCCAGAAGCAGCTTAGTCATGCTGGCCACATGACCCGGATGCTGTACACTGGGTCCCTCGGCCAATAAAGCGAGATGAGCGCCGCAACCCCAGAGTCAGTCACAACTGGACCTAATGGTCAGGGGTCCCATTAACTTTACTTACTGTTACCCTACAAAGGAGGGTAGAATAAAAATGCTGAGGTCAAATGCAAGGTTTGGATATAAATCCCGTAACAGCCTGAGCCTGTTTACTTGAGGAATCTTTTTACCCCGTGTATGCCCACTTTGATCTGTGGAAGTCACACTTCGCAAGTGCCAAGCAATATCCTGTTGTGAACACACCAATGTTTGAGCAGTAAAACACTTCAGGTATGCCTGCGCCTATCCAGAGTTCAGTTTCCTTGGAATGAAAGCTAATGGAGACTGTGGTGTGTTTAGAATACAGTGGTACCTTGGTTCTCAAACTTAATCTGTTCCAGAAGTCCGTTCCAAAACCAAAGCGTTCCAAAACCAAGGCACGCTTTCTAGAAAATGAAAGCAATAATCAATGCACTGTACTATAAAATAAATAAGACAGTATTGTAGATGATTAAAAATTAAAATATTTTTTCCCGTTACCTACACCGATGATAGTCATTGTTTGGATGAGAGGCTCCCAGTACGTTTCCGAGCACGATTCAAAGTGTTGGTGCTGACCTTTAAAGCCCTAAACGGCCTCGGTCCTGTATACCTGAAGGAGCGTCTCCACCCCCATCGTTCAGCCCGGACACTGAGATCCAGCGCCGAGGGCCTTCTGGCGGTTCCCTCATTGCGAGAAGTGAGGCTACAGGGAACCAGACAGAGGGCCTTCTCAGTAGTGGCGCCCGCCCTGTGGAACGCCCTCCCATCAGATGTCAAAGAGATAAATAATTACCTGACATTCAGAAGACATCTGAAGGCAGCCCTGTTCAGGGAAGTTTTTAATATGTAACGCTGTACTGTTTTTAACACTGATTGGGAGCTGGGGAAACTCAGCCAGATGGGCAGGGTATAAATAATAAATTATTATTATTATTATTATTATTATTATTATTATTATTATTATTATTATTATTATTTTATCCATTTCCGCAGTCACAAAAACAAATTAACCAAAAAAGCCTCAAAAACAAAAACGCAAAATAAATAGCAAAAGCACCAAACTTAATCTGTTCTGGAAGTCTGTTTTCAGCTGCTGATTGATTGATTGATTGTGTGACTGCGGAAATGGATAAAAGCCTCCCATCCAGACAATGACTATCATCATGCAGGTAAGGGGGAAAAATATTATTTCAGCCACTGTATATGGCACCACACAGAGAACTGAGGGGGCACAAAACTGAGAAGATCCATTTGGGGGTGCCAAATTTTGGCCTTGCAGGTCACCATATTACAAAAGATTGCCACATTCCGCTGCTGGAGGCAGTATGCTTATGAATTCCAGTTGCCAGAAACAGCAGAAAGGGAGAATGCTCGGATCCTGCTTGTGGTTTTTCTAAGGGCATCTGGTTACCTACTATGGGAACAGGATGCTGGACCAGAGGGGTCACTAGTCTGATCCAAAAGGGCTATTCTTCTGCTCACACCATGGCTTTTGATTTTCATACCTTGACTTTGGATTTTTATGCATTTGTGAATATTGCACTTGCCACATATATTCTTTCTTCAATAACAGTAATCTGAATCACCGTATTTTTTGCTCTATAAGACTCACTTTTCCCCTCCTAAAATGTAAGGGGAAATGTGTGTGCGTCTTATGGAGCGAATGCAGGCTGCGCAGCTATCCCAGAAGCCAGAACAGCAAGAGGGATTGCTGCTTTCACTGCGCAGCGATCCCTCTTGCTGTTCTGGCTTCTGAGATTCAGAATATTTTTTTTCTTGTTTTCCTCCTCCAAAAACTAGGTGCGTCTTGTGGTCTGGTGCGTCTTATAGAGCGAAAAATACAGTACTTATAGATTTGGTGATCTGGCATGGCACTGGCCTGTTCGCAGGCAATAAATTCCGAGCCATAAATTCCCGAACAAGTGGACTTTGAAATGCATTTTAATACTTAAAAAAAAATGCTTCATCAGCTGAATTGAACACACAGTTGTCTTCACCGGGAATTTAAATATTGAAACAAAAATTTGGGTAAACAAAAGGGCTGACTACAAACACAAACATGGATAAGCTTTGACCTTGGGAAAAGAACAGCAACACAATGCCTGGGTTTCATTTCTGACTCTTAATTCCCCTGATCACTTACTTTCTTACTTACTTTCTTACTTACTTACTTACTTACTTACTTATTTCTTACAGTTCTTGGTTACTTTTTTATCATCCCCCCCCAAAAAAAGGCTAGAAGAGACTTTAAAAACAATTAAAGCAGAAACAATTAGAATCAGAAAATGTAAAATGGATACACACATCTGTCTTACCATCAGCATACAAATTGATTCATGCAAATTGATTGACTCATGCAAATTGAATTGACTCATGCAAAATTGAGTGCAACATCTAGTGTTGACTATGGCATAGCCCAGGGATAGCCAATGTTGCACCCTCCAGATGTTATGAACTACAATTTTCGTTCTTGTCTACTGACCATGCTGGCTAATGGAAGTGGTAATCCAAAATGTGGATGTCACCATACTGACTACCCCTGGTATAACACTACTGATAGAACTCATGTTCTTGAGCTACAATGGGTTGTATTCAATTAAGTTTTACCCAGAGCAGACACACTGAAATTAATGGATCTACTCCGAGCACTATTACCATTGAATACCACCAGCTGAACCAGAGGTGGAGGGAGAGGTAGAGGGCATCATCAAAGAAATGCCACTGTCTGCACCAGTGCAAGCAGCCCACCCACAGGAGCAAACAGTTGCAAGCACCATCTTCTCAACTGGGATGAGATCTGTGTGAATGAAAGGTCCTGCCCCACACTTCAAAAGTAGAGCAGGACGGGTGTGTCAAGGAACGAAATGTTAGATACCTGCTTATAGATTTATGAATCGTGTATCCTGTAGTTTGGGCTAATGCTGAGACCATGTAATGATTTCTTGTTTCCTCAAACGGAGAGTCCAAATACTGTGTCTGAGGGTGGGATCCTTTCATAGAAGCATAGGAATACTGAGTCAGACCACTGGTCCATTTAGTTAAGTATTGTCTACACTGGCAGCAGTGCTTTGGTATTATACACAGAGTTCTTGCTCAGCCCTACCCTGGGACCTTGTACATGCAATATGCAATACAGATGCTGTACCACCGAGCTATGGTTTTTCCCCTCAAAAGGGGAAAGAGCTGGTAATCTTCAGAAATACAAATTATGTCTCACTCCCTTAAAGAAGATTCAAGTATACACACATGCATAATTTCCCCATGTTCTTAACAATGCAATCTTGTACCTCTCTACTCAAAATAAATTTATTGAGTTCAAGGGGGTTTCTGGGTAAAGAATCCCACTTACCTGGGAGTAAGTCCCATTGAATTCAATGGGATTTCTGAGTAGGCATGGTTAGGACTGCACCCTCATCCAGACCATGTTCACCAGCACGTGTCAGAGAGAAATGAGTAGATGCAGAAAATATGTCTTGCAAAACATGGGACTGATTACACATGGTGATGTATTTACAGAGGGCTTAGGTAAGTGATCCAAACAACAAAACAAAAACTCACAATTGAGCAACCCATTTCCTCTTCAGATTGGATAATCTTATTGCCAGTCATCAAAGTATCTTTTTATTGTCAAGTTAAAAAAGTGATATAGGCTATGTGACGGGCACATGCTTTTGCCATGTGAACACATGCCTAGAAACCTACATTGGTGAATGTTTGCCCAAGTCATGGCAGAACAAACATAGTGCTGGTCTTGATTGTCATTGTTATAAAGCAATTGGGTAGCAAAAAGTCTTGCCTTATAGCCAGCAATCATAGATTCTGATCTACCTACTTCTACCCAACCCAGCATTAAAATATGCTTGGCTTCTGAGCAATTGTCTGTCCCTTGATGCAGCCGTTCCAGATGCCTAGGAGAATGCAAGAGTATGTATTTGTTATAATTATAGCCCACTCTTCTCCCAAGCAGTTCAGAGTGGTTTACAAATGGTTGCATAAGAAGAGCACCGTTGGATCAGACTAAAGGTCAATATGAACTAATGATAAAAGCCTGTTTCCCACAGTGGCCTAGGAGATGCTTCTAGAAAAGGCCACAAGGAGAGCTTCACAGCAACAGCCTTCTCTTGCTGCAGCTCCCCAGAAACTCTTTTGAAGTACAGACCCTCCCCATTCAGCTTGAGCAGCTGAACAATGCATACCGGCTTTCCTTTCACAAAATAAACTCAAAGCATCTTACAATAAAAATAAACACATTAAATGCAATAAAACCGTTCAGGATTACTAAGATCAGTTTCATGCATCTTTCAACCACTAGGTAAGGTAAAGGTAAAGGTACCCCTGCCCGTACGGGCCAGTCTTGACAGACTCTAGGGTTGTGCGCTCATCTCACTCTAGAGGCCGGGAGCCGGCGCCGTCCGCAGACACTTCCGGGTCACATGGCCAGTGTGACATCGCCGCTCTGGCGAGCCTGCACCAGCGCAGCACACGGAACGCCGTTTACCTTCCCGCTATAAAGCAGTACCTATTTATCTACTTGCACTTTAAGGGTGCTTTCGAACTGCTAGGTGGGCAGGAGCTGGGACCGAAAGACGGGAGCTCACCCCGCCGCGGGGATTCGAACCGCCGACCATACGATCGGCAAGTCCTAGGCACTGTGATTTTACCCACAGCGCCACCCGTGTCCCCTTTCAACCACTAACCTCTTGCTAAATTTTAGGTATGGCTGAGAGCAGGATCTCTAGTCCTTCATAAGCAAGACTGGGAGGGAAGAGGTGGAGAACATTGCTGCTGGCAGAAGATAAATAAGATGTAAGCCAAAGGGTGACTGTAGTTCAGGTGGCAAAATTTATTGTGCTGCTCTGGGTGACAGAATCATAGAGTTGGAAGGACCCTGAGGATCATCTAGTCCAACCCCCTGCAATGCAGGAATATGCAGCTGTCTCATATGAGCATTGAACCTGCGACCTTGATATTATCAGCACCATGCTCTACCCAACTGATCGCTCTATATATAGCTAGATGATATTATTATTATTGTTATTATTATTATTATTGATATATATGACTTACAGTATATCTAAAAACATAATAAAAGCATCAAGTCCTGATACAGGGCTGCCTTCAGCTGTCTTCTAAAAGTTGTGCAATTCTTTATCTCCTCGACATCTGAAGGCAGGGCTTTTCACAGGGAGGGCGCTCTTCCTGGTTCCCTGTAACTTTGCTTCTCGCAGTGAGGAAACCAGCAGAAGACCCTCGGAGGAGACAGACAGTTCCAAACATACCCAAAGCACCACAGAAGAATGGTAAAACAGTAATTGTGTGTGTTTGTGTGTGTGTGTGTATGTGTGTGTGTGTGTGTGAGAGAGAGAGAGAGAGAGAGAGAGAGAAGCAGCAATAACACACCCAGCAAAAGCATATGTATACATAAGAGTTTTAGCCAACTTTTGTAAGGCTGGGGGCCAAGTGGTTAAAATCTAATCATCATGAATTGTCTGAGGGAGCCAAGGTGCTATCATCAAGAAGACCCTACCACCTACACTGTATACCGGGGTGGGCAAACTATGGTCCGGGGGCCAGATGCGGCACACTGAGCTCATAAATCTGGCTTGTGGACCCTGCTGCCCTCTCTGTCAGTCCCTGCACTAAACTGGCGTGGTGTCTGACTTCTGCGATGCAGCCAATCTGATGCCTTGGACGCCTCTGGGCAGGCGGCGACACTGGTGCAGCTTTGGATTGGCTGAAGGAAGCTCCTGCAGCCAATCCGAAGCCATGGACGCCTCTGGGTGACACCTCTTCCCACTGAGGCAGCCGTGTATGGCCAAGAGCCGAGCGGGAGGAAGCGGTGGGGAGGCTGCACCCTGCAGACCCCTGCGTGAGTGGCGGTGGTGGTGGGGTCATTTTGGGAGAGGGGGGTTTGGCCCTCCACAAGGCCTGAGGGACAGTGGACTGGCCCCCTCCTGAAAAAGTTTTCTGACCCCTGCTATATACTCACCAAGTAGGTGCAGGATTTGGAGCATCCAGAAGATTTCCTGTAAGCAAGTAAAAAGAAGAGGAGGGATGCAGACCCTCCCACCCCATCTCTCTTTGACATATTCCTTCACTCAACTGTCAGAAGTCGATGAATTTCTAGGAGGAAAAAGTTTGGAGATGAAAGAGTATAGGGAGGTGATTTGTGGTCAGAGGAGAGTTTCGTTCGTTTTGCTATTACAACACACAGATCTGCAGCAAAAATTCCGACCAATTCTGAAATTCAGGGGTGAGTGTAGATGGTTAGGTATCCAGAACCAGATAGCTCACAGACAAGGAATGGAACGAAGGTGGAATGGAATGAAGTGTCCTGGTGGAGGGCATGGCTGGCTGAATAAGACACCCAATCGGAGCAGTCCATGCTGCAAAATTTTGTTGCAAGCCCCGCTTGTCAGGTCGAATTGTAATGCCTTCCGTTTTAGCCCTAAAAACACCCTCCAACATGATTAAGGACGAATAAGGTACACACCCTGTTTTGCACTCTGAAAGAAAAGGCATGCTCACACAAAGCTTCAAAAGAAAGTTCCAAAATTTTAATATTTGCACATAACTTGCAAATAAAACTACATGGTAATGTTGCTGGGGATTTAGAGGGCTTTTTTGGTGTCCCCACCCCACCTCCAGCATGCAATCTTTTATTGATTTTCCTTTTCTGTATTTTTGGTATTCCAGGTCAGTTTGTTCTGTGCTACTGACTGACTGTCAGGCTGCCTAACACCCTCCCAAACAGGTTTGGCCACTTTTCCAGCTTTACTTCCGACCTTTGCTCTGCTTCCAGGGCTTGAGTTCTCTGAATCTGAACATTTCTTTCCTCTCTCAATGTTGTAATGTCTCTTTCTTTCCAAAAAGGCCAGAAGTTGAGTCATACATTGTACTGTACAAGAATAACTTCTTCTTTCCTTTGGAGGTGGGGGGAAATGAAGCCTTATCCAAGAAAGATAAAATAGCTCCTGTTGTTTTGCAAAAGAAGCAGCATATCCCTCATTTGTCCTAAAGAGAGTTCACCCAAAAGGTTAGCCAACTGGGGTTAGCTCAATGTTTTCTTGCAGCTTTGCTGAGAGTGGGGACAACTCTGTATGACTTAGTTTTGAGGGCCTTGGAGGGGCAGGGATAGATATCCAGGATTGTTCTTCACACATGTGTGAAGTTCATGTATGACACACCTGGGCATCTAAATTCTATATCCAAAGGAGTGAGAATCAGGAGATTGCTGGCATTGGGGTAGATTTCATGTTGTTGTAATAAAATAAAAACAGGAATTTATATTTGCACATAATGCTTTCGTAAGCTTTTGTGGGATATTTATAGATTTACAACTATTTTCTGTTATTCGCATCTGTCTGTATTGGGAGACAATGGAGGAGCGCACCTTTGGGGGATGAAATTGATTATTTATTGGTATTCATCATACAAATACTGTGTAGTAGTACGGTATTTATAGGGTCTTATGTAGTGCAGAATATATAGGGTTCTATCTAATCCTAATCCTATACAGAGTAAACACATTGAAATTAATGAAATGAACCTTAGCCATGTCTACAGTTGGTCTGTTCTGTGGAGGACTAGCAGTGGGTCCAACATTATGCATTTACATGGGATTTTTTTTGAGAGGGTTTCCAGTATATATTTCAGGCATATCTAAAATCCAATTGAATACATCACTGTATATTTAAATAGCAGCTGGAGGAGGAGAAGTGGGTAGAACAGCTGTGATTGGACGGGAAGGGCCATAGCTCAGTGGTGGAGCATCTTCTTTGGATGCAGAAGGTTCCAGGTTTAATCATTGGCATTTCCAGGAGGGACTGGAAGAATGTCCTGCCTACCCTGGAGACCTGCTGCTAGTCAGTGTGGACAGTACTGAGCTAGATGAGTCAGTAGTCTGACGTGGTATAAGGTCGCTTCTTATGCCCTAGGGACGTGGGTGGCGCTGTAGGTTAAACCACAGAGCCTAGGACTTGCCAATCAGAAGGTCGCGGTTTGAATCCCCGCAATGACGGGGTGAGCTCCCGTTGCTCGGTCCCTGCTCCTGCCAACCTAGCAGTTCAAAAGCACGTGAAAGTGCAAGTAGATAAATAGGTACCACTCCAGCGGGAAGGCAAACGGCGCTTCTGTGCGCTGCTCTGGTTCGCCAGAAGTGGCTTAGTCACGCTGGCCACATGACCCGGAAGCTGTACGCCGGCTCCCTCGGCCAATAAAGCGAGATGAGCGCCGCAACCCCAGAGTCGGCCATGACTGGACCTAATGGTCAGGGGTCCCTATCTGCCATCCTTGGGACCCCCTGGGAAACTTACCAGACCTACTTGTAGCCTGGAACAGGGTGTGTGCTGGGTGGAGGACTGAGGGAGAGGCTAAGGTGATGCCAGCAGTTTCCAGGAACCTTCCTCTTTTGGGGATAGTCTGTAAGTTTGTAAGAACCAGGTTCAATGGGCAGAGTCTTGGGTGAGAGCCAGGAGGCGGAGAAGGGACAGTGAAAGAAAGAGAAGGAACTGATATTGGTTTATATTTATCAGTAATTGGTTTTCATTCAGCATTTGTGCATGTAACTGTATTTTTGTAACATTTGTTAAGCCGCCTGTTGTTGCTTTAGTTTTCTGTACAGTGCTTATATATTACGTGGTAAGAAAGGGTCTAAATAACTTAATAATATGGAAATTATAAAAATATAGCATGGGGGGGATTTCATGGGTGATGACTACCATGAGTCGTCCACACCATCTTGTTTTGCTGAAAGACATCCAGTACTAATACTTCTACCAGTAATTATCTACTATTACTACCACCAATATTACTTCAACTACTGCAATCCAGCATCCTCTGAGTTCCAGGAAACGCCAGGCAAGATATTTTAACAAGTTGTGCTGAAATGCAGATCATGGCAGGTTTATGACTCAGGTTGCGTTTTCTTTAGTAGAGTGTTGCTGAGTTGAAATAGAGAAAAATAAGGGCAGACCAGCAGCTGTTAAATATCAAAACCTATACGTTTTAGAGGCCAAATAACCCACAAAGTTCAACCTTAACAGCTTGTTATTATGTGACTGATTATTCATCGGCTCGACAAATCATTTATTGATCTCCCTCCCCCACCCTGTTCTTTTACTCCTCTGATGTTATCACGTTCTAAAGAATAATTACTGGCATAATCGTTACCCGAGTTGTTATGAGGTTTGTAAGGCCTTTAAGTTAATGCATGGCATATGTCCGTGGCATTCAGCTAATTCACATATCTGTCTGCACTATTAATAGAGAAGGTTACATGCCGATTATCTAGGGTTCAGTCGGCCTGCTTAGGGTACAATAGCTGCAGTGTTCACGTACTTGATGAGCAACATTCCACACAGACATTGTAAGCAGCTGGTCTACATAAGATCCGAGTTTTAATACTTAGGCATTGATCTTCCCAACCTGGGCTGTGATCTTGATTGGATCACCTCCATCTCCTGCACCGCCCAAGTCTATAAATAATGACTCACAGGTAGCATGACCAAATTCAGTGGGATTTACTCCTTGGTAAACATGCATAGAATTGTAGCTAGAAATTGCATATATTTTAAAGTCTGGAACAATGGCACGATCTTCCCCACCCACCCTGCCCACCAAGGTAATGCATCATCTTTAAATGATGCTTAATATCCCCCACCCCACCCCTGAATGAATAAATAATAAAATGTTTGTTGCATCCTGGTTTTCCCCTGCTTGTTGAAAGCACAAACTATTAAGGTTTGTTCAAAATCCAGGAGAAGATTATATACCAGGGAATAGGTATAGAAAGCCCTTGCTGTGTTCCTCCACCAGACTTCATGTAGTAAACAAATTATAGGCAGGACTGTGGATTGTGACTGCTGAAAATGAGGCATGCATCTGTTCCCATGGAGATATTCCCTCTCTGAGTCAATCAGTGATCATCACACAATATAGGCTGTCACTGCATTTCTCGAGGCAAAGCGCACACACATTGTTCTGATTTGTATATTTTTGGTAACATTTGCAAAGTTCAGACAAATTCCAGAAATAAAGCAAAAAAATATAGAGAGAGGGTCAGCTCAGGTTTGCTACACCCCTACGAAACAGTTCACAGATTTGCAAGTGTCCACTTTACCTATTTTCTGGAAGATAGAACCACAACTTTGCAGCTTTCTGTGCAACTGGTTTTGCTCGGCAGAACTGGTACAACTGTGGAAAAACGGCAAGTCTTGAGAAATATCTATCAAGAGTTTGGAGCATGAGGCATCAGTCGTTAGCTGTTTATTATGCCCTTCCTCAAAGGAAATCAGAGCAGTTTAGCCTCGCAATAACCCTTCAAGGTAGGTTAAGTTGAGAGAGACAGAGACAGAGAGAGACAGAGAGAGATTTGCCCATGGCAAAGAGAGTGTGATTTAATTACTGAAGGTCCAAGTATGTGCTATGCCAGAACAGGGATAGACATAATTTTGCATCATAAGAACCACATTTGCTTCTGGGGACACATGTTGGGTAAGGGTAGGGAGATACGAGCCAAAACGTGGATGAAGCATCTAAGCTGACCGTTGATTTAATCATCCCCAAGGAGATCATTTGCTTCTTGCTTTTTGCATCTTGTCATTTAAGAACTTCTGTGAAGTCACAAACTGTTCACCTTGACCTCTGGTATTAGAATAGCTTTTTTATTTTTCCCTATGTTGCTCAATTGTAGAGCATCTGTTTTTGAGGCACTCTAGTGGCTGGGGCAACCCAGTCAATGGGTTGCATATAAATAATAAATTTATTATTATTATTATTATTATTATTATTATTATTATTATTATTATTATTATTATTATTAAGGTCCTGCATTGAATCCCCAGCATTTCCAGGTAAGGTTGGGAATGTTCCCTTCCTCAAAGCCTGGAGAGTGGCTGCCAGTCAGTGTAGACAATATTGGTCAATACTGGATGTACCAGTGGTCTGTCTGGATATAATAAAGCTTCCTCTGTTCCTAGGTTCTCTTCCAATTCAGCCTCATTTCAATCTGAAGCATAGACTCTGCTGGGGGATCAAAGAGACATTTTGTTCATATAAAATGGCAGGCAGAGCAATATCAGTGTTTGGGAGGGAACGGGCTCAGCACTTTGAATAAAACAGATGGGGCGAAGCTGAAAAGGACACTGACAGTATGGGTTGCGTGATTAAGTAACTACCTTCACTTAATGAAGTCACTCTAGTATAACCAGCAGCAGAGGAAAGCTGTAAAGTAAATAAAGCTAAACTCTCCAGGCTTGAAGCTGAAACCCGCCTAGCCTGTTTTACAACTTCTCACTAAATTGCATTTACATCCCTACATGGGGGAGGCCGCTTCACTTCTCTGAACTGTTGGGCTAGAACAAAGAAATCTGATCTCTCCGAATCTTCCTGGAGCCAGCCCAGCAGAAGGAATAACCTTTGAAAGGACTAAGGAGAGAGAGAGAGACTACAGGGAAGAACAAGGCAGCGTATAAAACTGGGCAGATGAGATGGTTCAATAACTAGATCTCGGCCTCGGTACATTGTGTGTCATTTAAAAAGAGCAAACCAGAAGTATCCCCGTGTGACTTTTTAAAGAATGGATGGTGCCTGAGTTTGTTTCCTCTCCCCGTTCATTTTCTACTTTTGTTTCATGACTTTTAGATCAGGATCTACTGGTACGTTTTGAAATAAATAGGTAATGGCATCTGACTCCCAAATGTTGAATATAAACTACTGAGACACACACACATCCTGAAAAATAATGGTGTGGGGGTGGATGGGAAGGATAAACCAGGAGGAGATGTTCATGTAGGGAGTTTTGTTATGGTACTGATTGCAAATTCCTGGACTGGGCATGTGTACAAAGGTCCCCGGCCCCCTCATTCTTAGACACTGGGCATGTTGGGGTTGTGTTCTTAGATTGTGTCATGTGAATGATTGTGGTGATACTATATGTGAGGCCTTTTTGTCAGGTGATGTTTATTCTTTTTCAAGATTGCATTTTGATGCTGTTATCTTGGTGTGTTTTGATGTTTTGCCCATGATTTTCTTTAGTGGCATCAGTTATTTTACTGATATACCATTATTTTACATTCTTTTGCGATACTATTGCTTAATTACTTGAACTGTGGACATAATAATTAACGGTAGTATAGCTTATTATTGACTGGAGATGTGAATCACTTTGAGATTTCTGTTGAAATATATAGTGGAACAACAACAACAACATCCACCAAAAATAAAATAAAATTCCTTCCAGTAGCACCTTAGAGACCAACTAAGTTTGTTATTGGTATGAGCTTTGGTTTGATAATATCTGAAGAAGTGTGCATGCACACGAAAGCTCATACCAATAAAAAACTTAGTTGATCTCTAAGGTGCTACTGGAAGGAATTTTTTTAATTTTGTTTTGACTATGGCAGACCAACACGGCTACCTACCTGTAACATCCACCCAGCCGAGCCATTATTTGCACCTGGCACTGTCAGGACCCTAGAAGAATAAGGTTACCAGATTTTTTTTCAATGAATCCGAGGACACTTTTCAACTTCAATGGATTTTGTATGGGGACTGATTTGTAAATCCAGGGACTGTCCCCAGGAAACGGGGACGTCTGGTAACCTTATAGTAGAAGAAATAATGAAGTAGATCCCACAAGTGTGAAAGCTCCCTCCCCCCTTTTAGACAGTAACCCTGAGGTGTAGGGACTGTTTTGTTTTTACTAATCACACGTCAGTCATTCTGTGAGCCTTTTGTGGTTAACCATCAGGGTCAAAAGGCTTTAAATAAAAGTGATAATAAATAGGACTTTTCAATCTGTCAATTTTGCTATGAAACATTGCAGGGGAAAGCTTATCAGCTGGGTCTCTCTTCTCCATTGGAGGAAAATGGATCTAATTAGCCCCCCAAAAAACACGCACACTTCAGTTTCCATATTCTAGAGGTGAACCATGAAAGGAGAAGCATGTAATCTCATATCGTTTCTATCGGCTTCCCTCACCCTTTCCCTGAGAGAAAGCGTTCTACAACACACAAAAAAAGATATGGGAGAGAGATGAGAAAAAATGGCCTCCTCCAGTTCAAAAATGATCAGTCATGCTGATGCCAAGGCCTCTGTACAGCATCCCACACCAGCTTATTAAAAGGGAAGACTTCATGAGTAATTCTCTGTCAACCATGTCTTTCATTCCCAGCCTAAATGCTCATAATCGGATAGTGACTTCATCAGCTTGAGGTGTGGTATACGGCTTCCATATGTTTCTTGCTCAGAAGACAACCCTTTAGGGATGCATTTGAGGAAAGGGGAACATTTGAGGGAAGGCAAGAACTGATATTCTATCTTGTACGGTGGAAAGATTGATTAAATTGTAATAGCAAAACACTGAATATCTGTAATTCAGGAGACTTGGGAAGAGGGAGGCGTTAATATTGGTCTGAATCCAGAGTTCCCTGGGAAGAGGGATTGGCAGTTAAACCCCTCTGAGAATTGTAGCTTTGTGAGGAGGGGACTGGAGGTCTCCTAACAACTCTATCCTTAACCAACAACAGCTCCCAGAATTATTTGGGGGAAATAATTCATCCTGGAGAAGAGTGACTACTGGGGTGCCACAGGGTTCTGTCTTGGGCCCGGTCTTATTCAGCATCTTTATCAACGACTTGGATGATGGACTCAAGGGCATCCTGATCAAATTTGCAGATGACACCAAACTGGGAGGGGTGGCTAACACCCCAGAGGACAGGATCACACTTCAAAACGACCTTGACAGATTAGAGAACTGGGCCAAAACAAACAAGATGAATTTTAACAGGGAGAAATGTAAAGTATTGCACTTGGGCAAAAAAAATGAGAGGCACAAATACAAGATGGGTGACACCTGGCTTGAGAGCAGTACATGTGAAAAGGATCTAGGAGTCTTGGTGGACCACAAACTTGACATGAGCCAACAGTGTGACGCGGCAGCTAAAAAAGCCAATGCAATTCTGGGCTGCATCAATAGGAGTATAGCATCTAGATCAAGGGAAGTAATAGTGCCACTGTATTCTGCTCTGGTCAGACCTCACCTGGAGTACTGTGTCCAGTTCTGGGCGCCACAGAAGGACACTGACAAACTGGAACGTGTCCAGAGGAGGGCAACCAAAATGGTCAAAGGCCTGGAAACGATGCCTTATGAGGAACGACTAAGGGAGCTGGGCATGTTTAGCCTGGAGAAGAGGAGGTTAAGGGGTGATATGATAGCCATGCTCAAATATATAAAAGGATGTCACATAGAGGAGGGAGAAAGGTTGTTTTCTGCTGCTCCAGAGAAGCGGACATGGAGCAATGGATCCAAGCTGCAGGAAAGAAGATTCCACCTAAACATTAGGAAGAACTTCCTGACAGTAAGAGCTGTTCGACAGTGGAATTTGCTGCCAAGGAGTGTGGTGGAGTCTCCTTCTTTGGAGGTCTTTAAGCAGAGGCTTGACAACCATATGTCAGGAGTGCTCTGATGGTGTTTCCTGCTTGGCAGGGGGTTGGACTCGATGGCTCTTGTGGTCTCTTCCAACTCTATGATTCTATGATTCTATGATTCTAAGCCATGACTGTTTAAAATGGTATCAAAGTGCCTTAAATGTGTGCAGATTCTGAAGTTCAGGTGCTCACCATGACACCTCCAGTTGCCACACCTGTTCTAAGACTATCCAAAATGAAGTTTTGGCTAGTGCTAACATAACAGTTTCAGCGCCCATACCAGGTTTTCTCCTCGCTTTGCTTAAGGGTGCTGGGAATTGTAGCTCTGTGAGGGGTAAGCTACAATTCCCAGGGTTATTTAAGGAAGTTGTGTGCTTTACATGTATGATAGGAATACAAAGTCCAAAACATCCTAGCAGAATGGGGATTTGAACTGGGGTTTTCACCACCATTGACAAGCACTCTGACTACTACACCAGATACTGCCTCTATTGTATCACACTGGCAATGTTTATTAGGTTGACCCTTTATATAAAACATTGTAAGTGCACAGGGTAAAAGAAGATGTGAAGTGGGGGGGAGATTGGCCCTTAAAAAAATGTTTTTTTAACGTTGACACTTAAAAAAATATCATTTAATTAGTCCTGCTCCTGTGTCTTTAGCAGCAGCCAGACACAAATAAATAAGTGGGTGCAGGAAGCATTTTGTGGGTGCTTTTCTCCTGGAAGCAGGGAAATGCTACACAAAATCAATTTCTGTGTGCTAGATTGCTGTTAACAGCACAGGAGCAGGGTCAGTAAAAAAGGTGGCAAATCTAGCTATTAATCAAAAGTTTAAAAGCAATATCATGATTTATAGAACAGAGGAAGTGCAACGCAACTTGAAAGTGAATTTGAAACTGGATCGCTTTTCACTGATTTAAAAAGTGAAATGGGATCAGGTATCATGCACATGATCACAAGTCAAACATTAACTAGAAGGGGTGAGGACATAGTGGTGGGATAGGGTGAGTAATTCCCCCCCCCATCTTAAAAAATAAAAATAAAAGGGCCAATGCGTTGCCTTGTGGGCCATGTGCATTCAAGCTGAGAGATAAAATCTGTGAGCAAAACAGTTATTGAAGTAGCATACAGACACAGAAATACTTAAGTGGCTGAAGTTTCTTTAGCAATTCTATGACATCCGTGTGCCATCAAAGGAGGAAGTGGGAAAGGGAAGAAAGACATTAGTCAACATTAAGAAAGAAACTACACTAAAAATCGCCCTGAACTTCAGTACAGGAAAAGAACAGAACAGAACAGAACAAGCAAGTCAGGCATCTATTCCCTAGGGTGAATGTACTGATATCACAGTTGGAAATTTTCATAAAGGACAGCAAGTCTGGGTGGTATAGTGATTAAACTAGGCACAAGTAAACATGCTGAGGGATGCACTGTTAATCTTTTAAATACTTGTACTAGTCACTGTTGGCAAGTTGGATTAAAAGTAACCCATGCAAAATGTTTTGGGTTATAGCCAGTGCTATAGAGTAGGAATTATTGAACCTAAGTTAGTAATGTCCATTATCTCTGAGTGGGACTAGTATTGGTGGCAACCTTTTCATTTCCAAACTAGCTATATTTGGTACAATACATTCTTTTGCTAGGTTAAAAGGAAGCATGCAAATCAGTTTCATTGGAGAAGAAGGCACTAACACATATACTGTACACAGAAATACATATACACAGAGGCTATAAGGTTCCTTGCTCCCGTAACCTGGTTAGATTACTGTAATGCACTGTGATGGGGCTGCCCTTGAAGACTATGCAGAAGTTGTAGCTGGTGCAGAAAGGGGCTGGCAGACTCTTGACTGGCTTAGCCTACTACATAATAACTGTTTTTATAATAATATAATAATTTATTATTTGTAACCCCGCCCATCTGGCTGGGCTTCCCCAGCCACTCTGGGCGGCTTCCAACAAAGATTAAAAATACATTTTAAAGAGTGTTGAACTCAGGTTCTGCTTAAGGGAATTCCTTAAGCATCTGGTTGGCCACTGTGAGAACAGGAAGCTGGACCTGGTGCTCCTTTGACCCGATCCAGCAAGATTCTACTTACATTCTTAACACAATGTTCTTTGGTGTGAGTAATAGTGTGTAAGGCCCTAAGCAGCTTAGGACCAAGGTATATGAAGAAATGCCTCTCCCTGTATTATTATAGAGAGCCAGTGTGGTGTAGTGGTTAAGAGCAGTAGTCTCGTAATCTGGGGAACCGGGTTCGCGTCTCTGCTCCTCCACATGCAGCTGCTGGGTGACCTTGGGCTAGTCACACTTTTGTGAAGTCTCTCAGCCCCACTCACCTCACAGAGTGTTTGTTGTGGGGGAGGAAGGGAAAGGAGAATGTTAGCCACTTTGAGACTCCTTCAGGTAGTGATAAAGCAGGATATCAAATCCAAACTCTTCTTCTTCATCCTGCCTGCGCTTTAAGTTCTTCTGTGGTTCCATCCCTGGACAATGTACATTGTTCAGCTACACAGGCAAAGGCCTTTCCATGGTGGTAGCCTGGCTTTGGAGTGCTCTCCACCCACAATCAAAACTGGTGCTGACTCTGGTAAGTTTACGGCACCTACTACAAAACTTACCTCTTTGTCCAGGAGGTCTTTTGTAGGGAGGAGGTGAGGTTAGGGTTGATTTATTATTGTGGGATGTAAAAGCTTTTTAAAATTTTAACATTACTATTTAGCAGTTACTATTGTTTGCATCGCTTTGTGATTGTTTGTGAAGAAGGGTGGGATATGAATTCAGCAAACAAATGCATACATGACTGGGATTTATGTGCAGGATCCTTCACACCCAAATGTCACCAGTGATTTTGACACATGGAACTGCACTGACAACCAGTGGAACTGACAATTCTGTTCATCGCTCACTTTCAAGTCAGGTTGCTCTCCCTGTTTTAAATTGACAGATCCTTTTTGAACACCTAATGCTTTAAAACTTTTAATTACTTCTAGGGCTAGCACGTGTTGTTGTTTTTAACTGTCTGTGCTCCTGCGCCACTAATCATAATGAATGCAGTAGATACTCCAGCTTCCTCTATTTGCCATGGACTCTCCTGATTTTATGTCATGAGACACTTTCCCTATATTCCTGATATTATGTCATGAGACACACTGTCCCAGCGTGTTGTTCAGACATGCAGCAGGATGGGCTTCTGCACCCTCTTACTGTGGCAAGAGATTTAACTATGAAATGTCAGTGCAGGGAGGGCAGGGCCATAGTCAATGCAATGAATGCTCAATAAAGAGATCATCTAGAAGTGATGAGTGAGGGTTTTTCCTCCTTTACCCCAGCTTATAGTTTCACATCTTGACCCAGAAGTATAAGGGATTCTGCATGATGGTCTCTGCGAAAAGGCTAAACGTGGGAGCTAGCAAGCAATACTGAAGAAGTAAGTCACTCCTATGTGGGATAGCTCAGTTGGTAGAATATGAGGCTCTTAATCTCAGGGTCATGGGTTCAAGCCGCACTTCCAGCAAAAGATTTCTGCATTGCAGAGGGTTGGACTAGATGATCCTTGGGGTACCTTCCAACTCTAAAATTATGTGATTCTATGTGGCAATGTAAGTGGGATGATGTACAGGTTGGCTTTCAGGAACGTGCAGAACAATACCTGGAGGAGCTCAGATTTATAAACTATTTTCGGCAATGTGTTGTTGGAACAGAGTTATTCTTGGGTATTTCAAGTCTTAAAAAGCAGAGACATCACCTTGCCAACAAAGGTCCGTATAGTTAAAGCCATGGTTTTCCCAGTAGTGATGTTTGGAAGTGAGAGCTGGACCATAAAGAAGGCTGATCGCCAAAGAATTGATGCTTTTGAATTATGGTGCTGGAGGAGACTCTTGAGAGTCCCATGGACTGCAAGAAGATAAAACCTATCCATTCTGAAGGAAATCAGCCCTGAGTGCTCACTGGGAGGACAGATCCTGAAGCTGAGGCTCCAATACTTTGGCCACTCATGAGAAGAGAAGACTCCCTGGAAAGGACTCTGATGTTGGGAAAGATGGAGGGCACAAGGAGAAGGGGACAACAGAGGACGAGATGTTTGGACAGTGTTCTCGAAGCTACCAGCATGAGTTTGACCAAACTGCGGGAGGCAGTGGAAGACAGGAGTGCCTGGTGTGCTCTGGTCCATGGGGTCATGAAGAGTCGGACACGACTAAACGATTAAACAACAACAACAACAATTTCAAGTCAGTGTGCCTTTCTCTCCCCACCCCTCATTGATGTATAGGCATATGCAGGACACACTTTTCTTCCTTCGCTCTTCCCATGTCTCTCACACATGCACACCATCTTACTTGCTTTTTTAAATGTACATTTATAGTGAGATCTTCGACACTTCCAGATGCCCAGTTTGTTGAGTGAACGCTCTGAATACTCAGAACGAACACTCTGATTTGTGTGTAGGAGGTGTTGTGTCAAAGCAAGTGTTATCTTTCTAGAATCTAGTGTATCTTCCCATCATTTTCCTTATCTCAAAAAGTCCGTGTCCTTTTTGGGGCAAGCGGGCTTGTTGCACAAGACCTCCTGATCAACTACAGCTGGGATTTAATTGAATCCTACACGAAAAGTGTAGGAAACGGATAAATGGCGATTGTTTTTAAGCACCCCTAGTGCCTAAAAAGACTGCCTTGTTTAAGGAGACCCAACAAAAAAGAAAACCAAGGGTGGGATGCTTAATGTTCTTTAAGCTGGATTTCCTCTGAGTTCTTCTCCCCAAAAGTGAAACCCCGTTTTTTGGCATGTGCATTCCAGGCTGTCACATTTCAAAAGGGCCCCTTGTGTGGCATCTGTGTGTGCATCACTCAAGTACGGCTTTTGTCACTGCCAAGCTTGGGCGTTGTTGCACAGCAGTATGCAAATCCTGCTTAAAAATAGCTTTCAGGAAGAACCGATCAGTATTTCAGGCTTTGTCTAAGCTGCATTAAGATTTCCATATGATGAGGACTGAAAAAATAAATAATTACACACACACACACTTTAAAAATGCATCCCCTTTTCTCTTTTCATAGCAATCCCTGGAGAGTATTCCCTCTAGTGGGTTGTCAGGCTTATATAATGGCTGCATCCCATGTGTGTGTGGGGCTCCTCCCCCCCCAACCTCTCCTGCAATGGCAGTATATTGCTAAGGAAGTCCCTCATTAGCTCTTTGATCATATTTATAGAGAAACATGATATGAATGCCTTTTTCTTTTGGGTTGAGAGCTGACCTTTTTCTCCTACAATGCAAGTAGCTGATTTGCTGAGGAGCAAATACAAATATTTTCCCTCACTCGACTGCTGAAGTTTGCTCTAAGTAACATATTAGATCAAAGAAAATACAACAAGTAGAGATGTATGCAAAATCTCGTGTTTGTATTTTTAAATATAACTTATATTGTTGTTGTTGTTGTTGTTGTAAAATCATGAATTAGCAACAAAAAAGCAGGTTATAGATAATTACATTAAATCATCAACTGCTTATATAACAATCGCATGTTATTGCGTATACAGAAAGCATGGCCACCACTAGACTTGAGCCTATGTGTTCATTGTAGCTATGATTTATCTGCTGTGGAAGTGGAGACAAAAGATAAACAAAGATGAAAAGGGAGAGAAGGCAAAACCCCTTGTTTGAGATTTCTAGCAATTTGAATTGTAGTTGTGCTATTTTTGTTTTACATGCTTTTCAAAGGCAGTTGGGAAAACGATAAAACAACAACAACACCGTGGTAGACATTTACTCTTGCTGACATCCTTTGGAAGGAAAAGCAAAACCCAGATGTATGTGTTTCTTCTTCCGCATTTATTTCAAGATGTTGAAATATGCTTTTATATTTACATTTATTTGTTTTTTTGTTTTATTTTGATAAAAAAAATCAATAAATATGCAAGTAATGCTCAGGCTGCTTCCATAAGGATAAACATTGGATTTTGTGATACATTCCCTCCCTATGTATTAGCCGGCTCCCTGACATCCTTCTTCTGAAAAACAAAACAAATAAGAAACCCAGCCATTTCCGCATGACATTCTGCTTATATGTGTGTGTGTGTATACACCCACACCCACACACCCCACATATAAAACCTTTTAATAAAATTCTCAGAGCAGTTTACAATTGTTTGTTTGTAACATGAAACAGGGTGAGATCTGAAGTTAGTCATGTCCAGAGTTTGGCCCATGGAAATCAAAGGCCTTAAAATCACTTAAATCCATTTATTTCAATGGGTCTCCTCTTAGTATGATTAACCTTTGATCGCCTACAGTTTAGCTGCAAAATAATTATAATTAATCACCCAATATTATGGTGGTAAAACTAAAGCAGGCTAAAAGAGTAACAAAGACCATTATGGTAATATAGGAGACCCGCCCACCTACCCAATTTCTTAAGGCTTTATCTGGTAAATTGTTGTAATCTGTCATTAGTCTGTGTGGTTGAGTTGTTGTTTTTAAAACTAACTAGCCTGGTTGCTTTGAAAGAGTTCTTGCACTCTCAAACCTATTAAATAAGATGAGGGGAAGAGTAAATAGAATAGAATGAAACTGAATTGTTTAGTATTGATTAGCAGTGACAACATGAAAATGTGCTGAAAAGTGTAAACCAAAATTTAAAAAGGCAACTACGTAAATCAGACACTTCTGTTTCACTTTTATTCTTCTTACATTTTGTTTTACTTTCTGCATCTCAGCTGCCAGGTTCAAAGATTGCAACAATCTTTTCCAAGCTATTGATTCAATCAGAAATACTGACACAATCATGAAAAACATTCATTTTATTAGTGTCTCATGTGATAAAGTTTCACTGTACTTTTTATGGCTAGTTGCTCGGGGCGTTTTGGCCAAGGACTGCGAACTGAATAAATAAATATTTTTTATTACTTGACCTCAAAAGCATCTTTTGATCAATCCAGTGTTTTATAAAGGTTTTGCTCCCACCCACCCGTTTCCTAATCCATAATCATGGAAAATATCTAATTTCCATATAGAAGTGATATCTTCCTTGGGTCATACTCAGTGCTGAAGCTTCTACAGTCTTGGGTCACAGGAATCTGAGAAAAGACTCTATTAGCATATCAATGGAACTGCCTCTCCAGGAGCCAAGATGGGAAGACAATATTTGCATCTCCATTTGTTAACAGTGCAAGCAAAGGCAGCTACTGCATCACCAAAATTTGTGCTTCATCTTATGACCGCTATTATTATTTTTTGAAAGAAAAACAAAACATCAAGCTTTACAGATTCTGAAAGCAAAAAGGGGTTATTCAGTAACTCTTAAATGGGCGAAGGAAACAAATTAACTGGTTCCTACAAGTTATCCCCCCTTAATAATGACCCCTGATTTGCTGTTGTCATTTAGATGACTGTGGAGCTAAAAAGAAAAAAAATGGGTGGCATCTTATCATTGCTAGAAATGTCAGTATTGATTTTGGGTAATCTTTGTTTCCAGTACTTTTTTAGACCAGCCAACAGCCCAAACTGTACATGGCTCAGAGTTAATTGGTTTCATTGCATTTTCTTATGGTGCATAGTACAGATTTTAAGCGGAGGTGTTTATTTTGCCCACTTTTTAAAAGGCTCTTAAGATTGTACAGTTCCAATCTTTGTACTGCTCCCAAGAGAGAATGCCTTTGATCATGTTTTTAGCCTGCCGTCGTGGAACTGGTCTTTAATGATCCTGAAATTTCCCCCCTCGCCTTTCCTATTAAATTTAAAATTAATGAATTAAATTCAAAAATTGAAAATATACACAAATTATACTGAGCATAAACAAATCCGAAAAAAATCTACAATACTAATACAACAAAATTTAACAGAAAGTCCTTTAACCTGTGAATAGAAGATCTTAAATCACTATGAATTTTTGCTTGAAAAACCATATTGCATTTGTCAGAGGCGTCTTAAAATAATTAACGGTAATTAAAACAGACTGGTTTGTGATCAGTGTATCTTTTTGCTGCCTCTTTTCTTTTAATCTTACAAAATGTGTGAGTTTAGCCATTAAGACAAATTCCCACATTTTTTTCTTACTACACTTTTATCAAAAAACAACAGCAGAAAGGCTTGTGGCACCTTAGAGACAAACATCTCAACGGTGTCATAAAGTTTTGTAGAGTCCAGCCCACTTTGGATGCATGGAAGACAAAATTGTAAGCTTGTAGTAGAATGGCAATAGATTCAAAAATTACAGCCAGTGAGAGTTTAAATGTATGTTAAATAGACACACCTTTTGCAATAGAAGGTTAGTGATTAATTTGCTTAGCATTGCTGAAATGATTGCATTAACATCTGCAGTGGTGCTATTTACATAGATAGAACAGATCCTGGCAATGATAAGCTATTTAAGGCTGCTGCTGCTGCTGCTTCCTTATCAATTTAGACAAGTACAGTGGTACCTTGGTTTAAGAACAGCTTGGTTTATGAACAACTTGGATTAAGAACGCTGCAAACCCGGAAGTAGGCGTTTTGGTTTGTGAACTTTGTCTTGGAATAAGAACATGTTTCCTGTTGAGTGTGTTCCATTTGTAAATCGAGTCCCCCACTGCTATGGGAAAGCACGCCTTGGTTTAAGAATGCTCTGGTTTAAGAACAGACTTCTGGAACGGATTAAGTTCGTGAACCAAGGTACCACTATAATATTGTCTTCCATTAACGCGGTCTTAACACTGAGTCCTAACCCCATTTACCTAGTTACAAGCCCCACTGAATTGAATGGGATTTATTTCTGACTAGACATGGTAAAGATTGTGCTGTTAACACTTGTAGCGTGATAAGAATCTTTTATCTCAAATTAGCCCCTGCCCACGTGATGGTATGGATCAGGCATAGGCAAACTCGGCCCTCCAATGTTTCGGACTACAACTCCCATCATCCCTACCTAACAGGACCAGTGGTCAGGGATGATGGGAGTTGTAGTCCCAAAACATCTGGAGGGCCGAGTTTGCCTATGCCTGCCATGGATCTTGATTAATTGCAATTGGGATGTTTCACATCGTATTCTTCTTTTGAACAACCCTTGTATCGAGCGGGATCCACCTGAGGAGTCCTGTCAGTAGAAGAGGAAGATTTTCCTCTTGCACAAAAGGACTTTCTTCCCTCTTCTTCCACTGCAAGTCCCACCAAAGCCTATGGGGGAAGCAGAGAGGGTGTCATTCCATCTGGCAACCTGAAATGCTTGCAGATACAATATCCACACACATAGCCCCGATGTGACCATATACAAGGCTATTCTAGAATCATAGAATCATAGAGTTGTAAGAGACCACAAGGGCCATCGAGTCCAACCCCCTGCCAAGCAGGAAACACCATCAATATATTCTGTATTCTAAATTTTTATCAAGCGATTCATGTAACTGTAGCAAGGAATTGAATATCTTTCCCAGGAACTGACACTAAAATCTTTCCCACTTGAAACTTGATTCAATTCCAGTTCTTTAAATTTTTTGCTAGTTATTGCCCCACCACATAAGACCGCTCCCCTTCTTGGGGTTTGGAGTTGCAGGCTGGTCACGAGTTCTCCCTGTGTACAGCGGTGGGGGGGGGGCAAGGTGATGCCTCCCATGTTATTGGGAGTCCTGGCCGCGTAACGCCCCACGGCCGACCAATCGGGTCAGCCGGGGGCGTGTGGCTTACCTGATTTGAACCCCGCGCGGCCGGGGCTCTGACTCCTTTCTCCTCCTGTGTCATATCTCCCGCCGTATTTTCATGCGTTCTCCATCTTGGCCTTGCTATGGACTACGGTTGGTCGCCTCTTGAGGGGTCCAGGAAGGAATTTTCCCACTTGGCAAATTGGCACCAGCCATGTGGTTTTCGCCTGCCTTGTAGCAATCGTCGCAACTTTGTAAGGTTTGGCGGTTAGGCATTGGTAAACCTGGTTTATGGGAGGGGAGGTTGTGGCCCTCACCTATCCCTCCTCTCTAAGGGTATTCCGTTAAAGGGATCTGGGGGTGTGGATACTGTCCGAAGCCCAGCTATGAGCTAAGGCCATACCATGACCCCATCGGGGACCCTGGGGAAGCTCGCAGTGGGCTCTCCCTACTGGTTGTTGACCCTTACGAGACTACCTGCATGACGGGCAGGAGTCAGATATAGTTGGTTCCCTTCCAATGCCTAAGCCATGGGTAGGCAATCTAAGGCCCGTGGGCCAGATGCGGCCCAATCACCTTCTTAATCCAGCCCGCGGACGGTCCGGGAATCAGCGTGTTTTTACATGAATAGAATGTGTTCTTTTATTTAAAATGCATCTCTGGGTTATTTGTGGGGCTTGGCTGGTGTTTTTACATGAGGAGGAGGAGGAGGAGGAGGAGAAGAAGAAGAAGAAGAAGAAGAAGAAGAAGAAGAAGAAGAAGAAGAAGAAGAAGAAGAGTAGTAGTAGTAGTAGTAGTAGTAGTAGTTTGGATTTGATATCCCGCCTTTCACTCCCCTTAAGGAGTCTCAAAGTGGCTAACAATCTCCTTTTTCCTTCCTCCCCCGCAACAAACACTCTGTGAGGTGAGTTGGGCTGAGAGACTTCAGAGAAGTGTGACTAGCCCAAGGTCACCCGGCAGCTGCATGTGGAGGAGCGGGAAGTGTACCCAGTTCACCAAATTACGAGTCCCCCGCACTTAACCACTACACCACAGTAGAATGTGTGCTTTTATTTAAAATGCATCTCTGGGTTATTTGTGGGGCCTGCCTGGTGTTTTTACATGAGTAGAATGTGTGCTTTTATTTAAAATGCATCTCTGGGTTATTTGTGAAGCATAGGAATTCATTCCTCCCCCCCCAAAAAAAATATAGTCCGGCCCACCACATGGTCTGAGGGACGGTGGACCAGCCCACGGCTGGAAAAGGTTGTTGACCCCTGGCCTAAGCCAATACGTCTCACACCTGTAACCAATAAAGTTGTGGCCTTCTAAGAAAGGGGGTAGGGCATGGGGTCTCGCCATGCAACAATCTCTTCCTGTTTGGGGCATTTCCAGCACATGGGTACTTAGCTTCCATTTGCTTTATTTAATAACACTGGTGAGATGCACCATTGTGCCATAACTTTATAGGTTTTTTTATGCTAATGTTTAGAGAAAATACACACCCTTCATGATGCTTTTTTATTTTTACGTCTGCTTATTTTGTGTTATTTTTATGGTTGTTTTTAATTTTGTATTTTTATTTGTAAGCCCCATCTGATTATGATATTAATTATATAAAGGTGTGGTGTAAATGTTGAAATGTGTACATATTTTACATTGCAAAAGCATTACTGTATTTGGAGCATATTGCTGCCCAAGTATGCATCATATGGTTAATGTTTTGTCTAGATTTCCTTCTGTTAGGTGATAGAGTTGTGCAATTATTTTTGCCTGACCCTCTTTTCTTAGAATTGCAATGACACTTACCTGAGAGGTGAGTTCCTCCTGAAAAAAAACAACCCTGCATAGATGTGCATTTTTTGTTAGGGGAATAAACATTGTTAATTATATATTTTTTAATGTGGACAGCTTCTATTTAAATATCATATTTAACAAAGGTCAAAACATCATAAATTTTAAAAAATACGTGCACCCCTGAAAATTTTCATGTTCTATAAGACAATTAACAACCAAACAGACCATCATCTTTAGCTTCAATATAAAATACAAAAATACAAGAAAAATTCCATGTTGTAAAACATAGTAAACCACTAAACATAATTTCCTCTAAACCTCAATAAATAAAATATTACAAATGAAAATTAACTACAAAGTATGCTAAAATATGCCACTACGTTTTAGAAGCTGTTAACCAAAGGATTTCAAAGAGTCAGTGCCCATTAAGAATAGAAACCACTTCTTTTCAGGACTCTCTGTTTTAGGCTTTGATATCAATTTCAGCTGAGTTGAGATCTTATCTATTGTAACTTAGGCTGCCCCAAATTTTAATGTACCATCCTCTGATGGAAGGTGTTGTTGTTGTTTTTGTTGTGCTTTTCCAGCTTCAAGCTATTTGAAATTTGTCTGCTGTTGCAAGTAAAATAATTAAACCACTTCAGATTAATGTGTGTGGAGTTGAGGATATTGTTTTGATGGAAGTGGTTTGGCAATCCTGTTTAAGGTTGGAAAGGAAGATGTGCCTCTTTAACTTTTTCAGAAAGCTTTCAAACTCTAATTTTTGACCTACTAGTGTAAGATTGCCTTGACTCCTGATACTGTTGGTTGCTGGCTTGGGCAGCAGGGAGTTATAAAATTATTCGAAGTGTAGAGTGTACACAGCCAGTTGTTCTTTCCACAGTAAACAAATCTGAGGCTCAAAAGCTCGAAGGCAAGACTCAATTAGGTTAACCACATCTTGCTGTTAATTCCTGGCTGTGATTCAAAGAATGGCAAAAGCTGGGAGAGGCCCCAAGTGGCCCCGTAGCAAAGAGTGAGAAAGGGGGTGCCAGTTCATTGGATGGGACGGTTCTTATCCAGGAATGCAGAAGGCAGAACACAAATACCGTGTGCAATTTTTATAGCCTCTCATCATTTGCCTTCTTGCAACGATAGACTTTTTTAAAACAGGCTAATGTCTTCATGGAAGGGAGGAATAGACCCAACCATTTCCAAATCCCGAGTAATACCAATAAATACAAATGCCTTCCGGTTTGCTGAGGCTTTCTTTTCGTTAGCTATGAATCCCACAAGGGCAACCTTTATAAATCTAAAGAGGTTACGAGAGTAGATTGCCCAGAATCCTGGCAAGGCGCCATTTGGCTAATAAATACTACACATTGATTCAGCTGCATGTAAGATTGTGGGTTTTGTTTCAGCAAATCTTCGACAGAGCTGGTGTTTGGTTTTTTGAAAGGTAAGGGGGAGAGATTAGCTATTACAAACACAGGATAGTAATCAACTAAGTCATTCACAGGGTAAACCTATCAAAATTAATGGGCCTAACTTGTTATGTTCGTTAATTTCAACAAGTCTACTCTTAGTAAGACTTAGTTGGATTCCCGCCCCCTTTCACTGTAAAATCCCTGGTTTCAGCTACAGATGACTCAGCTTCAGTGTCAGATATCAAGAATAAAGTTGAAGGATGTGCCACCTTAACAATACTTTGAAATATTTTGCATGAAATCCTTATCGTTTTAGGTAAAATGAAGTTTTGCTATGTATTGGGGGTGGGGGGAAAGGGGTGCTTATTGCAAATATAAATTGCCAGTCCTGATTTATCAGACAAATGGAAATATAAATATGACCCATCTACTGCACATTGGACCCTAACACTATGACATAATCACTAGGTGGTAACTGAGGCTGTGTGCACATTACTGGCTTAAAATGCAACTAAGATGTTCTTTTTCTCTATTTGGATCAAAACACAGTAATTCATAAGGAAATGACAGGGTAGATATGGATTGTGGCTAACATGTGTGCACTACTTTCCCAAACCAACAGTGGGGAAATCACTGAATACAAAGTAAATGGGAGTGTGTACACAGTCTAGATTGGGATTTTCTGTTTTCATACAAAATCTTGGTATTTAGTCTGAAGAATTTAGGTTTTCTTTGTTTAAAAAAAAAACTTGCTTTTACAGCACCACCCTTTTAAAGCCACGGTTCTCTTTTTCATCTAAGCACTGAATCAGTTCCTTTCTTGCTTCCTCTCTAAAATGAGAGTATAATCAGTTTGCTTTAGATAAGGGCAAAATCAAGACAGTAGCAAGTAGGACAGCAGATCAACCTACACAGTAAAAGAGGAGCCAAACCCCTGAGTTTATGGGTTTTTTTGACTACACTGTAGTGAGTAACAATTTGCTTTGAACTGTGGGCAGACATCCTTGCACACAGTAATTGCACGTCCTGGAAAGAATTCATTACAGATACAGCAAGTTTTGCCGCTAACAACAGGTATGGTTTAAAGAAATAAGGCAGAAGGTTTACAGACCACAGAGATCAAACATAAAGTTGTGCCTTGTGAATATGCATGTTTTGCATATTATTTAAGTCTATTAAAAGAAAAGTTTGTAGCAGGGTGTGGCTTCAGAGGAGAATAAAACAACCCAAATTAATCTTTAAGGTGAAACCAGGGCATTTAAGGCTATATTACTCACGCCTACCAACATTTCAAAATCCTGTAATAGTAAATTTAAGCTGCTTCACTCTTCATAGTTTCCTGCCTACTGTCAGCACTCCGTAACCCAGCGGTCCACACCCTCATCCATGTGGAAAATTTAAGCCAAGAAATCTAGGTCAGGGATTTCAATACTTGCATTTGTTCAGATCCCACTCCTACAGGCATATGTCATAAAACTAAAACACACATAATACACACCCTAACTAATATTGCATACTATTTCCTAGGGAGGGTGTGATATATTTTAGAATTTGTAAATCTTGATCCAGGCTAACTTTCAACTGGCCTCTTGCAAAGTTTATCTCACAGCAGGATAAGCTCTTGAGAAGTGGCCAGCACTAAATGGCCGTGGTTCCTTTTGCTCTAGGGTACGTGCACATTGGGACACAGGTGGGGCTGTGGGTTAAACCACAGAGCCTAGGGCTTCCTGATCAGAAGGTCAGCGGTTCGAGTCCCCGTGACGGGATGAGCTCCCATTGTTTGGTCCCAGCTGCTGCCTACCTAGCAGTTCGAAAGCACATCAAAGTGCAAGTAGATAAATAGGTACTGCTCTGGCGGGAAGGTAAACGGCGTTTCCGTGTGCTGCTCTGGTTTTGCCAGAAGCAAAACCCGGATGACCTGGAAGCTGTATGCCGGCTCCCTCGGCCAATAAAGCGAGATGAGCGCCGCAACCCCAGAGTCATCCGCGACTGGACCTAATGGTCAGGGGTCCCTTTACCTTTACCTTTATGTGCACATTACCATTTATTCCATATCCAGTGCGCTCCCATTTTTAGTTTTGGAAGTGCATACAGACGCCACAAGGTGCATCAAACCAATCCTTTCTTGAGAAATATTGCTGTTTGGTACGTTTCCCCCCAAATCAACTTCAATCCAACTAGGGAACTTAAGCTAAATTCATTTTATACTTAAGCCAGGAGTGTGCATTTGGGACAGCTGCTGCACATGTGCAGATGAGCATGCAAGCGCAGATGACAGCTTCATGATAGGAGTTTGGGTGGGTGGGTGGGGGGTCCATGGGGGGAACAAAATTGGGCATGTGTGTTGGATGAAAGACATCTCCACGCCCTTTCTGATGTATGCACATTGTGCAAATGCAACTTGGAAAGCAGGAGGGGGAAAATGACCTCGCTGCATTTTAAGTCTCTAATGCATACAAGTGTGCTTAACATTGCTTTATAAATTCTAGAGAAGAGCTAACTCTAAACTAAGCAAAACAAAAATCTGTGAAGTGACTAGAACAGAAACAAATGAATATGGTGGAGGGTGGAGCTGGTAGGGCTGCATTTTTTCACCTCATTTGTTGAGGCTGCAAATATAACACACTTACTGGTGGGGCTGCCAGCCGATCACAAATACAGAAACATTGGAACTGCCTGGCTTGCTTTTGTGACTTTTTGAACAGCTTGAGATCTTGAAAGCAGCAAATGAATCATTTCACAGCATGGGGGGGACGGGGACATAATCACATGCTCCTGTTTTCATATCAAGCTGCACTTAAGGGCAAGGCGATCAAATAATTGGGCTTTTTGTAATAAGGAAAGCAAACGAGAAATGCACCAAGAAGTGTGGGATAATGCATGTGTTGACAGCGTGATCTAACCTCCCTGCAAATGGCTCAGAAGGACTGCTCATCAAATAGCCCACATCATTGAATCTCCCAGCTGACAAATAAGGATGAATGTTAAATAAACAGATCACCAGGATTCCACCCTTAGGGTGGAATCGTACACCTACCTGGAAATCAAATGAAAAGGCTAAGAGCACCTCCAGATTGGCAGTATTTTGCGGGATCAATTCAAGCGCACTCTAGGAAATTTAGACTTCTGCTATAAAAGTGAATTAAAATAAGATGTCAACCTAGCACAACAAATCCACTATTTAAAAAAAGATATGGACTTTTTGCAGTTATGAAAGTGTTGAAAAAATGAGGGTGGGTTTGGGGCAGGAGAGGCAAGGCTCTGATTTGAAGGGGGGAGGAGAAAGGTGCTGGTACTGTGTAGCAGTGGGTATTTGTCCACAGACAGCTTTCCAGGTCATGTGATCAGCATGACTAAACCGTTTCTGGTGCAACAGAACACCGTGACAGAAGCCAGAGCACACGGAAACACCATTTACCTTCCCGCTGCAGTAGTGCCTATTTATCTACCCGCACTAGTGTGCTTTCAAACTGCTAGGTTGGCAGAAGCTGGGACAGAGCAATAGGAGCTCACCCCATTGCACGGATTTGAACTGCTGACCTTCCAGTCGGCAGACCCAAAAGGCTCAGTGGTTTTGACCACAGCACCTCCCACCCTATAGCTGGACTTATGTAACTGTCCAGGAGGTCCTTTACCTTTTACCAGCACTGATTCTATGAAATATTTAGGTTGCAATTTTGTGCATGAATTAAACCCCACTGAACTCAATGGGACTTACCTCTGTGCAGAGTGGCACAGGCCGTGGCAGCATTGCTAGGAAATCATATATCTGCATATCTGCCAACATACACAAACGAAAATAGATCTTTCCTTTCTCTCCGCCCCCCTGTACTCCCCAAATTGGCTGGGGTGGGGTAGAAGAACCCCCCCTAAAAAACAGCATGCAGTGGGAGGAGAGGGCAACCCATCAGTGCAACAGAATTGCTTGTCTTGACGGCGCAACCTGCTTAGAAGAGAAGAAGAAGAGTTTGGATTTGATATCCCGCTTTATCACTACCCGAAGGAGTCTCAAAGCGGCTAACATTCTCCTTTCCCTTCCTCCCCCACAACAAACACTCTGTGAGGTGAGTGGGGCTGAGAGACTTCACAGAAGTGTGACTGGCCCAAGGTCACCCAGCAGCTGCATGTGGAGGAGCGGAGACGCGAACCCGGTTCACCAGATTACGAGTCCACTGCTCTTAACCACTACACCACACTGGCTCTCTTAGCGCTATGTTGAATTCCTCCTAATTGTCGTACAATCCCATTGATCAGAAGATCAAAACGAGACTCACCAGCATGTGAAATGGGTGTGTTTTGCAGGGCTCTATCATGTTCGTGTGTCTGCATTTACCTGCACGTGCCTTCACCGCCACCCTTCACAGATTTAACAAAGCAAGCCAAACCCTCTTTGCTCTGCCCTGGTGGGCTTGGATTGGGCAGAGCTCAGTGGAGGCTGGGGCTGGCTAGGTCTGGCGATATGGAAGGCACGGAGGTCAACTGTAGGTGGAGCCAGAGCCATTGGCAGCCAAAGCTGCCCATTTATGGCCACTAGCCCTCCCAGAAACATACCAAAGCATACCAAACATACTAAACATGCCAAAGCTGGCAGCCAAAGCTTTTACCTGGTAAAAGCAGGTAAAGGGACCCCTGACCATTAGGTCCAGTCGTGGCCGACTCTGGGGTTGCAGCGCTCATCTCACTTTATTGGTCAAGGGAGCCGGCGTACAGCTTCCGGGTCATGTGGCCAGCATGACTAAGCCACTTCTGGCGAACCAGAGCAGCGCACGGAAACGCCGTTTACCTTCCCGCTGGAGCGGTACCTATTTATTATCTACTTGCAGTTTGACGTGCTTTTGAACTGCTAGGTTGGCAGGAGCAGGGACTGAGCGACGGGAGCTCACCCTGTCGCGGGGATTCGAACCGCCGACCTTCTGATTGGCAAGCCCTAGGCTCTGTGGTTTAACCCACAGCACCACCCGCGTACTGTAGTATTATCCCCATCTTCCTGGCTGAGTTCTACAAAGGCAATTACTGAGACTAAGGACGAGGAAGAAGCTGACAGCCATCACCCCTTGATCTGGGTGTAAGAAGGCAGGCAGGTTCAATGATGGCTGAGGATAGACTGGGGTTTGCCCTAATGGTCCAGCCTCCACTGGTAGAAGTGTCCCTCCACCCAGCCCTGCTGGATCCATCAGTCATCTGTGGAGAAATCAGCATGATCGAGTGATGCCGTTGTCCCTTCTGACTTCCAAACAGGTGGGTGGGTCACCCAAAAGAGAACACAACATCTGAGACTTGTGGGGAGAAAATAGATTGTCACAATGGAAGGCATGGCTCAGGAAACGTGTCATATTGTTTCCCTTAGCGGTACAGAGTTTGAGGTGATAAATATCTTATTTGGCCTAATGGGATACTCAGTATGTTTCTGGTAGGGCTAGTGGCCATAAATGGGCAATTCAGCAAATGAGAAGGCATTCCTCACAAAACATCTAGTATACATGAATTATTTGAAGAAACTGGATGAACTGGATGCTTATGCTAACAGCTATCAAAATTGCTCATGTGTGTTTTGCAGAAACGCCCAAGAAAGATTGTTACCTCCGTTCATTAACTCATTCTCTTTCTCTCCACCCCCTGCCAGTTATTCAATATCATGTTGAGTAATGAAAGGGCTCAGAGGATGTAGCACATACGGCATAATCTTGCATTCAAGGGGGGAAAAGAAACCCACATTTTCTTTCTCCTACCCGCTCACTTTCCCCCACCCCACCCCCAAAATGGATAGAATAAAATACTTTTTGCATTCTTCATGAAGCGTAAATGTCTCCAATATAGCTTGATAAACTGCGATTTAAAACCAGTATCTGTTGATCAAAGAGATAAGCTGTCTCCAGTCTGTCTGGTAAATTTCTTAAGTCCTATACCTGCAATTATTTCTTTCTCTCATTCTTTCCTAATGCATGCATATGAATTTATAGGAAAGTCAGGTTTTAGCATTTGCAGTATGATATGCATGCTTCATTTCGTTTTTTTCTTCTTCTGCTTTTGTCCTGCTTTGGTCTACAGCCTTGGGAGAGATGGCTGTTCTGCCATTTGATTGGATTTTTCTTTCTTTTTTTATGTACAACAACAGGGGAAATGCATGGAGGGGAAATCCAGAACAGAAAACACGGTTGCTTTGACATTCAGGAAGTGCCTTAAAACCTGCAGCTTCATGCTTAAATGGAAGAAAGGAGTAGCTGGTAAACTAGGAAGGGACACCAGAAGCTGCCTCATACAGAATCAACCATTGGTCTATCTAGGGGACCACTAGATTGGTGGGGTTTTTTATTTTAGTTCTGCAAGTCTTTTTCCCAGTTGCAGTATGACTTTGATGCAATAACAGTGGATTTATACTGGGCCACCCACACAGCATTCCATTTTATTACCGTAACTGTTATGCAATGCTTCCACAATGTTACCACATTATTGCCATCTACAAGGGAATTATTGTGCTGTAGCATGACAAAAGTGGGACAAAAAAACCCAGCCCAACATTTATGATATGACACGGGATTTCAGCAGGAAGTTATGGGGCATGCAGTAACTGTAAATGAACTGGTGTACCTGCCCCAAACCTTTTGCAGGGGCAAATAGGATCACATACGTATATAGCCTTGATACATCATGTGCGCAAATCATAATGAATTCACTATAAAAGGGGCCCTAGCTCAGTGCTTCCACACCATGAATGAGGAATCTCTTTTCAGCCTAAGAATCATATTCCCTTCTGGTCAACGTTCTAATGGCCACATGTCAATGGTGTACAGGGTGTGGCCTGAGAAAAGGGTGTGTGGCCTGAGGAGGGTTCCACAGGCCAGGCAGAGGGATGCATTTGGCCCTTGGCCCTTGGCCTTGATGTTCTCTACCCTTGGTCTGCACCAACAGGCAGTTGAGTCTCCAGGATTTTAGCCATGGGATATTCCCAGCCAACCTGGAAATGGCAGAGAATGAACCTGGAAGATGCTAGATTTGGCCCTCACTTAAATTGGCTCATTTTATTGTAAATGGAATTGTTTGTTTTTAATGTTCACAGCCTAGGACCCTCGTACCTACGGGACCGCCTCTCCCGGTATGCCCCACGGAGAGCCTCAATAGCAACACCCTAGTGGTCCTGGGCCCTAAGGAAGTTAGATTAGCTTCAACCAGAGCCAGGGCCTTTTCAACACTGGCTCCGGCCTGGAGGAACGCTCTGCCTCATGAGACCAGGGCCCTGCAGGATCTGATTTCTTTCCGCAGGGCCTGTAAGACAGAGTTGTTCCGCCTGGCCTTTGGCCTGGAGCCAATTTGATTCCCTCCCCCTCTTTCTTTTTCCTTTTTCCTTTCTCCTCCTGTGATGAGGCTGCATTTTAATATTTTAATGTTTCAATATTTTAATGTTGTATTTTAATCTTGTTTTTAAGTTGTATTCATTCAACTTGTTTTTATTATTGCTTGTTAGCCGCCCTGAGCCCGGCCTTGGCTGGGGAGGGCGGGGTATAAATAAAAATTATTATTATTTATTATTATTAATGTTGGATATTGATAAAACTCTGGATTTGTTAGTCATGCAAACTGTTTTGGGAAAGCTAGGGTGCTGAAGAGCGGCTTAGGAATAGTAGTAAATGGAAGGAATTAAAGCTTTGTTCTCAGCCCTGAAGTGTTGCAGTACAAGAAATACCTGCTGCATTTTCTTAACACTAGTTTGCAGAACTGGAGAAACCAAGAGACATTTAACCTGACTTCCTTTTTGCGTTTTTAGGTACACACACACAAATACACACACCCCAAACCTGAAAGAGTCTCTCTAGACGACGGCCCACTTCCTGAATGAAGAAGCAGAAATCTGCACTGCTACAAGCTGATCTGGGGTTACAAAGAGCTGATAATAACCTGAGTTTAGTGAAGAACATGTGGGATCTATAACACAGTGCTGCAGCCAGCCAGCCAGCCAGCTAGCTATGCCATCTGCCAAGATATACTATTCCATTATTCCCTTACTGCCTTACTGCTCACGAGGATTTGCCAAGAATTATAATATTGGCTTGAAACTAGTCAATCTTTCTGCAATCGCTTGCAAACTTTTCCATGAAAATAATTAAACTCAATGGCAGCTACTTCTTGCACAAACATGTATAGGATCAGGCTTAGCTGAAATGACCTAAGGGCTTGCTTCTTTCTCAGACCTGCAGAAATACAGGTTACATACGCGTCAGGTTACAGACGCTTCAAGTTAGAGACTCCGCTAACCCAGAAATATTACCTCGGGTTAAGAACTTTGCTTCAGGATGAGAACAGAAATTGTGCAGCAGCGGTGCAGTGGCAGCGGGAGGCCCCATTAGCTAAAGTGGTGCTTCAGGTTAAGAACAGTTTCAGGTTAAGAACGGACCTCTGGAATGAATTAAGTTCTTAACCCGAGGTACCACTGTACCAAAACTAATTCAGTAAGATTCCTTACTTTCTTTTAGAGAGGAATAGGTGGCATGTTCTTATACATACTGAATCTGAAAGCATTGTTCCCCGCTTACTACTTATAAATAAGCTCCACATCCACACACAGAATGATGTCATTTGTTTATCTCGATTTTCTTTTTTAATTATTATTTAAAAGATTAGCGTTGCCATCGTTTTATTCAGTGCTGGACTGAGAGAGATTGTAACAACCACAATACTCCCTCTGCATAAACTGCACAGAGATTATGAAGAGCTCAATGTTCATTTAAGCATACGAAACCTCTTGCACACAAGTGAGGTACATTTGAAAGCCTCTCAGCCAGCAGCAGGTGTCATTTCGTATGCAGCTTATTTTACCAAATGTTGTTAATGAAATTTGAAGCTCCTGTTCTAGGGGGCTCATCACACATAGTCTAAATAATCAGGTGGAAGCACAAACCATAGATTTTATCTAAGGAGAAAGATTATAATTTGATACTTCAGTTTTGCATTTGTGCTTACTCTCACTGCGTTGAGAAAGGTGGAGAGTTTATCCCTTTCCCTCTGGATACAGCAGGGGTAGTCAACCTTTTTATCCCTAAAAGGTAAAGGTAAAGGATCCCTGACAGTTAAGTCCAGTCACAGACGACTCTGGGTTGCGGCGCTCATCTCGCTTTACAGGCCGAGGGAGCCGGCGTTTGTCCGCAGACAGTTTTTCCGGGTCAGGTGACCAGCATGACTAAGCTGCTTCTGGCACAACGGAACACCGAAACCAGAGCAGTGCACGTTAATGCTGTTTACCTTCCTGCCGGAGTGGTACCTATTTATCTACTTGAACTTTTTGGCGTGCTTTCGAACTGCTAGGTTGGCAGGAGCTGGGACCGAGCAATGGGAACTCACCCCGTCGCAGCGATTCGAACCGCCGATCTTCTGATTAGCAAGCCCAGGAGGCTCAGTGGTTTAGACCACAGCGGCACCCGCGTCCCTCTAATTTATACCTACCACCCACTAGTAAATCTTTCTTGATGGTAAAATTTCCTTACTGCACACCAGTGCTCGATGGAAGGAGGATTCAGCTTGTAGAACCCCTTACCATCCACCTAGAATCCTGAAACACCCACTAGTGGGTGGTAGGGACCAGATCAACAACCCCTGGGATACAGCTTCAGTTAGTGCACAGAATGTTCCCCACTAGCACAGCTACGTGATTATATGTTCTGGTCTTAATGGTCTTCCATATTCTGCTCTCTTTTGATGGTACTTAATCAACAAGTTTAATCAACAAGGGACGCGGGTGGCGCTGTGGGTAAAAGCCTCAGTGCCTAGGACTTGCCGATCGAAAGGTCGGCGGTTCGAATCCCTGCGGCGGGGTGCGCTCCCGTTGCGCGGTCCCAGCGCCTGCCAACCTAGCAGTTCGAAAGCACCCCCGGGTGCAAGTAGATAAATAGGGACCGCTTACTGGCGGGAAGGTAAACGGCGTTTCCGTGCGCTGCGCTGGCTCGCCAGATGCAGCTTTGTCACGCTGGCCACGTGACCCGGAAGTGTCTCCGGACAGCGCTGGCCCCCGGCCTCTTAAGTGAGATGGGCGCACAACCCTAGAGTCAGACACGACTGGCCCGTACGGGCAGGGGTACCTTTACCTTTAATCAACAAGTTTTATATTCCCCTTGATTGCAATAAAACTTCAAAGCGCTTTACAAAAAATATTAAACTTATTAATAAGGAATTGTTTAAAACAGGTGTTTAAAAACAATCAAAGACAAATAAAATCAATCGTAAGTTAAAAATAGCTTAAAGCACATTCTGCACGTCCAGGCAGGCTTGCCTAAGCAAACATGTTTTCCGCAGGCTCCAAAAGGAGTACAGCAATGGCGCCTCCCTGATGTTCCAAAGTGTAGGTGCTGCTGCATTAACATACTGATTTCTTAGACATATGGAGCAAGTATTATGTGGCCAGCTTTGCAGGTCAAAGCAGTCAAGTGGGCCTATATGGGTTAAGGTGATCTTATAGGTAAACTACAGACTCTCCAAGTGTCCCTATTTTCCAGGGACAGTCCTGGATTTACAGAAACCATCAGAGAAATGTTGGAAGATAAGTGGCTACATGGCGCCTGAGCCAAAGAGATAAGTAACTACAGTGGTACCTCAGGTTAAGTACTCAATTCGTTCCGGAGGTCCGTTCTTAACCTGAAACGGACCTCCAGAACGAATTAAGGACTTAACCCGAGGTACCACTGTACTTGCAAATTAGCATCCAGTGTAGATCTCTGAGCACAGGTGTTCTGACAAGGTGTTCTGCCCATTCTTCTCTGTGTTGCTCTGGACATCTGGCCTAATTGCCCTGATGGAACACCACTGTCTGCTGTAACAATATCCAGCAGACACCCCTGCAATCAGGGCCCAGCTGCAAAACACAAAGAGATATTTTGACGGGCTGGGGGTGAGAAAGCATCCATGTAATATTTCATCGCACTGAAGTTTTTACAAATTGCTGCTGATCTTTAAGGCACCTTAGATGCAAATCAAAAGTATGTTTGTAGACTTCGAGCTTAGCTGTTACACCAAGTGAACTCACTGGAATAATCCTCTTGAACACAACCACAGCTTCCTCCTTTGTGTGAAGTTACTCAAGTGTAATTATCTGCAGCTTAAGAGCTTCTTTTTCCCTTAATTAGACTATGCATTCAATGGCTAATTACATTCATGAAAAAACCCTCATTATTTATTATTTTTTTAAAAAAACCAACACACTGGAACGCTCATATTTTAAAGGGCATCCAAATAAAAAAATGACACTACCTCTTTTTCCAGTATTTACCAGATCAATAAAAAACCTTTATCTACTTCCATCTATTGTAAGTTGCTTTGAGACTTTTTAAAAAGCGAAAAAAATGAGTAAGTAATAAATGTTTTAACTCTTTTGTAGTCGTTTCTATTTTAGTCATATGCAGCACGATCCTAAGCTTGTTTACTCGTGAGTAAGTGCCAGTAAAGTAGGCGTATGTATCACTGCAGTCTTTTAGAGCATGATGCAAATAAAGTTAAGCACTAAGTCTTGTTGATTTCAATGAGAGAGCGTGCTATGCATGGGTTTAATACAAGCATTAGAATAGACAGCAATCAAAGCTAAATTTTGTGTTGGATCTAGATGTAGCTTCTGCCAGTGGGGAGCAGAGTTCTGTTCAGGGGATGTTTCTTCCTTGGAGAGAGGAACGTGACTGTTGCCACTTAAGGAATACTCCAGATCAGTGTGTGAGATGGTGTTGGGGTCTGCAGGGATTGGGGGAAAAAATGGGAAAACCGCCTAGTCTTCCAACAGGGTTCTTCTGCTGAATCAAAAGTCTTATGGGGACATACGGAGTCCATCTGTCCACGGAAAGTGAAATCTGGATCCAGCCCTTTGTCTTGGTCATGGCCTTAGTGGATAATATTATTATCATTTTTACACTTGTTTATTTCATTTATGTATTGCTTCCTATGATGCATCTCAAAGCGATCTCGCCATTCAATAACAACATATATAAAACAATTGCATACATAAATTGCAGTTCGTAATTCAGACCAGGTTTTACAGTGTGAAGTTATTTTTACCGGCTGGTGTTCATCGATGCTTTACTGCCATTTTATTGCTGTTACTATTATAGGATGTACTCTGCCTTGCTGCTTTTTTTTAAATGAAAGTGTGGTTTTATAAATATCTAAATAAATAAGAATCTTTAAAACAGTCACATATACATGTATTAGGAAGTCAGAATATAATATGCTGAAAGAAAATTACCTCTATTTTTTAAAAATAAAAATGACAGAGAATAAAATGCCAGGCAGCCAGTGTACCAGCTTTATTTCATATATTTAATATGAGATAGCCTTTTGTGTTTGTGTGCTTGATCTGCATATCAATTTGCACTGAAAATACCTAGCATGTACAATCCAAAAATGATAAATTGTGCTTTTCATAGTTTCATTAATCTACAAATGTTTTGACCTTTCATTAAAATGTCAGTCTCGAGCTGTTGGTTGTAACATTGATTTACCTTTGCAAAAATTGGCCTAATTATTAAGCATCCAACTACATGTTACACTGGCATCTATACCTTGCTGAAATACAGTCTGGAAAATATCGCACCATGCAATGCAACTCACAATATAAGGATTTTGGTATTATAATCATTTCAGTGTAGGCTGTTCCATAAAACTGGATTTAAAAGTACTTGTCTCTGGGCTTACCCGCTCTTACTTTTCTCTGCAGAAAAGTGAAAAACCCACTCTTTTAAGCTGAATCAGAGCAAACGGAAATCCTTGGAAAAAAGGTAAGTGAAGATAAGCCCATACCATATTTGTAATTGTCACACTGCTGCTGGAGAGGGTGCCAGGGTGCCAGCACACTCAAATCAAAGTAGGGTGAGGGAAGCGAACAAGGAGGGGAAATGGAGATGCAAGCAGGCAAGTGAGTGGCTCACCCTGGCAAATGAGTATGTGGCTGGGCAAACCAGGCTTGTGGGCAGCTAAGGTGAGCTGCAGAGGTCAAGGACTAGGGGGAGGAGGTGCCTTTGGCGAGGTATAAAGGAAAGGGACGCGGGTGGCGCTGTGGGTTAAACCACAGAGCCTAGGACTTGCCAATCAGAAGGTCGGCGGTTCGAATCCCCGCGATGGGGTGAGCTCCCGTTGCTCGCTCCCTGCTCCTGCCAACCTAGCAGTTCAAAAGCACGTCAAAGTGCAAGTAGATAACTAGGTACCGCTCCGGCGGGAAGGTAAACGGCGTTTCCGTGTGCTGCTCTGGTTTGCCAGAAGCGGCTTAGTCATGCTGGCCACACGACCCGGAAGCTGTACGCCAGCTACCTCGGCCAGTAAAGCGAGATGAGCGCCGCAACCTCAGAGTCGGTCTCGAGTGGACCTAATGGTCAGGGGTCCCTTTACCTTTTAAAGGAAAGGGGTGGGTGGCTTTGGCAAGAAAGATGGCTTTGGTGAGGAGTGAAAGAAGAGGGTTTCTTTGTTGAAGGGCATTGTGGGAGGGAAGGTGTGTTTGGTGAGTAATACTTTGTTGAATACTTCCCCATCTCTTTCCTGGTGCTGCCCATTCTGTCCCTCACACTCTGAGAAGCCCCACCCTGTGCCAACAGATGCCCATTCTGTGGCGTTTAACAGCTTAATACCTTTCATCCCCACTCTCCAACTCAACCAGGCTCTGCCCCTGAGAGGCAAGAATTGTTTCCCCACAGGACTTCCGGGGTGGCGCCACACTTCTTTTTTTTTGTCTTTTTTGTCTTTTTTTAAGGGTTTGGGATTGTTGTATTATTGTCATTTTTGTGTCTCTTCTTATTTTGAATTTTTTCTTTTTTCTTCTTTTTTACACAGTGGGAAGGGGTTTGTTCTTTTATTATTATTTTCTTTAATGGTTTGCTTTTTTCATTCTGTAATATTTTGAAAATCTTAATAAATATCTTATTGAACTACAAAAAAAGAAGAAGAATTGTTTCCCACAAACATCCACAGACAGAGCTTCCCTTACCCTTTTCCACAGCAGCAACAAAGTGCGTTGTTCCCTCACTTTTTATGAGGCATCCTGATAACATTGTCATCCAGTCATCAGCACCCAGAATTTTCCTTGTAGTTCTTCTGTTTTTCTTAGATTGCAGAAAGTTCCTTCCCCCTGCCAAGAAAAATAGTAGTGAAACCAGCACAGTTGTAAATGCTTTAGCGCTACACTTTCATCTTTTTAAAAGAGTGGGGTTTTGACACAGACAGTGACAAATTTAAATTGTGAGCCTTAAAACAATGTCACCACAGTCTTATGATGCGCACTCTCTCTATGTCTCTCTGCCATGTGTGTGTGTTGCATCACTGCTAATTAAAAGAAATGGAGTCAGAAAATGGTACCCATCACAAGAATTATAACAAATGTGTTCTCAGCTTCAAATGGCTCCATCCACAGCAGCTACATCACACCCACTGGTGTGAATTGCACACAGCAGAATGTACACAAAGAAGTGTAAAAGCCCTGTTAGAATGGAAAGTCAGTTGCATTTTTCTTGTAGTTTACAATGCAAGAGTAACAACTGCATAGCACCATGGACCTGTTGAAAAGATGAACATTGATGGAAGATGCTTTGAGGCACATTGATGGGGCTGAAGATTAGCTGGGATCTTCTTAATTTCTTTCAGCCCCAGTTGGGATGTATGCTCTGACATATCCTAAGAAAGAGATGACAATTTCCCCCCACACACTCACCTTTTCAAAAAGAGATGCAGTCTACCACTTTGAGTGGAAATAAGTGTGTAATGTGTTTGCATATAATTTTTTTCCCTTGTATCAGGATCATTCAGTAGTAATGCAGAGTCTGGTTGACTCATTGTCAGTGATAGCATTATGTAACCACAGAATTCAGAGCTGGGTGGAATCCTCCATACCTCAATCCAGACCACAGTCTGGACAGAACACAGCAGCATCATTCATTCATTCATTCCTTTCCTCTAAGGAGCTCAAGTCAGTGTGGGCAGATGGGAGTTGTAGTCCAAAACCTCTGGAGGAAACCAAGTTGGAGATGGTCTATAAATTGCTAAAAGATTCAAATGTTGCTTTTGCTGTACAAACAGACTAACATAACCAGTGCTTTTTTTTTTCCTAGAGGGACGCAGGGGTACGCATACCCCTAAACATTTTATGAATCTAAGTTTGGTCTCATTGAGGGGCAGTATTTCAATATGAGTAGGAAAATGAGAATACCACTAAACATTTTTTTTATATATAGAAAGAAAGCACTAAACATAGCTATTCCTCTGAGAATAATCTGCATTTTTATAACTGGGAGGAGGAAGTGATTTGATTCCCATTTCCAAGTCCTATCAGAGCCACAATGCACAACCTCATTACAAGGTTAATGTGTGCATTTTTGTCATAAGATGTAGGGGCTAGATATTTTAAAACATTAGTGTTAATTAGCAGTGCACTAATTGTTTTGCCGTTCCCGGTGATTGCAGAGAAGCTTCATTCGTGCAGTAATTGCTGGCTACCATTTCTGATCTGATTTCAATCAAAGCATCACACCACCGCATTTCCAGAGGTACCCCTGCTGTACGTAACAGATCTGCGTTCTCCTGGACATAAACATGCATACAGTCATCTGTTTAAACTGGAAACCTGTAGCCAAAATGTGGCTAGTAGTTGTTCAAATCTATGTATGATATTTAAGCTGTTTGCTCTATGCTCTAATGCAGTTGTTCCCAACCTCCCATCGGTTCATCGTCCTCTGGAGTAGTATACAGGGCCGACCTGAGACGTTTTGCTGCTTGAGGCAAATCCGAAAATGGTGCCACCTGATTTCTTCTTTGCCGCTGCTGCCCCCTTGCCACTGGGGAAACCCTGGTGTGCTGGAGGTGGGAGAGAAAACATGACACTGGAGAGGAGCAGGTGGTGGCAGCAGTGGTTGCTGGTGGCAGTTGACAACGAGCGCAAGAAATGGCGAGTGGCACATTCCTTGGGCCCCAGATCTGCTGCCCTTTCCAGCCTGCCGCCTGAGGCGACTGTCTTACCAAAGCCTCATGGCCAGGTTGGCCCTGGCAGTGTATATTAATAGACGGTAAAGGTAAAGGGACCCCTGACCATTAGGTCCAGTCGTGGCCAACTCTGGGGTTGCGGCGCTCATCTTGCTTTACTGGCCGAGGGAGCCGGCGTACAGCTTCCGGATCATGTGGCCAGCATGACTAAGCTGCTTCTGGCGAACCAGAGCAGCGCACGGAAACGCCGTTTACCTTCCCGCCAGAGTGGTACCTATTTATCTACTTGCACTTTGACGTGCTTTCAAACTGCTAGGTTGGCAGGAGCAGGGACCGAGCAACGGGAGCTCACCCCGTCGCGGGTAATCAAACCACCAACCTTCTGATCAGCAAGTCCTAGGCTCTGTGGTTTAACCCACAGTGCCACCCGCGTCCCTAATAGACAGTACCACTAGTAATAAAGAATAAAAAGAGGATGCAGCATTCTGCTGCCCTATAACATGACAAGTCACTAATAGGTGAAATATGAAAACCTTTGTATGGACGCTGCGGAATAAGCTTACCCTTGCCTGCTGCTGAATTTAACAAGATAGCATTTACCTTCCACCTTTTGAGCCTGAGGTAGAACAGATGTTCATGGAAAGCCTGTTAATTTCCTGCCATTTGGAAATCTATTAGAAACCCTCTAAAACTTCAGTGCGCTGGTTCTCCTTTGCATTTCCTCTTCTGTGCTTCACACTGCGGCTGACAATAGCTGTATTTTCGAGAGAGGGACCACTGTGCATTTCTGTCCCTGTCTCCAGCCAAACTATTAGATTGGGGAAATCAGAGACAGAGCAACCAACTTGCCACAATCCCCTTATAATGTATTGCACTACAGAGACTCACACATGAGGGAACTGGAGCTAAACACAAGTAATTTAAATCTGTGGTGCTTTACTGAAGCCGACTGTTTAAGCATACCAGCCAGCCCTGCCTATGCCAACAAGTATAGAATTACCCCCCCTCCACCTCCTGGGGTGGTGCATCTTTGGTATGGTCTAAATTTCCACCTGCTGCTGCAGGTAGTTTCATGTGTTAGAAGGAAGCAGTTGTTGAGGAAATGCATGTGCTTCTAGATGAGAGCTCAGTCTTGCAAATGGGTTCCTGGCAACAGATACTAAAAATCAAGAGCAACAACACCTTACCAGATTTGTCCCAGAAAGGGTAAATTCTGGTGACTCAAAACTAGATATTTTCTGCAAGTTCCCCTGTGTTCTCTGTTGCCCTTCTCTCTACCGTAAGTGAAGCACCAGCCATCTATTACTTCGGGCATCTCTTTTTGTCCATGCTTTCCACGACCCATAAGACTAGACTAAAGGTAAAGGTAAAGGGACCCCTGACCATTAGGTCCAGTTGTGGCCGACTCTGGGGTTGCGGCGCTCATCTCGCTTTACTGGCCGAGGTAGCTGGCGTACAGCTTCTGGGTCATGTGGCCAGCATGACTAAGCCGATTCTGGCGAACCAGAGCAGCACATGGAAACACCGTTTACCTTCCCACCGGAGTGGTACCTATTTATCTACTTGCACTTGGATGTGCTTTCGAACTGCTAGGTTGGCAGGAGCAGGGACTGAGCAGCAGGAGCTCACCCCATTGTGGGGATTCGAACTGCCAACCTTCTGATTGGCAAGTCCTAGGCTCTGTGGTTTAACCCACAGCGCCACCCGTGTCCCTAAGACTAGACTACTATTCCTGAATTCCTATTTTTATAACACAAGTTTAACTGATGTTGTATTTCTGGTTTTTTAAAACTGTTGTTTAGGACACTATTTTATTGTGTTTGTGTTGCATTTTTGTATACCTATTAGAGTTTTGGTTTGTTTGTTTTTAAAAGCAGTTTACCAATGCTTTAAAATATTTAGATTAAATCAGTGTGGGGGGATGCAGGATGGGATTTTGATCCTGATACTATTTGCATGCATGAGCCGGCACCCATCAATAAACATGGTCTGGAAACATCCAATGAGTATGCGTAGAAGAGGCGAGATAGAGAGAGAAGCAGGGGGAGTTTCAGCTCTTGTGTATTGTTCAAAGGGCAGAAATGCAAGCGGGGAGATGCACAGGATCTATACATTTAGACATATCCCTGGGGTGTGTGTGTGGGGTGTGCATCCCATCCTTTTTTTGCATTGCACAGCTGATCCTGCTTTCTCCCTTCCCACTTTTTTGCTAATCCACCCAACATTCCTATTTAGCTAGCACAATATTTTGATCCTTGCAAACCATTAATCTCATTAACATTGATAGAGCTGTCCCTCTCTTGAAATATTATACATGGAGCGGATTGCAGTGCTGGCTGCACATCACGTATACAAGGACAATGTGGGAATGCACATAATCCATAAGAACAGACGGGAGAGTATGCAAGAAGGAAGGCTCTCTGTTTTATAACTTTTCTAACAAGTAGAATAGCGACTTGGGACGAAGCAAATTAGCTTTAAATCTTTCAAAGCAGGAGGTCAGACAGGCAGAGAACACCAGTTATTAACTGAACAGTAGTGAGCTGCAAGGAGGAAGAAGGGAACAGGAACTTTCCAATGATGGTTTTCAGAAGTGTAGGTTTTTGACTGATCCTCTCTCTCTCTCTCTCTCTCTCTCTCTCTCTCTCTCTCTCTCTGTGTGTGTGTGTGTGTGTGTTGTTTCAAATTTCTCTTTGCATGGCAGTTCCAACCCAAATCTAGACTTCCTGTAAACCGGCTTGGTAATATTCAAACCTCTTTTAAGGCCCTGGGGCCCTCCCCACAAAGCTCTACTATTTCTGCTAAACCGTGAGAGAGTAATCAGTAATTTATAGACTCACAGTCTGGGAAAGATACCAGGCTTTCTTGTAATTGTGGTCAATAGCGGTGATGCAATATTTTAAAAAAGTAGACCAGTAATTAACAAGCAATCGCCCTGATCTAGCAGGGGCGATAATTACAGGGAAATAAGCTCCCCCTGATCCACTGGATCAGGTCTTGAATATACTACAGGGAAAAACAGCTGCATCCAGACTTTGGGCTTGTAATTTGTTTCTGTTGTTATTGATGTAACCCATCCCACGACCTTAGGAAGAAGGCTGGTATATGCATTATAATAGCAAATAAATAACCCAGAGACATGCACTTATCATTTCTGTACTACAGATAGTGTGGTGTACTGGTTTGAGCAGTGGGCTGAGCTGAGGAAACTCAAGTTCAAATCCCCCCCCCTCTGTTGTGAACCTCACTGGGTGACCTTTCGGCCTATCCTTCATCACATAGATGTTCAGAGAATAAAATGGAGGCGTGGGAGACTTTTGTACACTGCCTCACTGGAGAAAAAGATGGAATAGAAGTGTAACTAAATAGATGAATGCATTGTGAGAATGAGGACTTCTCTTTTCATGTTGTCGGTTGGGGTCAGCATTGAATCTTTACGCTCCATATTAGCACTGCCAAAGCTGATTCTCACATGCATCTAACCACTGGCAGTCAGCTGCGGTGAGATAAGTAAGCCACAATGCCATAGCTACAGAGAGGGTTGGTTCAGAGAGAGAGGAAGTATCGTAGGAAAAGCAGCCATTTGAGGAACTCTCTCTTTTTAGGGGAATGGCCCTTTGAGACAGGGATTGATGGGGTGGTGAAGTTTCCTGCTTGACAGAGGGCAGCCCTCTGTTTGAAGGCTGCCTGGTCCAAGTCTTGTTGAAAGGTAGAGGAGCTTGAGGTTGCACATCTTCCTCATTATTCATTAGTCACTTTACTCATAAAAAATGACTTACAGACACAACAGAAATACTTAATGCAATTACAATAAAATCTATCAAAAAACTCAAAACATACAGTAGTCAAAATATCAGTAGTTGGAACCATGACAGAAGATTGGGGAGGCACACACAATGCATTCCCCACTGTGGCCACACTGCTAGGCCACACCCCTGTCCTCAGGCCACACCCCTTACTGGTCCTGTGTTTGCCTGGCAGGAATGTGTCTTTAAATAGTAATGCTACCTCTTGTTTTCCTGGATGGAGACCTGTGTGGGTGAGTGTATAGAAACCTCTAACTTATGCATGGCCGGAATGAAGAAGAAGAAGAGTTTGGATTTGATATCCCGCTTTATCACTACCCGAAGGAGTCTCAAAGCAGCTAACATTCTCCTTTCCCTTCCTCCCCCACAACAAACACTCTGTGAGGTGAGTGGGGCTGAGAGACTTCCGAGAAGTGTGACTAGCCCAAGGTCACCAAGCAGCTGCATGTGGAGGAGCGGAGACGCGAACCCAGTTCCCCAGATTACGAGTCTATTGCTCTTAACTACTACACCACACTGGCAAGAGCCTTTGCTTCACCCACTTTTGACTTTAGCCCTGCCCACTTTCACATTTGGCCCCACCCACCACTGACATGCAGCTTGTGGGCATGAGGGAATGTGGACTTCATGCTGCAAAAGCTTCCCCATGTTTGCTCTGATCTTCCTGCCCACTCACCAAAATGCATTTACTTGCCTTACAGGACCAGAAAACCAAATGCCTCTACTGGTAAACAGAGTGGTGGCGGATGATTTGGAAAGCAGGAGCAAATTTATACTTCTGGGATTTGATTTGCAAGCAAAGAGGCTGGAATTGGGGTCATATAAACTGATGACACAGTGACTAAGAGAGGATATGAGGACTATCCAGAAGTATTTAGGGTATAAGCATTCAGGAGGGGGGATGAGTAATGCAAATGGAAAGGAAACGAACCAAAGTATAAAGTGGGTCGATCTTGTGCTGTGTAAGTGTTTGGTAACAGAAGTGGAAGAAATCTGAGTCATGTAAAACTTGTTTTGCTGCAGGAGTAGAGGCACGCCAGCTGACCACTTGCTAACACTGCATGCATGCATGCACACACTTGGGAAAGCTGTCTTTGAACTGTAGAGAATCTGCTTTGCATGCAGAAGGTCCAAGGCTCAATGGGCTGGAAGAGACCTCTGTCTGAAATCCTGGAAAGCGACTCTCAGTCGGTGGAGATGATGCTGAGCTGGATGAAGCAATGGTCTGATTCCTTATAAGGCAGCTTCCTTTTCGAGGAGGTGACCTTGGCTGCACCCTAACATATGTTATTGGAGGCAAGATAGTGGTAAAATTCTTCTCTTCCACGTAGGTGGGCAGACGATTAGCTCAGCACTTCTCCGTATGTTTGTCTACCAAGCTAAGTCACCAATGGATAACTGCCTGCATCCATCTTCATTGCATGAGACAAGTACATTTACATACACTATCCCAGCAGCCAAATTGGATCAACCACGCCAGCTCACAAGTTCTACTTGCGTAACCTCTGCAAATGATGTAGCAAACCCTTTAACAGCTTATCAGGTAGTGACAGCGATACTTGCCGCAAATTTAGCAATGGTAAATAAAAATCACAGGTGTGGTACAAACAGCTAAAACCGGTGAACTTACCCGGGGTGATTCATGGCAAGAAACAACCCATAAAATGTCATGTTGGAAGGATCGCCCGTGTCTGCCTCTATGCATTTAGGCGTGTGCTGGTAATGGAATGCTTTCAAGGTGATACTCCAACAATAGAGGAATACCTCCCGCGGCAGGGAGAAAGGCTCTGATTGTTCTTCTGGCTTTTGTTTCAAGACTCTTTTGATATCTATTGTCAACATTTCCACTCCTTTTCCTTTTCATCTTCTCCCATCTTTCATGACACAAAGCATGTTGCACACGTCCTCGGATCTATACATTAAACACACCGAGAAGGCTTCAGCCTGAAACAATGGCTGTAATTTTCTAGCATTATACAAGGCCTCAGGTGGCTGGCTTATTTCTTTATGGATACATTTCTGAGTCACCTTTCTACCAGGTCTTCGGAACGATGTGCCTGGAATCAAAGCTAATTCTAAAACATCAATGACACATACAAAGGTAAAAATCAATAAAACTCTCTCTCTGTGTGTGTACATAGCACTAGCACAGCCTGTGAGATCTTCCTCTGCAGAGGGTGTTCCAGAGCCTAGGTGCTGCCACACAGTATGACTTCTTCTGAGCCACCACCCTGTGAACTTCCGAGGGTGGCAGGACCACCCAGAGAGCCCCCTCTGCTGATCTTAGTACTCAGGGGGGTCTGTAGGAAAGGATGTGGCCTTTCAGGGGAGCTAAGCTGTTTAGGGTTTTAAATCTCTGTTTAGGGTTCCTTGAATCTCTGGAAGCAAACTGGCAATACCTGTGTCCTAACACTTCTACAGGTGGTGAGAGACACACTAGGGCCCAGTTCATGGACTGAATGGTGCAGGTAGAAAGCTTTGTCCATGTAAAGCTTTACAGTAGTACCTCAGGTTAAGAACTTAATTTATTCTGGAGGTCCGTTCTTAACCTGAAACTGTTTTTAACCTGAAGCACCACTTTAGCTAATGGTGCCTCCTGCTGCCGCTGCACCACCAGAGCACGATTTCTGTTCTCATCCTGAAGCAAAGTTCTTAACCCAAGGTAATATTTCTGGGTTAGTGGAGTCTGTAACCTGAAGCGGATGTAACCTGAAGCGTATGTAACCCGAGGTACCACTGCACATGTATGAAACAGCACCTTGGCTAGGTCCCACAAGATTAGAAGGAAGAAAGCATTTTGCGCTCTCTGTAAGTACCTGAACCGTGGGAATTCCACACTAACCAGAAACCCTATAGACTATTTTTAGCAAGAGAACTACATTACGTGAACATAACAGACACTGACCTTCATGTGCACATTTCCAAATATCTGTAAAAGTGTGTGGGTAGGGAGGTCCAGAGTTCTGCATGGGAAAATGGTGGGTGAAAGGAGGTGTGCTGAATCCTTCCTTCATCCTCCATTTCCTCTCCCTGACCATTAGGCCATCTCCATCCCCTCTCAACTAAGTCTCAGAGCCCAGGGTGAGAGAAAGGGGGCGTGGGAACAATATGCAGAATAAAAAGTTTGTTTTTTCTGTGGATACAAGGGGACCTGAATGAAAATGTAACAGTGCAGGATCCTTCCCTTCCAGCTTCCAGAGATGCCATCTTTGGGGATGGCTCCATTCTCTCCTCCCTCTTCCCACAACATTCCATCTGCATTCCACAGCCACTACATTCTCAGTCCTTACTGGGTGGGGTTTTGGGGGGTTGGGTTGTTGTTGTTTTTGCTGCACTTAAGGATTTTATGTCTAAAGCTTTGTTCTACTGCATTTCAGGCCCCTTTTGCCCCTTCAAACTCTACAGTGCTATGATTCTTTAAATCTTGGAATTCCATGCAGCTTGCTGACACCTCTCTATTGCATGTTGGTAGAGTGTCTCCATCCCCATCATTCAGCCCAGACACTGAGGTCCAGTTCCAAGGGCCTTCTGGTGGTTCCCTCACTGCGAGAAGCGAAGCTACAGGGAACTAGGCAGAGGGCCTTCTCAATAGTGGTGCCTGCCCTGTGGAACGCCCTCCCATCAGATCTCAAGGAAATAAATAACTATCTAACTTTTTAAAGACATCTGAAGGCAGTCCTGTTTAGGTAAGGGTTTTTTATGTTTTGTTGCATTATTATTATTATTATTATTATTATTATTATTATTATTAATTAAGTTGGGATCCACCCAGAGTGGCTAGTGAAACCCAGCCAGATGGGCAGGGTATAAATAATGAATTATTATTATTATTATTATTATTATTATTATTATTATTATTATTATTACTACTACTACTACTACTACAACAAATGGATCCACACTTGAGGAATTTGAGTTTACTATTAGCATATAGGTTGCCTCCTTTCTTTTCCAAAACTGAATACAAGCAATGCAACTAAGTCAAAGCAGGCCACTGGAATGGTCTTCCATTATTTCTTCTTGTACAGCATGGCTGGCTGCTGCTTTGGAAGGAGCCCTGGAAAGGGCTATGTTTGAAGAACTGCCAAGTCCAAGGCCACACCCGCTCTACATTTAAAGTGTCACTTTCACACTCATGGCTCCCCCCCACCCCCAAAAAAATGCCGGGAAGTGTGGTTTGTAAAGGGTGCTGAGAATTGTTAGGAGACCCCCTTCACAGAGCTACAATTCCCAGCAACCTTAACAAACTACAGTTCCCAGGATTCTTTGCAGGGGGAGCCATGAGTGTCAAAAGTGGTATAAGAGTGCTTCAAATGTGTTGTGTGGATGAGGCACATGTCAAAGAACCTTAAGAAATAAGAACAGGAAGGGCCTTGGAGTTGGCCTTCAACTGTTATCACCTGGGCAGCAGACTGAGCAGGCAGCACACATGGCCAGAGTCTTTCCCACTATTGTATTTCTGTTTGAATTTTAGTAATGGCTTCTAATTCTGCACCTGTATATTAAAGGTAAAGGTAAAGGGACCCCTGACCATTAGGTCCAGTCGTGACCGACTCTGGGGTTGCGGTGCTCATCTCGCTTTATTGGCCGAGGGAGCCGGCATACAGCTTCCGGGTCATGTGGCCAGCATGACTAAGCCGCTTCTGGCAAACCAGAGCAGTGCATGGAAACGCCATTTACCTTCCCGCTGGAGCGGTACCTATTTATCTACTTGCACTTTGACGTGCTTTCGAACTGCTAGGTTAGCAGGAGCAGGGACCGAGCAACAGGAGCTCACCCCATCGTGGGGATTTGAACCGCCGACCTTCTGATCGGCAAGTCACAGCTCCACCCGCGTCCCACACCTGTACATTAGCAACTGCTAATTTTAGGCAAGTCTGATTTCTCTCTTTTTTTGGTGATGCATTTCCTCATTTTTGTGTAACTTGCCACTGTACCAATGGGGGGGGGAAGAGTTTATCAGCTGGAGGAAATTGCCCAGAAGAATTTTTTTCCCCTGGGCAATTTCCGTGAAAATAGTACATAGTCATGTAACTACTTGCAACAAAACCTAAACTGATTTCCAGGAAAGGCATCATAGTGAAAGTCTCTCTGTTGTAATTTTTCAAAAACGGTGTGGCAAAACCCATAAACAAGTAAAGGCTGGTATTTCCTGCCTCCACAGATAGGACTTCCTTTCCCCACTGCCTCTCGTCTCTTTCCCCTTTACTTTTATCGGGATCAAAGGATTTGGCAACATTACATTATAACCCAAATAGTCTTTCCGAGGCCTTAGCAGTAACATTTAAGCAGCTGGAGATTCCTGTAGCTATGGAGGCTGCAGCTAATGTTTGTTCTTGGCTACAGTTCATGGTTCAGAAGGAAAGAGCTTAACCACGATCCCCGCTTTGGACGACACACTAACCTTGGCTTAGCTAGTGAGCTAAAAGGACCAGGAAGGAGCAAAGTGGGTGAGAGCTCCTCTCTGAGAGGCAGCACATTTGCACAGTCCCACTAAGCCATAGTTTGGCCCACAATGAGGTGCAAACCATAGAGTGCTTTATTCTAGAGTGAGAAACCGACTGGGGAAAACAGACAACCTGGCTGCTTTTCTTGCTAGAAAAACAAGGGACTATGTGTTTTCCCTTTCAGAGAACAAGCCCAGCTGCACCCAACTTTGCTCTGACAGACAGACGTAAATACCAACCAATGACATTGTGATTTGGTCATCCACCATGTTTTAGGTTAGCCTCCCCTTGTTCCTTGCTTTTCAGTTTAAAGCACCTTACTCATGGCACTTAAAGCATTGAGTAACCTGCCCACCTCTATATTCCATTAAATGTACATTCATCCCGTGATTTTTGTAAGATACTAAAGTTGCAAAGGCATTCTGGGGGTGGAGGCAGTAGGACTGGTTCTAAAATTGGGGGGGGGGGGGTTGGCACGGGCCACTCTAACAAACTGCATCAGCCTGTTTCCTCCAAGTCAGCTAGTAGACTCCATATATTAGATTCTTGCAATGGGGGCTGCTCAGCACGCCTTGGGATTAACAGCAAAGGGGGTCCAAGCCAGTTGGTTCCACAGGGGTGGACTCACAGAAGCCAGCCAAGGACAGAGTGGCCACATAAAGGGACCCCTGACCATTAGGTCCACTTGTGGCCGACTCTGGGATTGCGGCGTTCATCTCGCTTTATTGGCTGAGAGAGCCGGCGTACAGCTTCCAGGTCATGTGGCCAGCATGACTAAGCCGCTTCTGGCGAACCAGAGTAGCGCACGGAAATGCCGTTTACCTTCCCGCTAGAGCGGTACCTATTTATCTACTTGCTCTTTGACATGCTTTCGAACTGCTAGGTTGGCAGGAGCAGGGACCGAGCAATGGGAGCTCACCCCGTCGCGGGGATTCGAACCGCCGACCTTCTGATCGGCAAGCCCTAGGCTCTGTGGTTTAACCCACAGCGCCACCTGCGTCCACATAGGCATCACCAAAAGAAGTAGGAAATGCATTCTCCAACAAAGAAGAGAAAAAGAAGATACTGGTTTGCATAAAATCTATGTGTGTTAATATGTTTGTCTAGATTATAACTAATTGCTATGATTTAAGCAGAAGACAGAGTACATCGCAGTATAGCACAGTGGTTCTCAGCGTGGCAGGAAAGAATGGCAAGTGTGGCAGGAAGATTCAAGGACAATCATAGAAACATTTAAACGTTTCGGTATAGTATAGTATCAGATCAGTATATTTATTTGCAGGATATGGGTAGATATTCAAGAGCACTGGCTATTCTTCTACAGTTTTCCACGACTTATTGTAGTGAATGGGGATTTTCTACTATGAAAAATACGAAAGATCAAAAAGAGAAAGGCTTCTTTGTGTTGATGAGGAGATGGGAGTTTGTTCTCAAATTAAACCTAATATAAATGAGGGGACCCAGCAAAAGCCAATTCACCTCTCATTGAATTTGTATACATATTTAAGGGACATATGTAAGAGGCTCGTTTATAATTATATTTTGGAAATGATTCAAGTTCTTATGTAGCTGCATTGTTATATACTTTCTGGATGTCTCATGATCATATTATAAAGTAGTTGTGTTCTATATTATAAATCAAACACTGATGAGAATTGTTTCTTTTTGTTTTCTAATATATTTCCAATGTATTTCTTACCAATAAAAAAAATTCAGTGTGATGCAAGCAAATGTTTATTCTGATAGTATGGCCCAGAGAAAAAAGTTTGAGAACCACTGCTACAGCTGGTGAAACTAGTCAAATGACCTGTGTGCTGCTTATCTGCGGTCAGGGACTCACTGCTGATAGGGCTCCCTTAGCTCTCTCGTCTTACGGTTTTTTGCCTCTGCTGCAAATTGGCCAAAAAGAAAGAAAGAAGAAAAGGTTGTGTACTGGCTTTTGTAGCAAACTGACCAAAAAAAGAAGTTGCATCGTGCTTGTTTCTGGAAGGGAAACTATCTGACAAAGACACAATGAGTGCATTTCTACAGCGTTCCTGCATCCTTTCTGAAAAAGAGAGAGAGAAAAAAAAAGCTATTATTGATCAAGGTCTCCAGAAATTAGAGCAAGGCCCCCTCTACTGGTCATGGAAGGTTAAAACTCTGGAAGGGAGTCTCTGTGCGGGGGGGGGGGGGCAGGAAGAAACTGGAGCGTGGAAGTGATGTGAAGCAATTGTTGAAGGATCTTTGTTAATGAAACCGGGCAAAACCTGGCAACTTCTAATCGCAGTATTAGTGAGGACTATTGTTAGCAGGCCTTGTGCTAACGCCTCTCTCTTTCTCTCTGTACATTTTAAAGATGGTGAGACAGAAGTTACTAGAAAAATGGAACTGAGATATCGTCCAAGTTGCTTTCTTTTCCTCCGCACAAAGCAGAACGTCTTTACAGTTTTGGCAGCTCACTCTGAAACCTATTTAAATGGAAACACTAAGCACCAGCTGGTTTACAATGCCCTTGTCAGCCACTCCTTGAGCCAAAACAATGAGAGAGAGAGGCGTGTACAATTGATGTATTATAGTTTAAAGTTCATAGAGCAGGAGTAGGGTTTTTTTTTAATCAAAGGAAAGAGGAGAAAATGTGCTTTGTCGCAAGACATTGTGAGATAGTCATAGGCAGCCCATGCATATTTTATGGATGCTGGCTCTTATATATCAGGATCCATGACTGTAATGAAGAGAAAAAGGCTATTATGGGCAGAGTTTTATAACACTTTTGTTGGGCTAATAACTGTTTCCCCCTAATGTGGAGTTAAGACATTTTTCTTATGAGCAACATGACTATCTTTCCTTTTTGTGTTTATCTTTGTTATGAAGACATAATTGCATGTCTGGACAAAGTTTTCAAAAATCTGCATCTGCAAAAGAAAAAGGATCCCTGCAAGCAGCAGAAAGCAACAGTGTATTCCTCAAAATTCCACCAATTTATTTTATTTGTTTATAAGAGCATACAAAAGATTCAAGTTGCTGCACAATAAAATCATTAAATACCATAAGCTTATCAAAAATCATGAAATTATCAAATTGTAAAATACAGAACAAAAGACCAATATGGAATCAGGCCAATGCTTGGTGAAACAAATACATTTTCAGCAGGTGGTGAAATATCAGGATTGTAGGTAGAACAGTGCTCCAAATGTTGTTGTTCTGTTTATTTTTACCCCACCTTTTCCCCTGTTGGGACTCCAAATTACTGGTGTCATTGTGCTAAAAGGAAGTAAATGAATATGACATAACTGGGATCGTCAGGAAGGCTTCTCCAGATGGTTGCAGTGCTTTGGCTTTGGGACGCAGGTGGTGCCGTGGTCTAAACCACTGAGTCTCTTGGGCTTGCCAGCCATAAGGTCAGCGGTTCGAATCCCCATGACAGGGTAAGCTCCCGTTGCTCTGTCCCAGCTTCTGCCAACCTAGCAGTTTGAAAGCACACTAGTGTAAGTAGATAAATAGGTGCCAGTGTGGCGTGAAGGTAAATGGCGTTTCCATGCACTCTGGCATTCGTCCCGGTGTTCTGTTGCACCAGAAGTGGTTTAATCATGCTGGCCTCATGACCTGGAAAGCTGTCTGCAGCCTGGAAAGCTGTCTGCGGACAAACGTCAGCTCCCTCGGCCTGAAAAACGAGATGAGCACCACACTCCATAGTCACCTTTGACAGCCCTGTCCTCCCTGAATTTGTCTAATCTTTTAAAGCAATGCAAATTGGCGGCCTTCTCTACCTCTTAGGAGAGCCAATTCTGAATTGTTCATGCAGTCCCTTCCTCCTTCTTAGGACAGATGTTCGCAGTCAGTCTCCTTGATTTAAAAGTTACTTTGCATCCATGTATCTGTGCTTAAGTTCATGAACTAACCTAATAAAACTGAAGGTATCCTTCAGAAACATCACAGAGGTCACAGGGAGAGCCAGGAGCATTTTATTTCATTGTTATGGAAAACTGAATTCCCCCACTCCACTGGCCTGACTGATGTTCTGTGGTGCGACAAATTGTGTAGCACTATAAAGCGAGGCTCAGATTTCAGTTGCGCTCAAGCACATCTGGAGCTGAAGATGCACTAGGTGGGAAAAAGCTGCCCTGCAATTGCTCCAGTGTGTGGAAGAGATGAAGGGTGAAAGGAAAGCACACATGTCTTCTTTCAAGTGCTGTAGAAATTGCTTGGGAGTCATTTCCCAATTCACTTAATGCTTGTTAATTGCTGTTCACGAAGTCAGAGGATTCTTGCTTTAAAGGGAACTACATCAACTACAGTTAGTGCAGGAGAAGGAAGGACAGCATACGAGCGAAATGAAATGACCCAACACACTTGTCAACTCCCCCTGCAAAAAAACAAAACAAAAAACCCTCCAAAAAGCAGAGAACATGGTCATTCCTCTCCCCATGCGAGACATGCTTTTGGTATTAAAATTATTTTGCTACCAATTGTATGCTACTGAGCTAGCTTTGAAGTTCTTGTAGTAGCTAATACTAGCCCTGGTCGTCTCACCTCAAAAAGAATACAGTGGTGCCTCGCAAGACGAAATTAATTCGTTCCGCAAGTTTTTTCTTCTTGCGAGTTTTTCGTCTTGCGAAGCACGGTTTCCCATAGGAATGCATTGAAAATCAATCAATGTGTTCCTATGGAGACCGTCCGGGGACAGAGGGGAAGCGCCGCGCACCTTCCCCTCTGTCCCCGGACCTGTTTTAAAGCAAGGGGCAGCGGGGAGAAGATTGCTTCTCCCGTTGCCTGCCCCGCAATCTGTCCCCGGACCTGTTTAAATCTGTTCCCCTCTGTCCCCGGACCTGTTTAAAGCAAGGGGCGGCGGGGAGAAGATTGCTTCTCCCCGTTGCCGCCCCTTGGTTCAAAAGGGGTCCGGGGACAGAGGGGAAGGCGCGCTGCGCTTCCCCGCTATCCCCGGAGCTTGCGGGGCAAGCTTCGTTTTGCGAAGCAAGCCCATAGGGAAATGCGTCTTGCGAAGCGGCTAAGAAAACGAAAAACTCCTTCGTCTAGCGAGTTTTTCGTCTTCCGAGGCGTTTGTCTTGCGGGGTACCACTGTATTGTAGAGTTGGGAAAATTTCAGAAAAGTAAGCCAAAATGATAAAAGGGGATAGGGTGATTCCCCCAAGAGGAAAGGTTACAGCAGGCACATCAAACAGGTAGATTGTGATCTACCGGTAGATCACTGGATGTCACTGGTAGATCACTGGCTCCCCCCAAAGAAGCTCAACAACTTTGACCTGAACCCCCCCCCAAAAAACGGGGTAGATCACTGCCAGTCTTTAACTCTGTGAGTAGACTGCAGTCTCTTGGGAGTTGGCTGCCCCTGGGTTACAGCATTTGGGACGACTTAGTTTAGAAGAAAGGCAAATAAGAGGCAACATGGCAGATGGTCTACTCAAGCTTTACTTCCTTCCTGCTTCTTCTGCAAGTTCAGACAGTATGAGTTAGCATGTACTGGTGTTAACTCCTTGGATCCATATTGGTCACTGTGGCGATCACACAGGGTCCCCGGATGTTTCACCATCTATTGATCCTTGTGCCACCACCCAGGCCCTACCTGGTACAATACTGAGTCCAGTCAGGGTTAAATTGGAACATAAACTTTTGTTTATTTATTGCAGTTTAACAAGCGTGTGGTTTCTTAAATGGTATCGGTCAAGTACAATCATGGGGTGCCTATCCAGACCTATAACTTCCGCTACCTGCTCTCACTCACTAAACCACCTCTCAGATATTTACTTGTCTTCCTAGCTCCTAACTGTTCCTGACTCAGCTTATTTCGCTACACTAACTCAACCTACCCATAGACTCTATCCCAATTCACTCCACACCAACCAACCACCCAACTCCCAACAAACTCCTCCTCTTGCCCCTCCCAGAGCTGGTTTTATAGTCCCTCTGACTCCACCCCCTGGGTTCTGATTGAGTAACCTGTTTAACTATTTCACCTCCAGCACTCTCATATGTTAATGTCACAGTCACATTTAAAACTTAGACCTGGAATGGCTTTATTTGCCATGAGTAATAAATCTTAAGTTTTCTTTATCCTTTTCAACTAGTGGTGTAAACCAGTGAGCCTCTTGGGCTTGCCGATCAGAAGGTTGGTGGTTCAAATCCCTGCGACGGAGTGAGCTCCCATTGCTCTGTCCCAGCTCCTGCCAACCTAGCAGTTCGAAAGCATGCCAAAAAGTGCAAGTAGATAAATAGGCACTGCTGTGGCGGGAAGGTAAACAGCATTTCCGTGCACTCTGGCTTCCATCATATTGTGCCAGAAGTGGTTTAGTCATGCTGGCCACATGACCCAGGAAGCTGTCTGTGGACAAATGCCGGCTCCCTCAGCATGAAAGCAAGATGAGCGCCTTTGACTCAACTTAACCGTACAGGGGTCCTTAGCTTTACCTTTTACCTTACCAGACTATATTTACCAAACACCAGTAACCGGCAGGGTAAAGTAGCCTTGCATATAATGCTGTAGGGGGCCCACTTACACATTGCCAAGAACGAGCACACAGATTTGCTTAAAATTTGCATGTGCACTGACATGCAAAATTGGGTGAGTATGTATTATGCACACTTCAAAGTGTTGGTGCTCACCTTTAAAGCCCTAAACGGCCTCGGTCCAGCAGCGGCGTAGCGTGGGTTGTCAGCACCCGGGGCAAGGCAAGTAATTTGCGCCCCCTAACCCCTAACCTGCCGCCGCTGCCAGCCTCTTCTTGCTGCTGCCTGGTCTGGTCTGGTGTGGTTCTCTCCCGCGCTCAGTGCTGCGCTGGGCGGCGGCTGCACTGTCCCTCGCCCAGATAGTCCCTCGCTCTCTCTCCGCACCGCACGCCTGGCACCCACCCCCTCCACAGTGGGCGGCGACCCGGCGGCTCGGATCGGATTCGCACAGCCAGCACTGCAGTGAGAGAGAGTGAGTGAGCCAGGTAGGGGCAGAGAGCTGCGAGTGCAAGTGCGCCCCCCCAGATGTTGCACCCGGTGTGGCCGGCCCCCCCTGCACCCCCCACGCTATGCCACTGCGGTCCAGTATATCTGAAGGAGCGTCTCCACCCCCATCATTCTGCCCAGACACTGAGGTCCAGCACCGAGGGCCTTCTGGTGGTTCCCTCACTGCGAGAAGCCAAGTTACAGGGAACCAGACAGAGGGCTTTCTCGGTAGTGGCACCCTCCCTGTAGAACGCCCTCCCACCAGATGTCAAAGAGAACAACAACTACCAGACTTTTAGAAGGCATCTGAAGGCAGCCTTGTTTAGGGAAGCTTTTAATGTTTGATGTATTACAGTATTTTAATATTTTTTTGGAAGCCGCCCAGAGTGGCTGGGGAAGCCCAGCCAGATGGGCGGGGTATAAATAATAAATTATTATTATTATTATTATTATTATGCATGCAAATGTGTGTCCTGGATCTATGCAATGGCCGATCTAGTCCATTGCTCTGTTTTCCTCAACTAGCAGGCTCTAGGATTCATGCTAGATTGTGGCTAATGTGTGTATTAGCTGATATGGTGTTCCACCGCCCTGTCCCATTCAGTTTAGTAGAAATGGGATGTGCAAAAACTGACTTAGGTACAATGTATGTAAACAGTCTACATGGTGGTTAGTCTCCAGGAACACATCCATTCACTTTTAAAATAATATTGTATAATCTTCTTTTTCCATCAACTCCATATCAGATTTAAAATAACTGTGAATGATGACTTTCAGTTGAAACACTAAAATGCAAATGAGTTCTCTTCAGGAATGTTTATTGAATCAGAAGAAAATCAAAATATACAACTATTTAGAATTCAGGTGCTAGTTTATATCATTAGTCTTATTCTTCCTTGCTTTTACAATAACACACATATCTGAATTTTCCATGAACACTATTAAACTTGCATCTCATATGATCTTTTTGAAGCAGGCAAAATTTTGTTCAGTCTTATAATCTGGTATAGTTTTTGTTTAAGGAATTAAGTTTAGTTACAGGCAAAAACTAAAAAAAGTTTCTGTAAAACTGAAGTGTTTTTCTTTAATGATAAGAAAAAAATTAATAACAAAAGTAAATACATCCTTTGAGTTAGTGATATAAAGGGCTCCATTGTGCTGCATTTTTGTTAATACTTTAATCACTTTCTTTTCAAAAGCTAATTTCCCCCCATTTTATTACATCAAGGAAGAAAATAGATGAGAATGAGTTAGAAGTCCTGTACATTTCAGCCTTTTCAATATTAATAACTTGAAAATCAATTTGAAGCACACTCTTAAAAGTTGAGTTATATGACCTTGGCACTTATAACCACAAACTTTTTTTTTTTTAAAAAAAAATCTTATCAATGTTCAATTTATCAAATGATGATTTTAAAAGCTTTATACTTTATACCTCCACATAATTTTGCCACAAAAACAGAATCCTTCTTATCACCTCCATCTAACTATAATTATTTTAAACAGGACCCTTATTATGCTGTGCAACCCAATGCAATGTTTACTGTTCAATAAATCTTAATTCTGAGTAATTGTATTTTGCTTAGAATTGCAGGCTTAGAATGTTTTCTTACCTTGTTTGTTAGAATAATCATTCCATTTTCCACATTAGCCTATGCAGACATAACACTTAACTGTGGTTTGTTTTCTTAACCATGGTTAAGCACTGCATCTGATTAATTAGATGATCATTAAGAGTTGCCTGGAAAATAGGGTGGGAAACTAAGGACTGAAGTGTGTTTGCAAACCATAGTTTACATTAGCTGTGGTTATGTACTGCATCTGTAATGACCAAACCACGGTTAAGGCAACAAGTTCGCCCTATATACATTGGACAATTGTTTCAGGCTTCATAAGGCACAGGTTATGAAACCACATATTTATGAAGCTGAGACTGATTAACTGAACTGAGCTATTCTCTGGTTATAGAACATAACTAGGAAAACTAGATCTTTTCACTGCAAAGGATAGAACCAGGGTTAGCAACAAATGCTAACCATGCCCATTATATCTGCGCCAGGTTACAGAGAGGTGTAAGAAGACTTAAAAGGTTGTCTATCTCACATGACCATATATCTACAAAACTCACAACTGAAACTGATTTTGATTCCTAGAGTAGCCACAGGCAATCGAAAGGAACAACAGCATAGTGAGAGAACTCATACTTTGCAATATTGTAGGTGACAGATTCAATCTCACATATTGGGTGGGAAAGACCTGAGATCTTGGAGGGCTGTGACCATATAGAGGAGGCAATGCTGAGCTAGATGGACCAATGGTCTCACACAGTATAAGATAACTTCCCCATGTTCAGAGATAGGCAAGTGGGAAGATCTGAATCTTCAGGTTGCAGTTTTGCTGGCCAACGCAAACTTTGTGCTTTGAACACCATCTCCCTGACCAACGTAGTTTGCACTATTCTCCACGCTTATGACAAGGAAGGATTCTATACCACTTGACTGCAACACTGCTGCGTGCTCACTGTTATGCTAATCAGTCCAGATTAAAATGGTATGATGTGCTGTAAAGATTGTTAACCAGTAGACATCTGCATAGGTACACATAGGTACACATACAAGTAGACCTTATCTGCATAGGTACACATGCAGGGAGAGCTTGGAATACAGGCTTGGGATAAGGCACGGTTAGGGCTGTGATCAGCCTGCAAACCAGGGAAACACAATCTGCATATTGTGAAATTATGAATATGCTAACTGGGTGCACTAAATTTGGCAGCTCTAATTAGCTGCCCAACATGTTTATTGCAGCTGGGGGTAATAAGAGACTCTCATAATTTTGCTTTCCCCTTGCAGGGGATGTGAAGTGGATCAATCTGCTGGGCTCAGCCCTGGACAAAGGCATGCACATTAAGATCTGGTCATCAGAGACATATGTCTTGGTTCAGTGAGGCTGCCCAGAGACAGAGTATGGGGGGGGGGACCCTGCCATAAGATGGCATGACAGGGCCAGATGTGGGAGCAGAAGTCTCCGGTCGAAACCAAGCATTACTTTAATGCTCTAATTAGCAACCACATCTTGTTTTGAAAAACTCAAGACCAGGCACATGCTTGCCCCGCCTCCCCAATTTTCATGGGGACTGCAGCCTGAAGGAAAGGGAACCTTAACAATTCTCTTCCCAGATGCAATCCTGACAAAAATTGCCCTCCACTAACAGCAATTAGCTTTGACAGAGTGGGAGAAGATGCTCCTTTTGGTTAATTTTAATCAGCATCGTAGATGGGGAGGAGGGATAAACCTCCCCTCCCCACATGCCCCTGGTATTCAATTTTAAAAGGCACACATACACAGATGTGGTTGATAATAGAGCTTTTAAAGTAACATCTGGCTTTGCCCTAAGAATGGTGAGCTTTTATGTCGTGAGGATTTTTATGTTGGTGGCCATAGTCAATATTGCTCTCCCTACCCCTTGGACTGACACAACTCTCTTGTCTTTTCCTTTCCCATTAACCTTCCCAGCAGCTGAGCTGTCCTCAACTCTAAGAGTTTCTCCATTGCTTTTCTGTGACCTTTAAGTTAGCCTATTTGAAGAAAACCTTCTGAAGAAATCCAGAATGTACACCAGTCTTTGCTTGAGCCTAGCGCAGCTATTGTTTGGCAACAACCATATGAAGCAAGGGGGTGGAAGGAAGAGAAATGAACCGAAGGAAGTCTCCTTTTTTACACTGCATGGGTGGGGGAAAATGATGGCGGAGATCCAACAATCTGTCATTTGGTTCGGTGTATTCATTACTTGGGTTTCACAAAAGGCACAATTGATACTGGATCTGTTTGTACTTCGGCATCGGACATCCGTTTGGGGCTCTGTTGACAGGGGAAAAAAACAGAGAGAGAGATGTAAAGATATTGATGAAGATGCTAAGATGCTGATTATGCTGGAGCCTCACATAGGCGTTTTCCACTTACATTCTTACTAAGCTTGTAGCCCATGTTATACAGACAGTGAAACAGGCTGTGTGTAAATTTTCACTTAAAAACAATTCTGCACAATGCTGAGTGAAAAAAAATGTATCAAAAGAAAACCTGTAATATGTCCATAACCAGTAAGTTATGGGGAGGAGCCAGGACACCCAGACTACTGGAAATCTTATTCAGCACCTCTTTGAGTCAGAGACTGCTTGCATGCTTGCAACTTAAGGTTGGTAAGCAAAAGGACTAGAAGCTTGGGTTTTTAAGAAAAGAAAGACGAGGTTATGCACCCAGTGATCCCATTTTGCACTTTCTCTGTGCTTCTGCAGAATCACAGAAAACATACAGTCCTGGCTGTAGCATCTGAAAGCTCATGTCTCAGGAAAGTTTATTTTGCATTTAATGTCATTCATAAGATAACCTTCATGTGGTTTGAATTATTCATGCAGAAAGCCAGTATGTTGTGGGGCCTTATCTGATCTGGTGGGCAAGAAGAGCTTAGACCAGTGTAGATTTGCCAGTTCTAACATATTAAAAGTTTTGACCCTATGTACATATATTGTTAAAAAAAAATCACCATTAGCGTTCATATGTATAAGGAAGGCTCAAATAAATGATGTTATTAGCAGTGGCCTCCAAGAGGTTCTAGGAGTCTCTGCTTATCCCTTTAGCTTTCCTTATAGCAAGTAGTTGGAAGAGATGAAGTCAAAGTGCTTTCAGTATATACACGTATGTATTGCTGTTGTTAATTTAGTGCCCCCTGCTAAATGATTAGCAATTGGAAAAAATAAAGCACAAAGTATCCTGCCCAAAGGCTCACAATCTAGAAGACATGACACATATATGAACAGGAGATGGGAAGGGGTAAGAATTGGCAGGGGTAAGAAGGGGTAAGAATTGACACATATATGAACAGGAGATGGGAAGGGGTAAGAATTGGGATTGATCCAGCAGAAGAAAAGATGTAAAACAGGCAGTCAGGTTCACAGTCCAAGATTCACAGGAAATGTATGATGGTGGCGGCTGTTGAATCAGCCTTTTTACCCAGTGTTTCTCTTTTCAATACTGGACTAAGTGCCACCCCACTTAGGACAAGGTTAGGGAGGAGTAGTAGTAGGGAGAAATTTACCTTACTTGCATTTTTATGCAATTTTAGTGCAAAAACATCTAATTTGTATGTCCCCAAACAATGCATGAACCATAACACAATTATCCATCAAAATCCAGACTTTTCTGAATTTTGCAATTCAGTTCTCCAACCAAAAATTGTTTATAAAAATGTGTAAAAAGGGGAATGTGTACTAAAATGCAGAAACACCATGCAAGAATGCATCATAGTAGGAAAATTGTTTGCAAAAATGTGTATATAAGGCAAAATTGCACACAAAAGTGTTTAGATTAGGAGAAAACCCAGATATTTTTTTTCAGAGGACTTAAAAAAGAAAAAGTTGAAAACTGCTATGGAAGATTAGGAGAAAACCCAGATATTTTTTTTCAGAGGACTTAAAAAAGAAAAAGTTGAAAACTGCTATGGAAACATGGAGAACTGAATATAAGTTTGGAAAAATGAGAAACCAAAATTGAGAGATTTGCCCATGCCTAAGGAGAAGGCTCCTTGCCCAGCCCCTCTCAAATTTCGCACCGGCCCTGCTCTTTACCAAACACATTACAACCCCAATTGGCAAACTGTGGCATACAAGTGAACTCCTGGGAACAGATTCGGAGGCTAAGACCCAACATGCTTATACACAAAAGCTTCCCAGAATGGTGGCTACATCAGGATTGCTAAAGAAAAATGAAAGGTAACGTACAAGGCCCTTAAAAAACCCTCCGAATGACTGTCTCTTCTCTATCCTCTTCACAGTGTTTTCCTTCGCAGCTTCCCCTCCATTCTGAAGGGAGTCTGTCTCGGCTGTTTGTTGCTCTGTGGAGTCTGGCTGGTCTTTGGCTTCCTGTTTGTTTCCTTGCTGGTTCTCTGTTGAACTCTCTTGGCTCCTCTCAGCCACAGGTTCTCTGTTCTCAGCCTGGGTCAAGGGCCTGTCTTTGAAGTCCAGTGTCTAAAGCAGTTTCAAACAGCAGTTATTTTTTAAAAGAAAGAAAGAAAGAAATGCATTTGGCAGGAGGCCCCCCAGTTTATTTAAAATTAAAGCTACCTCGCCTCCAATGCACATGCAACCCAAATGGTGGAAAATCTATTTGCTGCAATCCTATGCACACTTAATGAGGAAATAAGAGCCATGGTAGGGCTTACTTCTCCCTGCACATGCATAGGATCGGGCTGCACATCATAATGTTCTGCCTGCCCCCCTGCCCCCCTCTCTCTCACACACAAGTTGCCCTTTTTACAGTTGTGGGACTACTCTCGTGGAGGAAAATGCACAAGTGGCTTTCTGCACAGCATTTCTTTTTACACATGTCTGTTGTTTTTATATTTCTCCATGCATAATAAAAAATTGAGGAAAGGCATTTAAGTTAGGGCCATGTCTAGATGGATCTTATTCAGGCATCCCACAAACAGCGTTTCCTAACATGTTTTTAGAGAGTGTCCAAAGCACGCCACAAATATAACCTTGGTAGTAGTTACAACAATCCTCTAAAGCAGCCCAGGGTGACTGCCACTCCCATATTATAGATGGAGTTCTGAGGCTAAGAGGTAGCAGTTTGCTGAAGGCTGCTTAGTGACTTCAAGGCTGCGGCAATATTTGAACCACATGGCAAGACACATGGGCTGTTTAAATCAATGCCGCTCACCCAATTGAGTGGAACCAGCTGCAGATGAATGTGGGATTTGCATGGGGCACTGCTTAACACTGCAATAACCGCCACAGCTTCCTAAACCAAAAAGGTACCCCCATTTTTGTGACAGAGCACTTTCTTTTCGGAAATTAACTACGAACCCAAAATTTAGGATCCCCTCCAAACCTGTGCCAAAGTTTTGCAGTTGTTTTGCAGCGAAAACCCTGTGTTTTGCAGCGCCCCATAAAATGAGTAATTGATACGTCAAACACAGGGTTCGTACTGGACATGAACTATGAACCCCCAAATTTGGAATCCCCTCCAAACCTGTGCCAAACCTCTGCAGTTGTTTTGCAGCAAAACCCCACATTTCGCAGCACCCCACAAAATGAGTAATTGATACATCAAACACAGGGTTCGGACTTAACATTAACTACGAACCCTAAAATTTGGAATCCCTAATGGGACCACTTTATTTGCATGCAGAAGGCCCTAGTTAAATCCTTGGCATCTCCAGGTAAGGCTTGGAGAACCCCTTTCTCAAATCCTGCAGAGCCACTGTCAATCAGTGTAGTCAGTACTGAACTATATAGATTTCTGGCCTGACTTTGTATAATGCAGTTTCTCATGTTGGCAACTAGGCTGGCCAGATGCAAAGGAGATCAGGGCTCCTGCACCTTTCATAGTTATGCAGAGTAGGAAATGTCAGCAGGTATAATTTGCATAATAATAGGATCTATAATCTGGAGCCTAGGAAGTTACCATCTAAACACAACCCTAGAGACACAATGTTTTCTCATGCATGCATGCAACAACAGCATTACAACAAAGCAGTAACAGTGTTCTCTTCCCAAGCCAGGAAGCATGAAACCAAAAGATGGGAGACAGAGACAGAGAAAGATTTGAAAGATCAAGATAACAGATAAATGACACTGGGCTACAGAAGAGAAAGATTGCATGGACAAATTTCCACAGTGTAAAATTACAATACTCCACCAGAAGATTGACAAGCCATGATTTGGTCAAGGTAGTCCAATGCCATAGAAAATTCTGCATGGAATTGCAAATGGAGAAAACATGACTTTTTACATTCATTCATTTTAAAAATATTATTATTATTGTTTCCAAAGTAACAACGATTACAAGACAGTTCACTATAGCAAAGGGAGTGAAATAAGAACAGGATATGGACAAAGTTCAAAAAGGTTCACAACAAAATGCTACAGTTTGTTTAAAAGAAAGAGGAAGTGAACGGCAATGTTAGATTACAAAGTGAAACAAAATAATATGCACCCCTTTCCCTGCCTTTAGTCACTATTGTGCATCTGGGATGTTATGCCCAAGCTATACATCTGGAAGCCACACATATGCTTTAAAGGTGGCTGAAAGTCACAGGTCATGATATTTTCAGGGTTTATAGGCAACCTCTGGGTTAACGTAAAACTCTTAAGTTTTAATTATTATTATTTTTTTAAAAAACATTCTGAATTTAATTTGCTTGGGCAGCATGCCTTGGTATATGAAACCTCTGAATCCATACCTCTGGCATAATAACATTTACAGATTGCAGAATCAGCTTCTGGAGTCTGCATGAAGAAAGTTCCCATGCTGTTTCTTTTCAAACATCCCTACTTTATTGTCTAGGCTGGTGCACAAGCAGTGCCTTGCTCAAGACTCAAACCACAATTAAGAGATGTAGGTGTGGGCTGCTTGATTGCAGAGACCCTCACCCATAGTTGCCAACTCCCTGGGACCCTGGGAGCACCCACAAAATTCCCCATGAAGGGGCCGGGCACCTACAAATTTTGGTGCCATGGTCATGCACACTGCATGGCACCCGTGGCCCCAGGCAACCATGGTCGCGGGGCCATGCTGGCACTCCTGCCCTCACTGTAACTCTTCTCTTCTTCTCTCTGTAGCTCTTCAGTTTCTCCCAATACCTACAGTTTTTATCAGCAACACCGTTAACCACTGTGATAACACAAGCCCAGTATTTGAAACAAAGGTTAGCTTAGGTGCATCATTGTCCACCATGGTTACAACAAACCATGACTAAAGGCTAGGGATAGCTGACTGAACCATGGCTTAATGCAAGCAAGCAAACTATGAGCAGTAAGCCAAACTTTGGCTTCAGTTCCTAGTTTGTCTGCTAGTTAAACAATGAGCCTGGGTTAGGATGTAACATTAAGCCAAACCATGGCTTGGTTCTCTGCAGCCAGGCAGCAGCAGGACCAGAGAAGAAGCAAAGCAGTTCTGTCCAGGAAACCACATGCCTGCTCATTCACACTAAGCCATGATCTGGTTTAGTGTTCCATGCAGACTGGGCCATTATGTCTACACAAACTATTCATGGCTGGCTTGAACTAAAAGCTGAGGGACTGACATAAGGGAAAGGTGGGTTGGGGAAGCACTAAAGGAAGTATATGAACTTCTAGCAATTGCTAAGGATGTACAGTTATGAGGAAAGAATTGGTCCCCCCCCCCGTTTCCACCTGCAGCGAAACTGTTAAAAACACAGGAGCTCTGCATTTTTTAAAATGCAACCCCACTGCAGCCACCCTGTGATTTCTAAGATCATCCCACTCCTCCTCTTCACAAGTTTCAGCTGACTGTGAAGAACAAACGGTGGTGTCAAGAAAAGGTTGCCCTTGAGCTAAGTGGAAAGAGCATGTTCAGGATATCATCTTATCTTTGAATCAGGCAGAATATCAGCATGTTTCAAAGCAGCAAATTTGGCACATTTTAATGTTGAAGGAAAGAACGCAGGGAAATAGAAAAGGAAAGCTGTAAATAATGAACTGTATCACTCCCCTTCCTAACAGCTGATCCAGACCCAACAATCTGTCTCAGCTTGTAGGCAGCTCGCATTTCTTGAGAAAGGAAAACCAGATTAACGGGATCATAGTTTTCCCGACGAATTCTACTCACGTCTGCCCCAGAGATTTTAATTGACTCGAGACCTGAATCAATCAAACTCTTCAACCTTTGGTGGACTGCATTTCAGTAAAGATCAGGAAAGTGATAGCAGAGTATCCAAGGAGTGGATGCCCCCACCAGAGGACAAATGGGCCCTTGCACTGGCAGTGCTCCAGAGTGGTGCAGCAAAGAGTCTGCTTCTGCACGTTTTTTGCTGTGCGGTGACCTCTCCCCTCTTCTTTCAGGGCTCTATATTGTTGCCACCACCATGAAGTTAAATGGAGCTGATTGGGAAATGTTCCCTTAGCAACGCTGAAGTGTTGTAGGCACATTGCATATGTACAGTGTTATAACGTAAGGCCTCAAGGCTTACTGAAAGGGACGGTCGGCTAAATGAATTGATAACAACCAGTGCAATGCCCAGCACCAAACATCGTAAAGAAAAGTAAGTGTCCCCTATTTACCCAGTGCAAACGGAGAAGGGATGTTTATTTGTTACACTTATTTTCCTGCAAAGAGCTCACAGTGGCGTATATATGGTTCATGGGCAGTCAGTCCTTCATCCAGAGAGCTTACACACCCCACACACTGGGTGCATCTTCCAATGTCATGTTGCCCCTGGAGGGGTTGTGATGGGCCAATGGGACCCCTGAGCCCCCAAAAGATAAGCCTCTGCTAGCTCACAGACTTCAGCAATAGGCCTGTGTTTTGTGGTTCACAATGGACAGCAAGGAGTATCCACATTTCACAAATGAAAGCTATCAGTCTGCTGCCTGTCCTGTCCACATCAGGTACTAAATCTCAAATCATTTGATCCAGTATATGAAGACTGCAGTACAGCCATTTCTACTTTGTTATGTATTAATGGTGGCAAAGGTTTTAACAGTACATAACTGGTAAAAAGAAGCAAATGTACTTATAATCACTGGTTGCAAGATAAAGAGCTAACCTTTAATTAAATGCAGTAAATTAATATACTAGTTGGAAGTTCGCTTTTGCAATGGAACATGAGTTCCACTTGCAAGATAGGACCTTCCTCTTCTCTTCCTGTGACGCCCTCCACCCCAAATCTGCTCCGGAAGTCCCCCAACCCTCTGGAACAGTTATTGAGGGTGATCAGGGGCTGAAAGGAGAGAAGGGAGAAGTTCTGCATAAGTGAAAATCTGCTGTGTGAGCAGAACAGCGGTGTTGGATACAGCCCATTAACTTTTAAATGTATTATTTCACTACTGTAGAAGAAATAGCAAACTAAGTTAATATGAAGTGAATGGACTTGATACAGTATTAAGAACTTTACACAGATGCCAGACCGACATGCACTACACATAAAAATAAGAACATAGGGAGGGTTTTAAGACAAACTTGAGAACAAACATACAGATAAGACGGAATTGTCTTTATTTATCCTTACGTTGAATTTTTGTAAAGACCTGACAGCTTAAAATGATGTTAGAGGTTCTTTAGAAATGTATAAAATGAACTATTGGATATATGCTTGCAGTGCTTTTGATAAATCTGGTCATTTAAAAACCTAAACAATTTATTAATTTTAGTTTTGACTGCAATTATGGATACAGAGATTTGTTTCCAAAGGCGATAGTGACAGTTTTTAAACCCAAGAGTCCCAAATTCAGCTGCAAAAAATGAAGGAAGTGAAGTATGGAACACAATTGGTCAGAGGCTGAACAAATCATGCTCAATGGACAGATGAGTTCTGCTATCATGAAAGAAGAAACAGCAAAGTGAGGCTCTGGAAGTAGATACCAGCTGAACCCATCACCAAGAGAAGATCGAATCCATACACTTACTTGGGCATCAGGGGCTTGCCCATTTACCTCTTCTGGAGCAACTACTACTGCGTCACCTCTGACTGGCTAGAATAACAAAGGGTTAGATGCATTTCTTCTTACCATGTTTCTGTAGTACTGTGGTTACAGAGGACTTTAACAGGCAATGCTAGCTAGATTCCTTAGCCCCAACCCTGTGAACTTTTTGTGAACTTTTTTCAAATGAATCCAATCCAGATAATGCATGCCTCCCTCTTGCCAATCTACGGAGCCCCTTAAACATGTCAATTTAGGGCAAATGTGGAGACTTCTCATTTCCTCAGGTGTTCTTTATAGGCTTGCTGCGATTTTGAAGGCAGGCAACAACTTTGGGCAGGTCCTGTTAGAGTTCACTGGTGGGCGCTGTTTGACTGAGTGTATGGGGTGAAAAATCAACAAACATTTAGAAGAGGGAATGGCCTTAAGGTTCTCCAGAAATCAGGGTAAATGTGGGTTAAATGGGAGGAAATTATACATTGGCATTTTGATGCTGGCAGTGTCATAGTGAATGCAAGAAACTTGCATGTATGAAGAGTTTTGGTTCCACAATACACACCTGTCTGGAACTTCTAAGGGCCCATTATCTGTTGTATGACTTATGGAGGTGGTGACTTTATAGGTCTGACTGTTTCTAATATAATGCCTGTTGCAGGGGGTGGGAGTAAGGAAGAGAGGTGAACTGGTCAGATCATGAAGGAGACCTTGCTGAAGGAGCAGATGTACGTGCTCACCTCATGAGGTGAGATCATGAGAGGAATTGCTCCGCCATAGGCCACCAGCAAATGTTGCGGTACTCTAACTACTCTGTTTGGCTATTTCAAATACTTTACAAATTAATCCCTTCCAGGTCATACTTTATACCTTCTCCCATACAGATTCAAAAATACCCTTCTTACCAATTTAAATAATTTCCTCAGATCCTTAGTTTTGCTGGGCTTCTCATCTCCTTTGGACTTTACTTCTGCTGCTTCCTGACTTCTGCTTTCGACTTTAGCTGGGGCTTGGGGAGATGCTTCGATCCTCTCCGTGTTTATCACCTCGATGTCATCTGTTGGAGTCTGCAGGTTATTTGTAACAAATGTTAAGGAACAGTGGAATGCATATAGATAAATTAAGATGGCCTACTTTAGAAATTCAGAATCACTTACGGGAATAAGAGCCATCATCTCAGAAGGATGAACATTTATTTCAAACTTAAAGAGACAGATTTTATAGCAAACAGGTTGGATTTTTGCACCCTGGATGCCACTCCCACCTTCTGTGAAACACAACTAGATTTTAGAGTTTCCTTGGAGAAAATCCTTTCTGGTAACTTCCTGAATATGTTTGGCTGCTTATAAAAGCTAACAAACTGCTTCAGTGATATAAACTACTTTGAGACCTGTTGATAGCCCACAAATGACTTAAACAAACAGACCATCAGATCCCTTCCCAAAGAAAATTAGCATGCCAGGTGGAAAATTAGGTTAGAACCTTTTCCCCTGGCATGCTACATTTCTACATGCATGGCATTTATTTTTATGTGAGAGAAACTTCAGACATGCCATCCCACCTACCTGCAGCATGAAGTGGTATAGCATAGCAAGAGTACAAGTGATTTCATTGTATGTATGGATAAAGTTCAGATTCACATGCCCATGGTATCTGTAAATATCGCTGCTCATTCCACTTTTGGCATGGCAATGGTGGAATTTCTGCAACACTGTGATTAACAAAGTGCCAAGGAGGTAGGCTATGAAATCCCTACTGCCTGTTTACTCACTGGTGCGGTAACCCATAACATTAGATGTTGGGGAGGAACTGAATGTTAGGCAGCAGAAAGTTGCTGCTGAAAGGTGGCAGTCTGTGATCCAGTTCTGCCATTTCTCCTTGGTAGCGTGAAGTGAAATTTCCCATGGTATTGACCAACATAATGTGCTACTCTGCTGCTGACCAGGGGGCAGTCAGTTATGTGGAGCAGAGTTGGGGAAACCCATAAAGCTGTGTTGTCAAGCATGTGGGCAAGATTAGCAAAATAGTCACAAGGAAAAAGGAGAAAACTGAACACAGAGCTGCTTTACTTGCCAGCAGCCCATTGTTTGCATCACAATGTGCAGTTTCACGCTTAAATTCAAGAGTGAAGTAACCATTAGCTACTTAGCCTGTGGTGTTATTAACAGTAGTAATAGAAATTGCATCAGTTGACGACCCCTCCAGACTTTTTGTGGGTGTTCATTAGTGGTGGATTTATACTGGACAGTCCGCTTTATTAGTTGTTGGAAGATGCCGCTGCAATGTTGGGAAGGAGTCTGAAGGGGCACTCTTGTGCTATGGCACAGCAAATTATGACCAGCGAGCATTTGTGGTATGGAATGTTACAGGGTTTCAGGAGGAAGTTGGGGAGATGCACTGTTTGGAAATACATCAGTACGTTTGCCCCACTGAAAGCAGGATTGCAAATAATCGCCCCAATACCACCATCAGCACAAATAATCATGAATTCACATAAAATGGATGTCTGGAGAGGTCCTGAGTTTACTGACAAGACAGTTAGAACAAATAATAAATCAGGAATCAACAAAATACACAACCTTAAAAAGAACCAGCACCATTATTAGCGGCTGTGATATGGTCACCATGTCATCTTCAACTTTTATTTTACTCTTAGTATAAAATGTAATGCAGCATTGCTATATTGCAACAAAAGATGACCGAACAGAAAGACAGAATACCTTAAATCACAGCTATGAAATAAAATACAGCATGGACATTAAAATCCAATGGCACCGTTCAAAGAAACCCTTGTAACCACTCCAGAAAAACAAATATTGATGTGGTGCTTGTCAAACTGCATCCCCATTGATGTAAATTTTATTAGCATATGGCATTAGCTGTTGCACTGATGCAATTAAATTTGGTCTTCTAGCTCACCAGATGTAACCAGTTATCTAGCTGCAGGAGTTTGTTCTCTTCCCAAAGCAAAATGCATCCTCAATAAGGCAGAGCAGAAGCAATCTCCTGGGACTTCGTTTTTTAAAAAACAGTATAGTGTGGGATCATATTACAGCCAGTGCTGCTACAGCTGTAGCCCAAATGCGTTCTGTCTCTCATGCTATGTTGATGCAGTGGGTTTAGTTTCACTAGTGATAACAGTTGTATCCTGGGAGGAAATTCCAGGCACGTCTGGGTTCAAGGAAAATATCCAGTCACCCAGGAAGCTTAACTGACTGGCTATTTTATGGCTTACCCAAAACATAATGTTGTATTGATGGTACCCCTGCTACTGATTTGGCTCTCATTTGCTGATGACAGTTACTTTTGCTGATAGGGATACCTCAGTTGACGTGTTAATAGAGGTATGTTTGAAGAGATTGGCTGTAATTAAATCTAGCACAAATAAAAGCGACGTTTAATGTTTCAAGTTGCTATTATATTGCAGGTTGCTTTGAGCTTTTGCGAAATGGACAGGGCATGCATATAAGACAAATGAGCGGTTATTTCCTTTAGCTCTGCTGCTCAATGAGCAATTTTTGAATTCATCGACATGTGCAAGTAAATAAATAAAGACTCTCCCATGGAAAACCTGCATTTAATCTGGCTTTGCTGTGGCATCATCAGTTCTAAGAAGCCTTTCAACACTGGGTCAACCCAGGACCTATTGTGAGGTATATGAAAAAACTCCTATAAATAAATCTAGCCAGAAAGGAAAATGGCTATCCAAAAAATCCACACGTACCTTTTTTCGAAAGAATTTACTTAGGGGTGTAGGAGTAGAAGAAGATCTCTCCTTTGTTATTATTATTTCTTTTGGAGTTTCGTTGGTGACAACCACTGTCACTGTGGCTGGTTGTGGTGCAGGAGGGTCAGGAGCCCTTGTGTTCTGCTTTGCGGCTGGACTCTCCTGTGGTGGAGCGACGTTTGCTTCCGATGTCACGGTAGCAGTGATTACAGGCTGCTCAGCAATCTGGAAACAGACACAAGAATTTGTAAATAGACAAAGGGCCATTTAAAAATTTGCAGAATGGGGCGGTGCTGGCCCACGCCAGACATTTACCTCAACACACATTTAAAGCACACGGCTTCCCCCCAAAGAACCATGGGAACAATCGTTTCTTAACGGTGCTGGGAACTGTAGTTCTGTGAGGGAGAAATTGCAGTTCTCAGGATTCTTGGGCGGGGAGAAAAATGTGTGCTAAGTGTGTTTTCACAAAGTGGGGGGAATAATAAGGATGGGGGGAAAGAGACAAGATAACATGACACAACTATAGCTTATGAAAGAGCATCCATTCCTACATTTTTATGCACACCCCGTGCATTATGGGAGCCTTCCCCAATTTGGTGCCCTCTAGATGTTTTGGATTACAATTCCACCAGCACCAGCCAGCATGGCAGCACCGGCTGATACTGCTGAGAGCTGTAGTACAAAACATCTGGAGAGTACCAGTTGTGGAAGGCTGGGTTATAGCATGGGTAAAGAGGAAATGACTTTTATAGGAAATAACTTTTAAAGTCACATTTTGGGCACATGATTGCTCTCTATACATTTGGACACTTAGGATATTGTAACCAAATTCTACATGGTGGATCCTGAGATCAAAGAGCAAGTTTTTGTCTATTTTGATACAAATGGATGCCATTTCGAATCAAGATGGTGGGCTGAACTGTTCTGCACTGATTTTAACCACTAGTTTCAAAATGGCACTGATTTTTTTTTAAAGTTTGTTGAATTCCTGAGCAATGCCAGGTACGAGACTGTTAGCTCTCTATTAAGCTGAAACTTGTAGAAATGTTCTTTGCAACTGGAAACTCATGAATGCTTTTCAACAGTGTTACTCACTTTGGTATTTGCCGCCTGCTGAGCATCTTTCTTTGCCTAAAAGACGAGGAAATACACATACACAAGTCATTTGGGGCTTTGTCATTCCATACAACCCAGTAACTGTGATTATGAACAGGGATAGAGTCACACGATCAGTTTGCCTTACGGTAGATATGATGAAACCCTATAACTTGGAACAGTGTTCAAAACTCCCATTGTTTTAGGCACATTCTGCGACAGGGGATTTCATTAGCACAAGCAGTTTCTGAGCTCTGGGAGCAGTACTGCGCCTAAGATTTCAGATTAAAACTGCAGAGTGGAAGGAAAGTGGAAGGACCTTTTTCTGCCTCCCCACTTCCAGCTACTCTCTGAAGACTGGAGAAGAGACCCTCTTAAGAATATTAGGGGGGTGGGCAGGGGAAGGACTAGACCATGTGAAAAATGAACATAATATTTTAACTGCAGTTCTTTCATTTTTAGATTTGTATTCTTGCTATTAAAAAGTGTGCCTAGACATTTTGTTGTTGTTCAAAGTGACAGTCATTGCAACTGTTCCTGTTCCACCATAAATTCCTAGTGAAAGTGACCATTTTTGAAAACATAGTACGCATTCATATCTTCCATTGTAAATTTCTCATACAGTGGTACTTCGGGTTACATACGCTTCAGGTTACAGACTCCACTAACCCAGAAATAATACCTCGGGTTAAGAACTTTGCTTCAGGATGAGAACAGAAATTGTGCTCCAGCAGTGCGGCAGCAGCAGGAGACCCCATTAGCTAAAGTGGTGCTTCAGGTTAAGAACAGACCTCCGGAACGAATTAAGTACTTAACCCAAGGTACCACTGTATACAATAATGAACTCCTCATGTAATCCCAATGCACCAATGAACTTGTATTCAGCTATTAGTATTTATGTTATTTCGGGTGTTTTTTTTTAGAAAACATACCTTTGGTTGAAATTAGTATTAACATTAAGACCTGAAAAACAATGTTTCCCTGGTTCAGAAGGTGACCATGGCTTTAAGGAAGCATGTGCTGGCTTTAGAAGATATGAGGTACAGGGACAACAGGAAGCAAGTCTGGCAGCTCCTGTTCACTGTGCCACTTTATAAATTTCAGCATGAAGTTTGCACATCTCCCTCTGTGACAAGAGGCATGTCTTGCTGATGTGTGAGCATGCATCTATCAATGTATATATTTAATTAGCAAAACGTACTATGAAGCAGCCTTTCCCCAGCTTGATCCTCGTGTCTACTCAGACATACTTACCCCTGAACTACCTGAGATTTATTTTTTTTTAAGAACGGTTAGGGCTGGAGCCTCAAAACTTTTCTCTTGACCCTAAATAGGATCTTGTAGTTACAACTTCTATAGCTCATCCCCCTTCAGGTGAATGTGTGGATCTTTCCTTTTCAAATACAGCAACCGATACGATACTTTCGTTTCAGAGCAGCCTAAGTGCCTTTCCCACTACCATTCTATTCCAAATCAATGCACTTATTATGTAATCCCCTCTACTCCCAAAAATTCCATGTGGGTGTCTGAGTGGAATTTCTGCACTCAGAAATTAACTTCATTTTCCATCCACAGCTCAAGGGTCTTTGTCTATATGCATTCCTCAGGATAGAATGCTCCCATTCTTTCCCTCCAAACAAAAATATTGATACTTAATATTGAGTAATAATACGTTGACGTGGTTTTGGATACGATTTTGTACTAATACAAATCCTATGATTCTTCAAAATTAGCCATGTATTCATTCTGGGTCTTTACTGCTGACTTGCGGCTACTGCTTTGCTCTACAAGTATGAGGGAGTTGCAGGGAACTAGCTGTCTACAGTTATCTGAAGAGTTATCCTAAAGGAGCAAGATTGTAGCTTGAGGGTACTGTTGGAGCCATCATTGTCACTAGAGGTGCAAGTGGCCGCTATGGTGTGGAATGCTTCTTACGAGTGGAGAGCACATTCAAATTTCCCCCTTTCACTGATGGTAGTTATATAGAATTCTATTGTTCTATATTTCAATTTTACAGTGCTGGTCCAGTAGTTTTCTGGAGCTTCTTCAAGACTGCTAGAAAGAGACACCACAAATAGCACAACCACTGAGCCACCTACCTGTTGCAGAATCGTTAATATAATGGCACGTGAAATTCTCTGAACGCTTTACATGCAGGTCAGATGTAATTTTAATAGTCTCTTTTTGACTTCATTGTTTGTCAGATCGAACCTCAGGTTAATGGCAGCACGGGCATTGTTAGTGAGAGGGAGTTATTAACACAACATGGGAAATGGTCAATATGAATTGGTTAGAGGGTTTTCCTTCCTGAACCCTGAATTCACAGATGTTGCTTAAGGAGTAGATTTCCAGACTCTAAAATGCTCAAGACGCCTTCTTTCTCCCTCCCCACTAAGCCGGATTTTGCCCTTCAGGGAGTCTGATCCTTGCAGTTTTTCATTCTGCGTCAACAATGCGAAGACTCATCTGCTGACATTCAGGGTTCCATTTTTGTTAGTCTCCAGTACCAACCTTATGCCTAAACAGTTTGCTAAATGTACTGTGTCCTAATCTGGGGCTGTCTGGCTTCTTTTTCTTGGTGCCTTTCACGTGGGAATCGGCCGCCGTCTTCTCAGAAAGCTGCCCGCCAAGGCCTGTTTGAGATCCCTTTTGGGCGACATCATTCAAAGCTGAGTCTCCACTGCAGCCTGTGTTGTCCTTTCGCTCACAACATTTATTTACTTAGCAAGATATATAAACCGTTTAATCAAAGAAATATCTCTATGGCAGAGGTTTGCAGAACAGCGTAAAATACTCATTTTAAAAAAGCCTTTAAAAAGGGCAGGTAAAAACAGTATCAAAATATGGATAAAAATCAGCAGCTCTGTTTAACCCCCCCCAAATGTACATAATACAATCACAAATCCTGGTAAAAAGGTAAAGGGACCCCTGACCATTAAGTCCAGTCGTGGCCGATTCTGGGGTTGTGGCATTCATCTTGCTTTATTGGCCGAGGGAGCCGGCGTACAGCTTCCGGGTCATGTGGCCAGCATGACTAAGCTGCTTCTGGCAAACCAGAGCATCACACAGAAACGCCGTTTACCTTCCCGCCGGAGTGGTACCTATTTATCTACTTGCACTTTGATGTGCTTTCGAACTGCTAGGTTGGCAGGAGCAGGGACCGAGCAACAGGCACTCACCCTAATGAAAAAAGCTTTTTAGCAGTGTTGAGTACAACCTAGGCCAAATATTAACAGGCAGGGAGTTCAAGAAAACAGGTTCTGCACACTCAAAAATCAATTGCTTACAAGTGCAGAACAAATCTTTTGTGACACTTGTAAATGTGCCTATGCATGAGAAGAAGAATATGCACTAGAATGTCATAAAATAGTACCCATATCTACACATCTCTCCAATGTAAAGGACTCTGCATTTCACTTATTTAAGAATTATCTCACTGTCTCTCCCCCAAAACATTCTTGAGGCTGGGCTGGTGAGCCTCTAATACAGCCCCCTCCCTGGTCACCCCCCTTAGCAGCCCTGCTCCTCAGCGCTTTTGCCTGACTGGAATGTGTCCTTGAACTGTGATAGTGTTTCTTGTTTGCCTGGGTGGAAAACAGAGAGAGATGAATTTCTGAAGAAACGTCTGGCTTTGGTGTGGCTGGAACGCAGCCCACTGAATAAGTTCAAGAGTTACATCTATTGGCCTCCTTTTTTTTATTTCATTACATTGGGCCCCACATACAAGTGTCATGTGTTTCCCAGAAGGCTGCCCATGAAGAAACGTGGCCTTTAGGACATAAAAATGCTCCCTACCCTTGTGTTAAGGTAAATCATACAGCACGGGGGAAAATCACTATTATAACGAGTACTGCTTAAGCACACCATTCTGTGCGCTAGTCAAACCTTCAGCCTTCATGGAACCCTTTCAAATATTGATTCATCTGCTGAGAAACAGCTACATCTTTGGGGTGTCGCAGAACATTTGGCAGAGGCATGAAAGGCACATGCTGAGCTTTGCAGCAGTCCTGGATGAACGCAACTTAGAATACGTGTTTTGAATGATGTGTGCTGCACTCCTGAGCATAGCTGTCAATGTTTCCCTTTTCTTGTGAGGAAACCTATTTGTAATAAGGGAATTTCCCTTAAAAAAAGGGAAACATTGACAGCTATGCTCCTGAGCCACTGCTTCTCATCATGCAGGGCCAAGAAGGTGGCAGACACACAAAGATGCTTCCTTTTCCTACATAATGTCCCAAGTCCTGCAGCCCCAAAACAAGCTGGGAGCTTGCCACAGGTACCATGATGCTCCTTGAGAAAGGCTGCTCAGAAGCAATATACTATAGCTGGGAGTCTCCTGCTGCTTATGCAAACTGCTCCTTCTGCCAAGGATAGTCATATGCTGTAGGGAGCTTTCTGATTTTTCTTTAGTCTGTTTAACTTCCTGCTTAGGACTAATAGTCTAGAAGTCAGATGTCTTGTGGGCCACTGTACTCTCCAGAAAATGATCTAGGGGCCAAGAACAGCCAGCTTCCTAATAAAGTTGGTGCCACCTAGTGGTAAAGAACTCCCAGTTATTAAGCTTGTGCTCAGGCACAACATTATACATAAAAAGGTAAATTGATATATTGCAGAAATGTACCATTATATGCAGAATTTAGTTTTCTGCCGTCAATGAACGCTTTCAAAACCAATTGCACAAATGTGTCAAATTGCCAAAGAAATATTGGATATCAAAGTCTGGGTTCTTAATAGGCTGGGGCTCCAGCTTGGTAAGAGAAGTGCTGAAACAGGCGAACAACAAATCAGTTCTAAGGGCCATTTCATACATTGAACAGAAAAAAGCAACTCCCCAGACACCCCCCCCTCTGCAACAGGGGGTTGCAGCACACCTTAGTTTTCTCACACATGCACCTATATGAAAGAGGTACTCTCAGATATATATTTGCCAATTTACATTATTGACATGCACCTAAACACCCTCTGCCCAGGTATAGTCCTTAAAAATGTAGCAACCCCACTCAGCTAGGAATCAGGTTGACCTTGGGCTAGTCACTGTATCTCAGTGTGAGCTACATGACAAGGTTGTTGTAGAGATAAAACAAGGCAGTGATTTGGTATGCTACCCAGAGAACCTTGAAAAAAAGGTGGCATGAAAAGCAATAAGTCAGATAAATAAATTGCAGTAACCAATAACACAAGTCTTTAATATTGCCTGACATCAAATCAAATGCAATTATTTGCAATGTAGGTTGGGTTGTGCATGCATGTGTGAACCAGTCCCAAAGTACACATTAAGCCAGTTTAGAAAAGTATCCCAAGAAAAGGAGGAGGGGTCTATATTGAACTTATATTGCTAGGATCCAATCACTCACCTTGTCCTCAGTGTCACCCTTGGAATCTGCTTTGCTTGGAGATACCTTTCAATTCAAGAAAAGAAAACAATTCATGAAATGTGCAATATTCAAAACCAGACATGAACTGAACGAGAATTTAGCTGGAAGATAAACATTAAGTGTGCAAATTTTAAATTGGGATAGCTCAGCTCATGAGATTCCTAATCTCAGGGTCATGAGATTGAGCCCCACGCTAGGCGAAAGATTCCTGCATTACTGGGGGTTGGACTGTATGACCCAAGTGGTTCCTTCCAATTCTATGGAGGAGGATTGGACAAAGGCCAATGGTGTTCAAATGCAGAGACAGACTTGTGTTAAGCACTGGAAAGAACAGCCTAATTGTAAAAGTAATTCAAAGCTAGAACAAGCTACCTAGGGAGATTATGAAGTGTTCCTCAAAGGCAAATTAAATGGGCATCTGTCAGCATGAAGACAATATTGTAGATCCCCCTCCCCCCATAGAAAGCTGAAAGGGGTAAGATGGAACCATAGTGTCAGGGAACTGCCATCAGCTCAGAGGCGTGAGGTGGAAGGGCAGTTGTGTTATAGGGAACCTCTGAAAATCTTGCGAAGCAGTTCCTCCTCTGGCGACGAGGAAAGCCCCACCTCCAGTGGAGAGGAGGTGGTGGGACCAGGGGATGCTAGGGAGAGCCTCAACACAGAGCCTGAGCAAACCCAAGAGGAGGGAAGTGCCCCTTTGCCAGCGCCCATTCTGTGCAGTAGGTTTCGGCGCAGGGAGGGGAGGAGAAGGTTGGGGGTCACACAACTGTTATGCTGGGGGAGGTACAAGGACTGACCACTCCCGGATTCTGCTAGCGATTGAGCCAGACATGAACTTATGACGCTCTTCACTGTAAATAGTTTGCACTAAGAATAAAGCCTGGAAAAGACAGGTTGGAGTCTTGCCTGTTTGCTCTCGAGCAACCACACCAGCACCTGACACATAGGATTGTAAAGTTGGAAGGGACCCAAAGGGTTTTGTAGCTCAGCACTCTGCAGTGCAGGAATTCCAGTTACAGAATCCCAGCTGTAAATGATAAAGCCATCATGGCTTGTGGTGTGCCCACTATTATTTCCCATTATACTGTTCCAAGAATGCAAGAACAAAGGAAGTGCTCTGTTGGGTCAGGCCAAAGCCTGCCTGCCAGTCTGGCTCAGTGTTCCCTCGGCAGCCAATCTGATGGTTCTGCAAGCCTGCAAGCAGGGCAAGGCAAGGCAGGAGTGCAACAGAACTCTCCCCCGCAACTAGGATTTAGAGGCATGCTGCCCCTGTTACTAGAGGCAATGGATTGTCTAGTAGCCACTGATAGCCTTACTGTATTCTCCCTGAATTTGTCTAATCCGCTTTTAAAGCCATCCAAATGGGCAGTCGTCACTACATCCGATTCCATAGCCTTAACTATGTGTTGTGTTCTCTCTCGCCTGCTCTGATTCCCCCATCACCATTCAGCTTCAATGATTGGCCCCAAGTTCTAGTATTGTGAGAAAGGGTGAAAAACTTCTTTGTCCACTCTTGCCATACCTTGTGTAATGTTATGCTGTTATGTACTGAAGTTCTCACCCTGGGCTAGCAGGGGGATACTGTAGATAGTTGTGCAAATAAGGGATCGAAAGTGACATTCAATGATTGGATAGTTTTAGAAAGTTGTTACAGTAACGTTGTACTGGAGCTCTATATAAACAGGCTGACTGAACCCTTCAGTTCAGTTCTGGCCTGGCCTGTGAATAAACAATAGTTGTTTGAAGAATCGCTGTGTCGTCTGATATGTTCACCCACAACTTAACATATACACCTCTATCAGGTCCCCTCTTAACCACATTTTGCCTGCTAAAACTGCATAGCCCCAAATGTTGTACCCTTGCAGCTGCTCCAGCCCCTCAATCATTTGGGTTGTCCTTTTCTAGCTTGATGATCTTCTTTTAGTGCTGTAGTGGCCATAACTGTACAAAATTTTTCAAGTTTTCCATTGCCTCTAGCCATGTATATTTAGTTAGGCTTAAAATTTTTTTTGCAAAGCTTGTTTCACCAGCAGTTAAGCAATCACAAGCAATAGTGATTTCCTAGACCAAGTTTGATAGCAATCCTTTGCTTGCTGACCTTGGAGTAAGCCCCAGAGAACTCAATGGGACTTATGTCTAAATAAACATACTGTTGTGAGTTTTGAAGGGATGGGGTTAGGCCGTATGCCCAAGTCCCTTCTAATTTTTGAATCCGGCAAGGATTCAATTGTTGGAATAGCCAGGCCACCTTCTTGGTGTGTTAAGAACCCTATCTGCTTTTGCATCCGGCCACCCCATGGTGAACCGGTGCACTACTTTGAACACAATATTTTTGTGGCAAATGCTGCCTACAACTAAATTGATTAATACTTAAAAAGCAGACAAAGACAAAGTGCATGTTAGGAAAGTTAAAGTTCCTTGGTAACATTTCCTGTCATGTTGCAGAGATGTTTTATTAGATTTATTACACAACCCTATGCATTTTTATTCCTAAACCAGTCCCCTAGTCCTCCGTAAATGAAAACAAGTTCCACTGAGCTCAGTGGACCTTCTCTCCGAATAAAGATGTCTGTGATTCCTCTGTTAATTTAGCTTTCCTTCTCCTTCCACAACATCAGAACAATTTTCCAAGGCACCGTCCACACTTCCACTTTTCCCGTGCCTTGAAAGCACAGGTCCAAGTGGTTTTCCATTTGTCCCATGCTTTCTAGACACTGTTCAGAGTGGTTTTGCCTTTGCTCTACTGCTTTCCCCTGGGAAATCTGCTCTTTTGCACTAAATCAGAACAAATGGAAATCCGCAGAAAATCCAATTGCCATTTGTTCCGATTCAGTGCTAAAGAGCAGGTTTTCAGTGCTAAAGAGAGTGGATTTTCTTGGGGGAAAGCAGTGGGGCAAAGGGAAGTGTAGATGAGCTTTTAGTTGTGCCTAGATGGAAATGCTTATGTAGAAAATCAGTGGCGTAGCGTGGCTTGTCAGCACCCGGGGCAAGGCAAGTAATTTGCGCCCCCTAACCCGTGGATTTGCGCCCCCTAACCCATGGATTTGCGCCCCTAACCCCCAGATGTTGCGCCCAGTGCGACCGGCCCCCCGTGCACCCCCCACGCTATGCCACTGTAGAAAATAACAAATGGTTTTAATCTGACCTTCACAGCTAATGAATAAAACATTCCCATGCACACTTAAGATAGATTTTTTCTAGTTAAATGACATTTCAAAATTCAGGTAGAGTAGCTAAATGCAAAAGAGGACAGGGCTCCTGCTTCTTATTTAATTGTGTAGGAGTTTCAACAGGTGTAGCTTGCATAATAAGCTACACCCACAGAAATGCCCTCTCCTATACATCTATTAAAAGTGCTGAATTACCATCATTTTTTGCATCTAGCTACACGACAAATAAATTGCTTTCTGCCTCGGTCAACAACACCTGATACTCATTCTATTGAATATATCAGTTTTGGTTTTTCTCACTTTCTTGTTTTTCTAGTTTTTTCTGGTTTTTCTCACTTTCTTGTTTTTCTAGTCTTAAGTTCAGTTCTCCATGTTTCTACCTCGGTTTGCAGTTTTGTTTTTGTTTTGTGACCCCCCTCCCCTCCATTTGCACTTTTTGCATGCAATTGTGCCCAATATACCCATGTCTGCAAAGCATTTTTTGTATTTTCACTGCCATATGCATTTTTGTACACATTGCTTGGAGGAAGAACTGCCTTGCAAAATTCAGAGAAGTGCAACTGTCAAAGGACAGTTTGATTCATGTAGTGTTTTTCAATGTGCAAATGAAATAAATTTGCCTTTAAATGCACACTAAATTGAATCCCCCGCCCCACATACATTGTTTGCAATCATTTCACATTGAACTGAACCTTTGCAGCTTTGACTGTGTTAGTTTGTGCTGCCCATGTGATGTCTCTCTGTAACCGCGGGGCAACAATTTTATCTTACAACAATTCATACATACACCAATTCCATTCAGATAAAGTGATGGCAAAAATCTTACCAAGGTTTTAAAGAAACTCATGATGACAGAGTCAGAGTTGTTATAGTCTGTCCCAGCTGCTGCTGTCTTAACGTTCTCTGGCTTTACGTCTTCTTGAGCAAGATCCTCAGCAGCCAAGCAATTGACACCTGCTGAATCCGGCTGCAGAGTGTTTTGATTGCACTCATCTATTACGTCCTGTATAAAAAGGGAGCACAATTCGGTCAGTTCCTCGCTTGTTGAATGCCCAGTAGAAGATTGTAAAAGTAGCCTGTTTGCCACTTGCATCATGTTGCTCTCTGAGCCACAATCCTAATTCCATCCATATTTCTTCAGCCTACATATCCAGAACAATTGGGCATTTATGCAAGCCCCGTCTAATATATGCAGCATTTGCTGTTGGCCGGGGGAACATTGTTCCGAACCAGAGAGAATAGCAAATACAAGAAGCCAGGTTGCATATGGCACGCAATCTCCGTTTCTGTTCAGTGCAGCTGAACACTGAATAGCAAGCAACACATGTCTGCGGCTTTGATCTCTGAATTCTTTACTGTCAGTTCACACCACATACAGTTTACTCGTGCTCAGTTTACTATCCTTTTCCAGGAAGGCAGACACACACACACACACACACACACACACTGTGCAAGTTCAGGTTTTTTGGCTTATCTGTTTAAATCCAGCTAAAAAAAATCAGTGTTGCTTGCTTGAGGAGAGGGACACTCTTGAGTTTGAATCAGAGGACAAGGATTCTAAATCTCTGGTGAAGTCCATTAGCGGATGAGCTCAGGGGAATGTACCTTCAAAGTGTAACACCATAGCTCAGTGGCAGAGCTTCTGCCTTGCATGAAGAAGGTCCCAGGTACAACCCTGGCATCTCCAGGTAAAGTCTCCTGACTGAAATTCTGGAGAGCTGCTGTCAGTTAGTATAGACAATACTGAGATATTTATTTATTTAAAGTATTTATTTACTTTGTTCATTTAAAGTACAGTGGTACCTCAGGTTAAGTACTTAATTCGTTCCAGAGGTCCGTTCTTAACCTGAAACTGTTGTTAACCTGAAGCACCACTTTAGCTAATGGGGCCTCCTGCTTCTGCCGTGCGATTTCTGTTCTTATCCTGAAGCAAAGTTCTTAACCCAAGGTACTATTTCTAGTTTAGCGGAGTCTGTAACCTGAAGCATATGTAACCTGAAGCGTATGTAACCTGAGGTACCACTGGAAATATATATTTTTTTCCCTCTCTCTCTCTCTCTTTATATATATATATCAGATATACACAGTGGCAGAGCCACTTACATTTCTATGCCATTTTAATTCCACTATGGAGCCCACATACACACATCAGACCTACCTAGCTTCAGTAAGGTGGTGGTCTCATGTGCCTTCAGGCCATAAGAATGTTCACAAAACACTACAGTGGTACCTTGGGTTAAGAACTTAATTCGTTCTGGAGGTCTGTTCTTAACCTGAAACTGTTCTTAACCTGAAGCACCACTTTAGCTAATGGGGCCTCCTGCTTCTGCCGTGCGATTTCTGTTCTTATCCTGAAGCAAAGTTCTTAACCCAAGGTACTATTTCTGGGTTAGCAGAGTCTGTAACCTGAAGTGTCTGTAACCCGAGGTACCACTGTACTTTGAAAATGCAGGGAGTGATCAAAATGTTGCTCTCTTCAAAATCCTTGTCCTCATTCTTGCAGACATGCAGTGCAGTCTTAAACACGATTACTCGGGATTTCCATTGGACTTACTCCCCTTGGAGTGTGCTTTGGGTTACACTCTTAATAGCAAAATACTCTTTGTTTCTACCACAATGTAGTTCCCTCCGTGATCAATGGGGCTTATCCCAGGGTAAAAAGGAACACAAGGAACTGCCTGTGCCAAACCATTGGTCTATCTAGCTTCTTATTGTCCATGTTGATTAGCAGTGACTCACCACAGTTTCTGAAAGGAGACGTTCTCAGCCCTACATGGAGATATTGAGGACTGAACCTGGGACCCTCTTCATGCATAGCAAAAACCTCACCACTGAGCTGTGGTCCTTCCCCATGCATAGGATTGTACCCTAATGCTGTGATCCTAAGAACAGGTTCTTGGGATTAAGTCCCATTGAGCTAAATGGTGCTTACATCTGCTTAGACACAGTGCATTGTAAATGAATAAAGCTCATCTTAGGATCCTTGTTATGGAAGGAAATTGCTTCCTTAGAGTGGGTACAAAAACTGTCTCCCCTAATGCTCTCAGAAGAATAGAACTGAACAGCCGAGAAAGCTGTTTTAGTATTTTCAGTATATAATTAATGGGATGCATAGACAGTTTAATCATCCATTAAATGCAACCTCTGCAGATACAGTGGTACCTCGGGTTAAGTACTTAATTCGTTCCGGAGGTCCGTACTTAACCTGAAACTGTTCTTAACCTGAAGCACCACTTTAGCTAATGGGGCCTCCTGCTGCCACCGCGCCACCGGAGCCCGATTTCTGTTCTTATCCTGAAGCAAAGTTCTTAACCTGAAGCACTATTTCTGGGTTAGCAGAGTGTGTAACCTGAAGCATATGTAACCTGAAGCGTATGTAACCCGAGGTACCACTGTATATGCTTGACCAAAGAAGTCCAAACAACCTGTGGCAAATCTGTTATTATTATTTTTAAAATGAGGTTTCCTCTAGTTTATAAGCATGGAGAAATGATATTACATTTTCTCAGGCCTTAAACGTTTGTTTTCTTTAAGAACCTTCTTCTGTCTCTAACTGTAGGCTGGAGGGAGAGTGGCAGTTTTGGCTGGGGTCAACCCTGTTTTATTGCAGCTTGCTTTCAAATGGTGCCAAAAACACCGATGTGCAAAGAAATGTACAGCTGATTGGCATGATGCACAGAAGCCAAGTCACTGTCCAAAGTTCAGTTTTGGCACCTGCTATGCATCCACTCACTCTTCCTCCTTCCGACAATTCTGAATTGATTTCATACCTTCCAGCTGTTCAGAGATAAGGAAAGGGGTTCTCTTGCCTTCTTGTAACCTGCACTACTGAACATTGCTAAAATCTACCTTGTACTGAGTCAGAACGTTTGGTCCATTCAGCCCAATAATGTCTACACAGACTGGCAGAGGCTCTCCAGAGATTTAGGCAGGGAGGCTTTCCCACCCCTACCTGGAAATGCTGGAGATTAACTCTTGGACCTTCTACTTGCAAAGCAGATGCTCTACTCTACACATAATCGCAAACCCTTTAATATCTTCCAGAAGCACTGCCAGACCCCTCCCACACCTACTGTGTGGGGTGGGGAGTGGGACTTAGACTTCTGCTCATATGTACCACCTTACCTCTGTGACTGAGGAGGTCCAGGGCTGTGTGACATCATTAAGGCATTTGCGCATGATGTTGGCGCACACTGTGGCGTGCTGATGTTGCATGTGCATGCTACATGCTGGTGTGTGTGTGTGTGGATGCCCCACAGCGTGAGCGCATGGCTGGCAAACAAGTTTGGGGGGCCCCATACCCTCTAATTCAAAATTAGGGGGGTTGGTCCCCATGGCTCCCCACACTTGGTGCCTGTGCTTCTGGTGGTCACAGCAAGAGAGGAATAATAATAATAATAATAATAATAATAATAATAATAATAATTTATTATTTATACCCCGCCCACCTGGCTGGGTTTCCCCAGCCACTCTGGGCGGCTTCCAACAAAATATTAAAATACAATAGACCATCAAACATTAAAAGCTTCCCTAAACAGGCCTGCCTTCAGATGTCTTCTCAAAGTCTGCTTTTCTCTTTGACATCTGGGAGGGCGTTCCATAGGGCAGGCACCACTACTGAGTAGGCCCTCTGTCTGGTTCCCTGTAACTTGGCTTCTCGTAGTGAGGGAACCGCCAGAAGGCCCTCGGCGCTGGACCTCAGTGTCCAGGCAGAACAATGGGGAGTGGAGACACTCCTTCAGGTATACTAGACCGAGGCCTTTTAGGGCTTTAAAGGTCAGCACCAACACTTTGAATTGTGCCCGGAAATGTACTGGGAGCCAGTGTAGGTCTTTCAAGACCGGTGTTATGTGGTCTCGGCGGCCGCCCCCAGTCACCAGTCTAGCTGCCGCATTCTGGATTAATTGTAGTTTCGGGGTCACCTTCAAAGGTAGCCCCACATAGTGTGTATTGCAGTAGTCCAAGTGGGAGATAACTAGAGCATGCACCACTCTGGCGAGACAGTCCACGGGCAGGTAGGGTCTTAGCCTGCATACCAGGTGGAGCTGGTAGACAGCTGCCCTGGACACAGAATTAACCTGCGCCTCCATGGACAGCTTCAAGTCCAAAATGACTCCCAGGCTGCACACCCGGTCCTTCAGGGACACAGTTACCCCATTCAGGACCAGGGAGTCCTCCACACCTACTTGCCTCCTGTCCCCCCAAAACAGTACTTCTGTCTTGTCAGGATTCAACCTCAATCTGTAAGCCACCATCCATCCTCCAACCGCCTCCAGACACTCGCACAAGACCTTCACCACCTTCACTGGTTCCGATTTGAAAGAGAGGTAGAGCTGGTTATCATCCACATACTGATGAACACCCAGCCCAAACCCCCTGATGATCTCTCCCAGGACAGACAAGAGGAGTGGAGGATCAATGGAGCAAAAAAACAGCACGGATATAGGCTCGGTGCACTTAAAGGAGCAAGCACCATCTCAAGACAAAGACTGGGCATCCATTCATAACCTTTTCTAACTGCAACAAGACATCTGGAACCTGCCAAATGCACATGTTCACTTGCGGAAGAATGTATTTTGCTGGCATTGTTGCCAGATCCATTATGGGGTGACTGGGGTTTCTTTTTCTCATTGTACCTGCATGTTATGTAAAAATTCAATCTTTAAGCAATAAAGAGATTTTTTTTTTTTTTGAAGAAGAAGAAGACAAGGACCTGGTAGCCCTGGGAACATGTCTATGCTCTTCCTGAACTCAGTGGCTATGTTCACATTACTACTTTCCAGCCTATATGGTTGGAAGCAGTCCTGCATGTGCCTGAATCCCAGTTTTTGGAAGCCACAGGAAGGGAGTGCTGTTGCACTCAGGTCCTATCTTTGAGCTTCCCCACGACATCTGGCTGGCCACTGTGAGACCAGGATGCTGGACTAGATAATAGGCCTTTGGCGTGATCCAGCACACTTGTCTTATGATGTGTCTCTCACCATGTAAGCTCTCCTCCTCACCATTAACATCAGCAGGCAGGACAGCGCTTTTAATAGTTGTGTAGGAGAGGGAATTTAAGCAGGTGTAGCTACACTTGCCGAATTTTCCCTTTTCTACCCAACTATTAGAAGTGAACAGCCTTGTCCTCTTTTGCATATATGGCCACTGTATTAGCCAGGTAAACTTTAATTTCAAACCATCACGTGCCCTCAGAACGTGGGCTAATAGGCCGCTATCAAGGTGATAGTCAGATGTGGGGATTACTGGGTTGGTTCTCCTGGTTATAATGCTAGTGCTTCTGACCTAGTGTTCCTTTTAAACTGCGGTACCTGTTGCATTATGGAACCGCGGCCTTTTGATGGATATACCTCCATGTCATGCTAAATTTTAAACGCTAGGATACCGCCCCAAATTTCACCTCAGAAAATTGTAGTGCAACTTTCCTGTAATTTTCTGAGTTAATAATGAGGTTATTAACTTGTTTTTCTTTGTCTCTGGAAACAATTAACATGCAAACAACATGCTAAACATCCAATAGATTCCAAGTTGTTTTTACATCATGTGAAAGATCACATAAAATGTGGAAACTATCAGGTAAGGAAACATCAGAGGGATTTAAGTGCTGTCTGAATGCAGCCCAACTCTTCTAAAGATGTGGGAGATTTTATTCACAGATAGTTTGGCACTAAGAAACATCATAATGCCTTCAAAATCATGATAACGTTCAGATGGCCTTTTGAAATATGCATATTTTTTTGTTTGTTCCTATGCTTCTCCTTAGGGTGCCCAGTAGTTAGATAAAACCAGCTTTGTATTTGTGTAATATTTGTGTAAGTTTTATTTCTTGTTAGTTCTTGTTGCAAATGACAGCATCCAACTGCTACATCCCAAATATTTACACTTTATTTTATTTTTGTGTGCTTGGATGTTTGCCCCTATATAAGAGCAATTTCAGGCATTGCAGGGGGTACATAATAAAGCCAAATCTACTATGAATCTATTTAGTATTTGTAAAATAATAAAAAGGTAATATTGCTTTGGTACATTGCTGAGTCTGTTCTGCCCTCTCTCCTTCCCTCCCCTTCTTATAAAGAATTTATAGAGAATGGTTTACATATTATTAAGAGGGAAACATACATCTGAGTGGGTCAGCTGTGGGTTGGGGACAGAGATTCTTGATATGTGTGAAATTTTGCATGCATGGAATTGCAGTATAACAAAAGTTCTTCTTAGCTTCATGGAAAGTTCATGGAGAAAGGGCCCATTCTCCGGCTGGCATCCAATGTGTTAAATGAATCTGTTTTATTAGGCGAAAGCACAAGATAATGCCTGCTTAATCTCTCCCACCTACCATTTTGCAAGCTGACCTCCAAAAGTTACACAGATCAGTTGGCTTGGAATGTCCTAAAACGTTGTTTAGAAATGTCGTGTAATAAGAAACTTAATGCAGCGGTCAAGAGCAGCTGCCAAAAAGTAGTGTGAAGGCTTTCCAAGAAAAAATAATGTGCCGTATAGAATGTGCACATTTTTTACCATTCTTCGTCATCGTAAGAATAACGATAAAGATATAAATGAGGCAAGCAAAGCCTGCAGTCATTGTGCCGCACTTGATGCGAATCAAAATGTGATATTGTGATATAAATGAATGTGTAGCAAGAGTCAACTAATAAAACTGTGGCTTTGCAAGAGAAATAATTGTTTGTACGGCAGCACCTTTATTGGAAAGCAAACATTTTAGCGTCACTTTGACATTCTCCTTTTCCTTCCATGTAGGAAGAAATTTCCCTCCTTTATTTTGATTAATTAGATAAATAAACATTAAACTTCCAGGCCAGGGAGGGTAGAGGCAAGTACAGAGAGTTATTCTTACTATTAAATTTATAGTCCATTCTTCCAAGGAGCTCAGGGGTTGTGCACATGTCCCCGTCCCCACCCCCGCTATTGCTTGTATAGTTAAGTAAATCTAGCTCAGAGATCCTAGAGGTTGTAGTGAGAAGCAGGTTTTGCCATCTCTCAATGGGAGTCAATTAGAACTGAGCCAGTTTCTCTTTCCGTATCCTTAGGGAGCCCGCTGCTGATCCATAGCCCTCCTACCAATTGGGAAGTAGGTAAGTAGAAGAGGAAGAGGAAACCCCCTCACACACTGGCTTTCATAGGAATGAACATTTGTATGCACCCTTAGCCATGGAGACTATATAGGGACATTGACACACAGAGAACGTGGAACTCCTTATTAGACAGACAGACAGACAGACAGACAGACAAGAGCCCTCTTCAGGCAAAGCATTAGCCTAGTAGCAAAGGCAGTGTCCTTGCTCCACTGACACCCTCCATTGTGGTTTCAGTTGCCTTCCATGAATTGGAAGGCGCAAGTATGGCAAAGAGCAGTAGAGGTGACACACTCATACACAGTGGTCCTTCCCTCACATGTTTAGTACTAGGCTAACAATGCCTGAAGAGGGCTAGATATATAATATAAAGTCTGCATACCGCTCTAAAGACAGCCCCTAATTGGAGATGTATGTGGGGAAAGAGGCTGTCCCTGGAAGCCAGAAAGCTTGTTTGTATGGTAACTTTGTGTGTGGTAACTTTGACACAACAGGGGCCTAAAAGAGTTATGAACAGAAAGGCTTAGATTTGTGTGCTGAGTGGGTTGGGCTTTTGGGGGTAAGCTGATGATAAATAAGACATCTGTTGGTTTCATAAGCATTTCTGATAAATAAAATTCCTGGCTGAACTGCTGAAGAAAGGCCACAGAGCTATGCAACAGAGTGGGATTCAGTCACATACTGGCAAATTCTGGTTGCGCAACAATGGTTGGTTGGGAGAGCTCGTGCGACAAACCCGCTTCTCCCAAAGACCACAGTTTCTGCAGTAAGGAAAGTGATGGAGAAATGAATTAGAAAGTGTGGGATAACACTTGCTTCGATTCAACATCATCTAACCTCCCCACAAGCAAATCAGAATGAATGCTCAGTAAACAACCAGCAATGTCTCATCTACCTGCAAACAAATCAGGATGAATGCTCAACAAACAGGTGATATGGGAATGTGTTGAGGGGGGGGGGCTATTCTGAGGATGGTCGTTTCACTATTTGTCCTGTCAGAGCTGCTGAGACATTTTGATGCCTGTGGCAAAAGACAAGATGGCTACCTCTCCCAGTTACAAAAACCAAACCATATTGGCAGCTGAACCTTACTTCAGCACTGGCAACAGAGCATCCTCCTTCACCACACCTGAGGGTTCATTTGGAGCAGGCATGTCCAAAGTCTGTTTCTGGGGCTTAATCTGGCCCACCAGCCGATTTAATCTGGCCCCCGTGGCACTATATGTCCTGGGCTAAAAGCTCAACAAGTTTGGTCAGCCCTCACGCATGTTCACTTCATCAAATCTGGCCCTCTTTGAAAAAAGTTTGGGCACCCCTGATCTAGAGGGTGCATAACAGGCCACATAGCTCATACAGCTCCATCCTTCAAAACCTCACCCTTGCAGTAATCATCTATAAATGGCGTTTCCGTGCGCTGCTCTGGTTTTGCCAGAAGCGGCTTAGTCATGATGGCCACATGACCCAGAAAAACTGTCTGCAGACAAACGCCAGCTCCCTCAGCCAGTAAAGAGAGTCGTTCGCGACTGGACTTAAATGTCAGGGGTCCTTTACCTTTACCTTTATATCATCTATATCTATTTTTTTTGTGTGGGGGGTATAAAATCTGTAGTACAAGGGGGAGGGAGTCAGCACTACCCATTTAATTTTTTGTACATACAGAATATTCTGGTTATTATAAAATGTGTATGTGTTAGCATCAGCTCTGCCATTTTGGGTGGGTATAATGAGAAGCTATATGAAAAGCTTGTATTCTTGCCAAGCCCTTTTTTGTTCCCATGAAGAGGACGGCTCACTCAGTGAAACATTTCAGTCACATAATTTACCTTGGCTTGAATAGCGAACGCTTCATCGGTTCATGAATCCTGCCCTTGTTTTAATTATGCAGCTTCCTGAATGTAGTTTTGTGGCGCTTGAAAATAAGGCCATGGTTCAGCCAAACACAGAATGCCTGTGTAGTTCCTGGACTGGAATCTAAAATGGAGGCATCTCTCCCTCTCTCTCCTTCTCTCCCTCTCAGCAATGTTAGTTGTTGTTTGTTGGCATTGTGACATGCGGAAAAAGCTTTGAAGTGATTAAGCTCCCACAGAAGCTATCAGTCATGGCTTACTTAAAGAGTGAAGTGTGCCTGAAGCAAAATCTGGAAAATTACGATTAAATCAAATATTTAGACTTCCAGTATAAATATCTCATCTGTATACAGTAATCAGACGTTCGGCTTTCTGCCGTCTGTCAGAGGCCAAAGATACCAATTTTATCAAAAGTGTGTTGATTACCACTGAGCTTTTTATTTGAGCCTAATTCTGCCCACCTGAACACTTGTATAAATAAACCACTTTGGAATTAATGGGAAGTCAAATAAGAGCTGCAGATTGCATTTATTTCAGAAGATATGTCTGGAAAAGTAAAGATCTGCCTCATAAAGCTTATAGCTTGATGGCAAAATAAAAATAATTAGCATTTTATAATACTTGGAATTTCAAGTTCTACACACAGTTTTTTTGAGTAGAATCTCAACAAACAAACAAACAAACAAACAAACAAACAAACAAACAAACAAACCCTGCTTCCTAGAAATTATCTCAATAACTGTATCCTGACAGTAAGCACACTATGCTCCAACTGCTTCTAGTTACCAATAAATATTGCTGTTTTCTGGAATGCATCCATGGAAAATAATTGGGTGATATCTAGCTAAGTCAACAGGCCCATTCTGAACATGGCTCATGTTGGATATCATTCACTGTTGCTATCTTTTGCTCTTTTGTATGCCTTCTTATAATTTTAGTGCTCTAAGGACCGAAGTAAAACGCAAACATTAATTGCATGAATGCAGTTAAAATCTATGGTTTGGTATATGTAAATAGGAGCTATAGGAATGCTCAGGACATTTTGCTGTCTGAAGCACAGGGCAATATGGCATCCCTCTCATTCCAGGAAAAGAATTTGACTAGACTGGCAGCCGAATCTTACTTCAATACAAGTGACAGGAAAACTTCACTCACTGCACCAGAGGGCTTCAGGGTAGCTTTATGATGCAGTTCTGAGCTCCAAAACATTGCCAACCCTTCCTGCTGCCCAACTTCTGTTTCTTGAGCCACCTGCCTCACTTCTTTCCACAAAACTTGACTTTACCAACTGGACCAATAAAAAACTAACTGCGAACCCAAACCATGGGATGAACCACTACCAATGCTGTTTCGTCCAATCAATAGGGGTAGTCACTGTGGTGACGTACAGATTTTTGTTGGACTACAACTCTCATCAGCTCCTGCCAACATGGCCAATGATGATGGAAATTGTAGTCCAACAACATCTGGAGGACCCTGTGTTGGCTCCTCTTGCTGTACACAGTGGTGAATTTTGTCTAGTGTGGCCTGGTTAGGTCTTTGCAGTTTTCTTGCGCAATGAATTCCTATGTCCCATAGCACGGTGACAAAAGTGTGATGTAGTTATATGTCAGTACACAGCCAAACTAGAGAACTGAGATATGCCAGAAAGACAAAGGAGAGTAATCAGTTAAATTTTCTGCAGAGTTTAAGGGCCAACATAGAGGGGATGTAACTTCCCTCTCTCTCCAAATTCATATAATTTTAGAGTTGGAAGGGACACTGAGGGTCATCTAGTCCAACCCCCTGCAATTGCAGATGTGCTTGGGTGGTGTGAATTGCAGCAGGGCCATATCTGGGGAAAACATTTTCCCAATCTCAGTTGCTTCCCTGAAAGTGCTACTTGCCTTACCATGGAAAACACACAAGTACTTATGTCCTATCACTGATATTAAACACAGAAAATCCAAGGTTCAATCCTGGCATCTCTGGTTAGGAAAAGACCTGGTGATAGAAAGACCTCTGAGATTCTAAATGACTGCTGCCAGCCAGAGTAGACAATACCAGGCTGGATGGATCAATGTTCTGAGTTGGGATAAGATGGCTCCCTATAAGAAAAATGTAATCAGATGAAGGTCAACCATAGTCGAAATCCAGTTTGGTTTGTGTGTGCTTTAAAAAAGAAAAAAAGAAAGTTGGGATATCTAATCATTCACATCTTATTTAGTTTGACCTTTGATAGAAGGGCATGAGACTTTGGAGAGCTACTGTCAGACAGGGTGGATAGTCTTCAGCTAAATGTAACCACAATAAATGAAGCCCTGTAACTCTCAGTAATGGAATAAGCCACATAGGATTCTCATTCCCCAGAAGTTTTTGGTTTTTTCAAGCCATCAGAATGTTTGGGGGTTATGTATGAAGTGTCCAAAATATATGTTGTTAGAAATAAAAGCTATTGGGTCTTTATGCTCAAAATTCAACTGCAGGCAAACTCAAAACCGAACATAAAAATAAAAAGGTGGGGTACAAGAGAGATTATTTTAAAAACTCCCCCCCCGATTCACAGAATCTTATTATTAGTAATTCCACCTTTTATTTTAAAGAGCAACCTGCACAATAGAGTTTACTTCTTTACAAGCAGGGGATGAGGTTAGTACAAAATGCATGACTGAATTTAAACTGTAGAAATGGTTGTAATCTCAAGAGTATTATCCAGAAATTGCTCTAGGAAAGTGAAAGAAGTCTACTTTGGTTTCACCTTGCCTTCTCTGTGTATATAGTTTCATGGTGAAACTCTATACATAAATTTGGTGGCACCTGCCTCACACTCAGGTCACCACAAGTTGACCAATGGCTGAATCTTGAACACCAAACCCAAGGAAGATAAGAAGGCAAAAACATAAGAAAAGCATTGGTAGAAATGTCTCCAATTTTCACAACTTTTCTTATGATAGAAATATTTCAGGTAGTTGAAATTCTCACCACACCTTAATTACCATTCAGTGAGACTGGGGCGGGGAGCATGCAATGATGCTCAGTGGGCCAAATTTGTGCTGCAGAGCTAACATTGCAGCTACAGTGGATTATTATTTCTCTCCAACAGGTGGCTGTTCCACCAATGTCACTCAACAGGGATTTAGCTTCTTATCACATTGTACAGTGTGATGCTATCTTGTCCCATTAAAAAAAACAAAACACCTCCAGACAGACTTAATTAGAAACAAATTATACCATCCTGTTTTGTTTACTTGCCTTCCCCTGCAAGACATTCTCTGGCGTGCTTTGTAATCCTGCAGTTCCTTCTGCTGTGATGATGACACCTGGATTCTCTTCCTTCACCTCCCCTTGGCTTTGGTCTTGTGCTTTGATCTTGTCTTTCCCCCTTTCCACTTTGAAGAGTCTGTCGAAAAAGCTTATCTCTTTGGGCTTGGACAAAGCGGCATCCTCCTCCTCTGCCTTCCCCGGTGCTGTGAGTTCAATTTCACTGAGAGATTCTTCCCTTAGGTTTTTATCTGAAGCTTCCTCTGTCGCAGCTGCAGCAGGAAGGTCCACATTCTCACTCAAGGCTTTGTTTGCTTGGGGTGCTTCTGAGCTGACATCAAGCTGAGCCGACCCAGCCGATGCATTTGCTGCTTTCTCTTCGGTACGTCCTGGTACAGGCCGTGAAAATGCAAAGACAAAACGAGATTTGGCAGCTGGTGGGGCTGCCTTGGCTTCCTTCCCAAGATTATTTCCACTGGCCTCGGAGCTGGAGCTGAGCTCCATTGTCTTCTGGGAAGAAACGGCCACATTATCCTGGACAACACTCACTCTTGCATCCACTACAAGTACAAACAAGAAAACAGCAATTATCCATCATGACAGGAAAGATGCACTATTAATCATAGCTGCCTGTGTATTTAATGGACTGATTGTAAACTGCAATGGCTAAACAAGCACAGTGTGTACGTGTCATTCTCGTTACAAAGTGTGAGCTTTGGCCTATCCGCTTACACATGGAATATGGGTTGCTGGAGCCCACTGTATTGTCATTGTTGACTATTTATGGCCCACACTTTGATGACACTGGAATGCTCCCTTAAACTATAGGGCAAGGGTGAGGAACTCTTCCTGGCCAGCTGGCCAGATCCTTATCTCCCTACCTCTGGAGAGCTAAACTGGAAAGGTGAGTGTCCTAGAAACAGCAGGTGATGCTGTGCTTTGAAGCCCCAACTGTTGGGACTTCAAAGTGCAACATGGAGGTTGTTTGAAAGCTCTTTTGCAAACAGCCCCATGCTGCACTTTGAATGTCCAAAACATGGGGCTGTTTGCAAAAGGGCTTTTAAATAGCCCAGAACTGTATTTTGGCTTTGTATGTTTGCTCACAGTAGGGGGACAGGTAGATACAGCCAATTGAGCAGGATAGAACTCCCCACTCACCAGCTGATGTGTTAAGGGTTCAAGCCTGCTAGATGCAGGGGTCTGCTTCACCAGCACATTCCCTGATGATGGCATAGAATGACAGGGTTAGAAGGAACCTACTGTTAATCATTTGCAGCAATTTGGATTTGTCAAAGGATTTGTGGTAACGGGCACAATTATTGTTTTGTTTTTAAAGACAAAAGTTACAAAAGTGTAGCTTCCCGCTTATTATTCTTTGTTGAATCATTAGAAACTGAAACCACATAAGAAACTGCATGCTGCAGAATTCAAAAGCAGAGCATGCTTTGAGTTGAGTGTAGCTAGTTCCTGAAAATGTGGGGATGGAAATCTTTAGAAATCTGATAAGTATTTGCATTGTTGTGAGAAAGATGAGATTTCTAGAAGTAAAGGCAAGATTCCCCTTGCCAGAAACAGTGTAAAATTGTCCTCAAAGGGAAAGGAAAATTGTGAGGTTTCAAGGTACAGTTTCTGAGAATTAACAATGTGGAAATGCAACAAAACCTGTTCTTTTATTGCAGAATGAATAATCTAATTGTTAATTCCCGTCAAAGCACAATAGCTGAAGGAATCTTATTTGCTGTGACTATTCCAATGCTGCCTTTAAATCGGAGCCAGCCCTACCTTTGGCTATTCCCCTCCCTTGAATGGCAGAGCTGAGTGTGCCAACCATCATATCATTAACCCCCTAAAGTAGCCTACTGCTAACCTGCATTCCACTGTCTTTTGCTCTAGAGCTTGGAACTGCCACTTCAGCAGCAGCATTTGGGTGGTGCAGGTGTGGCTGTCTTGCTCTCCTGACTTCCCAACACTGTGCATCATGGACACTTACAAGGAAGGAGGGTGGGTGGGTGGCAAGGCAGCAGGGAGCTTGGCAGCTACAGGCCTGGTGGCAGAGCGAATCTGATGCTCCTGCTACCAGGCCCGCACAGTGCCGAACTCTCTGCTGCCGTGGCCCACCCACCCTCCCAGTTGGACCGTCAGGACAGCCACACAGCCACACCTGCCCTGCTCTGCCAGCTGCTGCTGATCAGCAGTGGAGCAGGCCATATTTGCTGGAGGCTCCATCCTTTCCTAGCAGTTAGCCCAGGTCCTGATTTGAGGTGTTACATGTGCTTCACCCTCCTCCCAAGTAGCTCACATGCAGCTAGCTCGGTGTTCCTCAAACTTGGGTCTCCAACTGTTTTTGGACCACAACTCCCATCATCCCTAGCTAGCAGGACCAGTGGTCAGGGATAATGGGAATTGTAGTTCCAAAACAACTGGAGGCCCAAATTTGGGAAATCCTGAGCTAGCTGGACTTACTTTCTTTTCTGGCCTTGTAAACCTGGGGGTGGGTGATAAGGGACGATACAAGGGCCAGCCAAGAACCCAAGCAATCCTGGGGCCAGATTGTTATGGTCCTCAGGGCCATTAGTTGTGCGGAGATCTGCTGAAGGGTCCCACTCTTTCTCCTCCTTCTCCAAGGAGAGAGAGAGAACCTAGGCTCCAGGACTGGGGAGGGCTGAACCATGACTTCCTACCACTCTGTTGTCCTTAATAGCACCTTGTCCTTGGTCTGGGGCCATTCCTGCAATCCTCAAGCTCCCTTGAGTCACTGTTGTCCTATCCCTGAACCTCCTTAGAGAGGCTTTAATTTGAGAACTCTGGTTCTAGAGCAATGGATCAAAAAACCTGCCATAAGCTCTCATTAATTAGCATGTACAAGGCAGCAGGATCTAGCCTGAAAATGGCTTTCACTCACGCAAGTGAAATCAAGCACAAAGATAAAAGCCTGCCATGGTCGATTGACATACCTTTGATTTCAGAAACTACACCGAGGCAAGACAGACATGAAAATCATTTCTAAATGCGTTTCTTAAACAGCTGTGGAAAAACATGAGCCAAGTGTACAAGACAAAGCAGGAAAATGGAAAGATCCCACTGTGATGATGCCTTTGCAGCTGTGAACTAGTAAAGCATTATAGGAATGGGGCTTATTTCAGGGTGTCTAGAACCATCAGCAAAATGGAAAAGAAAGTGATCGTGAGCAATATTCACATGATATTTAACAGTCACCACTTTCCATTTCAAGCTCTGTTGCACAAACATGTCTGCACAGCTTGTGACCCACCAAGGTTGAATTTCACCAAGTAGTACTTATGTTTGATGCATATTCTGCAGCTGGTCCAAACAATCCAGGTTCGCATGTATGCTACAACAGCAGCAAGAATACTCATTGCAAAGTATTGGAAGACACAAGATTTACCCACCCTGGAAGAGTGGCAGATGAAGGTGATGGACTATATGGAACTGGCGGAAATCTCTGGCAGAATCTGAGACCAGGGAGAAGAGTCGGTGGAAGAAGATTGGAAGAAATTCAAAGACTATTTGCAGAAATATTGTAAAATTAATGAATGTTAAAATGATGCTGGATTGAAATTAAGCGGCCTTAGCAACAAGGTTAATAAGAAAATGTAAAAATGGATTGATAATGGATGAAAATATATAGTTATAATATGTTGAGATATAGAGTTAAGATAAATGAAAAAGGGTAAGGACTTGCTGAACTAACTATGTGAACGGGGATACAAAAAAGGGAGGTGTGAGGAGGTCAGGGAAACAAGCAAATGAAATTCAAGATATGAAAAAATTGACTTGTTTTTAATTTTTTCCATTTACTTTTTCTGTATTTTGTATCTTTTTTCTATGTATTTGTGTATTTTTTGTATTTTTCTTCTTTTTTTTTCTTTTCTCTTGTTTTTTCTCTTGTCTTTTTTTTATTCGGTAATTTTCTGCTTTTTGTAAAACTTCAATAAATATTTTATAAAACAAACAAACAAACAAACAAACAAACAAACAATCCAGGTTCGGCTAATAAACCCAGCTAATTAACTGCCCCACAAGAATCACAGATATTGGCTTTCCTTCCCATTCACATCTGTGTAGCAGAATCTAGCTAGAAATGCATCTTCACTGAACACATACAGTTCCACCTCTAAGAGGCACCCAACTCACATCAGCCCCAGCCAGTATGATAAATGATGGGAGTTAACAACATCTGGAAGCTCCCATGTTAGCCACCCCTGGTGTAGACATAGCTTTCAGCCTATTCATATGACCCAGCTTCTATTATAATAATGTGAACTGCCCTGAGAACCATGGATGAAGGGTGGTATACAAATTTAATAAATAATAATGACAAGCTGGGTATTTTAGCTGCAGAATCAGGCCATATAACAAAGCAGGTAGCCTCCACTGGGTCCACAGATGAAGAGGGCAACTTATCAAGCACTGGAGCTCCACCAGAACACAGGAATAGCTTGGACACATTGACTATCTGGGTTGCTTTTGTTATTTCAGCAGATTGGTAAACTTACTGCCACCCATTTACTAAATATGCTGCTAAATACACACAAGCCAGGGTGCTATGAAGTCTGGGAAAGTATCAACAAGATGAAAGATACAGAGAAAGAATCAGAAATTGTAAGTTTGATGGTGCTGCATGATGTCTTTGTTTCACTATAGTCTCCTTTGGCATCACTGGGATACATTGTTCTTTATCACTTTATGATGGGGCACTTTATTTGTGAATACTTCATTCTCTTGCTCATGAGGAGGATCTAGAAAGCTTCACTGGAGCTTGGCCGCTTATTGGTCTTGATCTCAAAATGGTATAAATGTGTATGGAGTAATTGTGAGCTGGGACTGGTTATGTTTGCTCCGTATAATTTCCTTTTGCATGGTGTGGGGAGTGGGAGTAAGAGTGAGACATCGTCTTTCTTACCCACCAACTCACCCATCTGATGCCCCTGCCCTACCCTGCAGAGGAGGCTTCCTGGGAGCCTCATGGAAAACACTTTGAGGTTCCTAAAGACCTCAGTATAGAAGCTATCAATATCTATTTATAGACACATGCTACACTTTAACTTTCTCAGCAGGCACAGAAAGGTAGCCGTGTTGGTCTGCCATAGTCAAAACAAAATTTTTTTTTCCTTCCAGTAGCACCTTAAAGACCAACTAAGTTAGTTCTTGGTATGAGCTTTCGTGTATCTGAAGAAGTGTGCATGCACACGAAAGCTCATACCAAGAACTAACTTAGTTGGTCTTTAAGGTGCTACTGGAAGGAAAAATTTTTTTTGTTTTTTCTCAGCAGGGTTCTTGTTGTTTGACTCTTAACCAGCACCTGTTTTTAGTTTGTAAGTAGCTTAACAGAGTAATGCAACATTTTTTGAAATTCAAGATCTAGCACATTTCAGATTATCTTGCAATGATTTATGTTTTTCTTAAATTATGCATGCCAGTGCAGTAAACAAGTGCCAGTTTTTCAGAAAGACCAGGCTTGTTTTTTGAGAGAAAGGGCTTCACTTATTTGCCCTGGCAAGGAAGGGTTATTAATCCATGGCATTTAGGCCAACGTCTCAAATTAGGGCTTTGAATACACAGTTGTACCTTCAGCCACGACTATACGTTAAGAGGCATATAAATGGCTTCATGCACCTTGAAGCAAAGCTGCAACTCCAAATATCACACCACTGCCTTTGAGAAAGGGAGTGCAGAACTTTTTTTCCACTTTCGTTTGTGAACATGGATAAAGTGTGACTGCTATATTGCTGACATCTCCTTGTGTTTGTGTGAAACAATAGAGAATGGTTTTACTTTTAGCATATAGGGCGGGTGTGTAAAAATACTTCCTGTGCTATGATATTAAATAACAGGAAGGCCTTGAGAGATGCACAGTTTTGAATGCCGTGTGGAACCCAACAACTTGGAAGCAACTATCCACATAAGCCAAGTGTCTTGGGGTTCAGCTAAAATTTGATGCATCAGAATGATGTGTGCTGGATGTGGCACCATAAGACAGACAGCAAACAGCTGCAAAAACATGCTGCCTAATGAAAGAAACGCTTCTGATTTAATACAGACATGGGGCAGAGGGAAGTACGTGCTTATCTTTTTAATCAAGATCTCCATTAAAACAAACGTTACCATCTTCAGAGAAGCTTTATGTGAACAGCTGCACTTGTTCAGGTTGTAACACAAAACAAGTTAAATGCCACCAAGCCTGCACACCTGTTGTCTGTATTCTGACAATTGCTTGACATCCCCTCCTGTTTTGTTTTTTGCTTTTCCTGTTTTATAGTCCCAGCAGAAAACAAAAACAGGAGGCTTATCAACCCCCAGGTGTTGGGCTGTTTCTGCTTGTTGTGCTACACAACTGGGGTCACCAAACGTTTTGGGCCCATGGGCACATTTGGATTTTTGAGTGAGTGCTGTGCACTCAGTAGGATTCAGTAAAATTAATCTGAGCTTTGAAAAGTACATAAAGTAAAATGGGAAGTGAGAAAGAAGAAGAAGAGTTTGGATTTGATATCCCGCTTTATCACTACCCTAGGGAGTCTCAAAGTGGCTAACATTCTCCTTTCCCTTCCTCCCCCACAACAAACACTCTGTGAGGTGAGTGGGGCTGAGAGACTTCAAAGAAGTGTGACTAGCCCAAGGTCACCCAGCAGCTGCATGTGGAGGAGCAGAGATGCGAACCCGGTTCCCCAGATTATGAGTCTATTGCTCTTAACCACTACACCACACTGGCTCCAGAAAGAACAGCACTCTTCTGATTTCCTTCTTCAACACTTCATATCCCTCCAAGGGAGTGGGGAGAGTATAGGAATTGTCATCAGAACATAAGGAGAGCCCTGCAGGATCAGTTCAATAGCCCATCTAGTCCAGCATCATCCTGTTTACAAAGTGGCCACCCAGTTGTCCACAGAAAACCCATGAGCAAGACTCAAACACAAGAACACTCTCCACCACCACTTCATGACCAGGGTATAGGGGCTTAGAGGTTTCAGACACATCAGGGGAAGACTTCAAGGGCACCATGTTGGTGACCTCTGTGTTACAAGTTGGGGAACACTCCTATTGTCCTTGAGTGTGCATACACACAAGACAGGCAGACATAAGCAAGGGCAAATGTCAGTCCTCTTTTGCAGAGAGCATGGTCTGGCAGACAAGCCAACTTCTGAATGAGTCAGAGAAAGAAGTCAAATACCATTAATCACTCTGAGTTAACACCCACAACTTATATATGATATTGACATATCTGCTTTTTGTGCTGCGCCTGAACCTCCACCTATGTACTGTACACAGAGAAGAGTCAAGTGACCAATAAATAAATCAAATATAAGCAGGGCTATGGAGAATAGGGTTCATTTGTAGGTTGGTGCCATCAGATTATGGACAGCCATTTTGAAACAATCCCCTGGAGGTCTGTTTGTGGGAATGTTATGCAGAAATTAGTCCACACAAATTTGTCTGCTCATGAGATCCAGTAGTAATCCCGTAACCTGTTCACAGACACACCCAGGAAGCTCTGCAGTCCCCATCCCAGTCATTACACTGGAAGATTGCCCTAAAGCCCACAGCAAAAAGCATCCAAACCCTTTATAGGCTAGGAGTTTGGAAGAATTCAAACTTTGCCTTGCTTTTCTATTACAGTTTCAAAGGAAAACAAAACCAGCTAGGCCAGACCCCTCCTTTCCAGTCTACTGGCAATGATCAACTTTCCCTCAAATCATGTCCAACTTTATGTTTTGCAACATGTCCCTCTCTCTTCCCCTATCACATTTCCTGATGATTTTAGATTTTAAAGTTGCACTCATTTTGGGAAGTGAGTCATTACAGACCCCAAGTGGAATCACTTGATCACATTAAGGGCCAGCTGCATTAATATTCACTGCATGACACAAATGCAGCTCTCTGTTTTGCAAATAGATTCCCATACCTTGATCCTAAACACACACTTTCATAAATGCAGCAAACTAGCCATGCAGAAGCCACACAGCTCGTACTAAGCAGGCAGGTGTTTCCTCGGGGGTGTGATAAATGATGTGGTTTTGTCTTACATGGTTTTATCTCATGCATGTTTTATAAAAGCTTTCTGGATTGTCATTGTTTCTGGCTCCCAGCCTTTGCCTATAATATACTATAGCATATAGTATGGACTGTATACCAATATGATTAATGTCTGCTTAATTTGTATGATTTATATACGTCTCCTGGGAAAAGGAATGCCAGAGAGAAATGCCAAAGAGATCGCATCTTTTATTGGTCTGAACTGCAATCAGTATAGGAAGAGGCAAACTGATGAATGACACAGAATAAAAAGTATTTTGTTTCTAGACAATGATCTAAGCGAAATAACTAAGAAACACCCATTGTCCCCATATGTGTCCAAGAACAAGGGCTGGATTATATGTAGCAATCACGTAGAGCTGTCCTGAACACTCTATCCATTGCAGCTAGCGAAGAGTTTGAACACCTAGATTAGCAGAGGTTGACCCACTAAATGCATCACAAACGCACATTCTTATATCAGATTACATAACAACTGCCCCCTAAAATCTTGCATGTTTTTATACCCAGGAAGTGAACATTTGCATAAATGTGTGGGTGTGGATTTCTCTTTGTACAGGGGGCTTGTTTAAATCAGCTGGAGTTGGAGGGTCCATCCAGAAATGGGCATGACAGCCTTTCCTGCTCTGAACATACCTGCATCACCATTTGCAGAAGGAACAGTCTGTATAGTCGCGATTGTGACAGGTCCATTCTTAAGGTTTTCAGGAGGTTCAGATGAAACCTAGAGCATCAGACTGAAGGTTAGTCGTTGAAACTGCTTGGTCACAAACCCTTGCACAATTTTGAACACTGCAGTAATAAACCCTAACTCGGTTCAGAAGAGAGTGGTTCATTATTACCTTGGGCTTATGCATTCCCTCTTTCCTCTCCCTGTTCCCATCATGCCCTTTACATCAGAACTGGGCAAACTATGTTTTGCTCAAACCAGTTTTCCAGGCTCAGGTGTGTAACAACAAACCATGGCTTGCCATTAAACTAGAAGTCAGGGAAAGAATGAGAAAATGCGAGTAGAGGAAGGAAGAGGATGTGCAAGCATTAAAGAATTCTGGGTACTGGTGTTCACCCTTCAATGAGTTACAATTCCTGGCAACCCTTAACAAATTACAGTGGAACCTTGGTTCTCGAACAGCTTAGTTGACAAACAAATCAGCTCCCGAACACTGAAAACCCGGAAGTGTTCCGGTTTTCAAACGTTTTTTGGAAGCCAAACATCAGACACAGCTTCTGCTTGACTGCAGGAAGCTCCTGCAGCCAATCAGAAGCAGCACCTTGGTTTTCGAACGTTTCGGGGGTCAAATGGACTTCCGGAACGGATTATATTTGAGAACCGAGTTACCACTGTACAATGCCCAGAGTGCTTTGAGGGAAAGAATGTGCTTCAAATGTGCTTTAAATGTTTAGTGTGTTTGCATCCTGGGAGGAGATGTGTGGGTGGAGGAGACTCAGCTATGGAATTCTTAAATTTACTTTTGTGCTTGGATCACTCCCATTTGTATTTGGGTATTTCGACAAACAAATAGCATGGGACTTGATCCTTCTGAGCCACAAAGCTTTGTCTATCCCTGGTTGGTGTTCTATTTGCTTACCTAATCATCGTTTAGCTAGAGATCCACCCTGTTCACTGCTGCCCTTCACAGTCCTTGCTTGATGTATCCCATCCCTACCACCATCCTGGAGCTTTTTCCTTACATGGGCCGTTTTTATAGGTACAGTGGTACCTCGCAAGACGAATGCCTCGTAAGACGAAAAACTCGCAAGACGAAAGAGTTTTTCGTTTTTTGAGTTGCTTCGCAAGACGAATTTCCCTATGGGCTTGCTTCGCAAGACGAAAATGTCTTGCAAGTTTGTTTCCATTTTCTTAAAACCATTAATACCCAGGGTGCATTGCTTGAAGAGGTGCAGTTGCGACTTGACTTCGAGGAGCAACTCATAGCACACGGTGTGGTAGCCTTTTTTGAGGTTTTTGAAGACTTTGGTGATTTTTGAAGCTTTTCCAAAACTTATTTTGCAGCCATTTGGTAAGTTAAACTTGTAAAACTTTTTTTGGGGGGTTTGGATTTTGGGTTGGGGTGTTTGGAATTCAAGGACTTGGTGTTGGGGAGGGGTTTGCAAGAATCTGGAAGCTTGTGTTTTTTTTCTGCATTTTTATGATTTTTTGTGACCATTGGGGCACTCTGCTGTTGTTAAAAAAAAAGATTTCTGGGTTTGGATTTCTGTGTGGTGGGTGGCTGGGGGAATAGTTGAGAGGGGGTTTGCAAGAATCTGGAAGCTGTTTTGGAAGAGGATGCCCAAAAGGACTTTCGTCACTCAGGAGGAGGCCAAGTTGCCTGGCCACAAGCCCATGAAGGACCGTCTGACCCTGCTCTTCTGTGCCAACGCAAGCGGCGACCTGAAGTTCAAGCCCCTGCTGGTGTACCACTCGGAGAACCCACGGGCCTTCAAGAAACACAAGGTCGACAAGGAGCAGCTGAGTGTCATGTGGCAATCCAACAGTAAGGCTTGGGTCACACGTGTGCTGTTTGTGGACTGGGTCAATCTTGCTTTTGGCCCTGCTGTCAAACAGTACCTGCTGGACAACGACCTGCCGCTGAAGGCTTTGCTTCTGATGGACAATGCTCCTGCTCATCCTAAAGGCCTTGAAGAGGACTTGTTGGAGGAGTTCAGCTTCATCAACATCATGTTCCTGCCACCTAACACCACGCCACTGCTCCAGCCAATGGATCAGCAGCTCATCGCCAATTTCAAAAAACTCTACACCAAGGAGCTTCGAGGTGACTGATTGCACCAACATCACCCTGCGGGAATTCTGGAAGGACCACTTCGACATCATCACCTGCTTGAAGATGATCACCACGGCCTGGGACGGGATCAACCAGAGAAATTTGAATTGTGCTTGGCGCAGCCTGTGGCCGGACTGTGTGGCACCAAGTGACTCTGATGCACCAGAGTCAACAGTGGTGCAGGACATTGTTTCCTTGGGGAGGACCATGGGCCTGGAGGTCACAGAGGAGGACGTCAGCGAGCTGGTAGAGGAGCACGACCACGAGCTGACCACACAGGAGCTGGTCGAACTGCAGGCAGAGGCTGCGCAGGAGCAGGCCTCGCTGGAAGAGGAGGAAGCAACTGAGGAACGGCTGTCCTTCAAAGAACTGAGGGACATTTGCCAGAAGTGGAAAGATGTGCAGGCTTTTGCACAGCGGCACCACCCTGACAAGGACCTGACACGTGACCTTGCGAACACTTTTGATACGAGGGTCATGTCGTCTTTCAGGGAGGTGCTGAAAAGGCGGATGAAGCAGCAGACCATGGACAGGTTCTTCAGCAAGAAGCAAAGAGTGGAAGAGGAACCTTCTTCGAGTTGTCCCCCAGAGTCTTAGAAAATGTATGTAGAGTACTGTACACTTTGGTGATTTTTAGATGCTTTTCTGTCATGTTTAGAAACTTAAATTATTGTTCCTTCAATTTTTGAAATGCTCTTTACAGTATGTGTGACTTTAAAGAGCACTTAATAAACTCTTTTTGTACCAAATTTGGCTTTGTTTGGACTTTTTTTGACCATAGGAACGCATTAATTGATTTTCAATGCATTCCTATGGGAATCCGTGCTTCGCAAGACGAAAAATTCGCAAGGCGAAAAAACTCGCAGAACGAATTAATTTCGTCTTGCGAGGCACCACTGTAGAGGCATCCATCCAAGCATGCACATAACCCTACAATTTCCTGACACAGTACAAAATACAAAAGCAAAATTTAGATGCTGCATAGTTGGGTCTCCATCTCCTCCCAGTCTCTAAATACAGACTGCATTTCTTTCAGCCCAGCAAGTGTAGCTGGGGGCTGCCAGAGACACAGCTTGTGCCATGGGTAGGCAAACCAAGGCCTCGGGGGCCAGATTCGGCCCAATTGCCTTCTCAATCTGGCCCACGGACGAGAATCGGTGTGTTTTTACATGAGTAGAATGTGCTTTTTTATTTAAAATGCATCTCTGGGTTATTTGTGGGGCCTGCCTGGTGTTTTTACATGAGTAGTGGGGCATAGGAATTCGTTCATATTTTTTTTTCAAAATATAGTCCAGCCCCCCACAAGGTCTGAGGGACAGTGGACCAGCCCCCTGCTGAAAAAGTTTGCTGCTTGTGCATTTTCAATACAATTTGACCAGACGAAGCAGAACAAAGAAATCTACAGATTTTTACCTCTGAATATGCTGTTATGTGAACAGGTTCGTCGTCTTCAGGTTCCCTTTGCATGGACATTGTGTTTCCCATAGTGGACGCTGTGTTTGAGAAAATACAGAATTTAGGAAACATGGGGTTGACTGAGCAGCCTTTAGCTACACTTCAGAGCAGGGATGTATTCGCAGGACCCTATGAGGATGTGAGTTTTCTTGGCAGGGATACTGGAGTGGCTTGCCAGTTCCTGCTCCAGGTGGATCACATTTGGTGATCCTGAAGCTGAGGCTCCAATACTTTGGCCACCCTCATGAGAAGAGAAGACTCCCTGGAAAAGACCCTGATGTTGGGAAAGATGGAGGGCACAAGGAGAAGGGGACGACAGAGGACGAGATGGTTGGACAGTGTTCTCGAAGCTACCAGCATGAGTTTGACCAAACTGTGGGAGGCAGTGCAAGACAGGAGTGCCTGGCGTGCTCTGGTCCATGGGCTCATGAAGAGTCGGACATGACTAAACGACTAAACAACAACAACAACAACATGGGGATGTGAGAGACACTAAACCGTAGTTCGTATTCTCACATACACCACCACTTCTCTGAGTCGTTGAGAAGTTTCAGATGCATCAGTTTGCCCAGTTTTAAATTACCTTTGGGAGGTGGTTACTGGAGGCTTAGTGGCACTAGGCAGTATTTACATGTATTAACAAATGTACGGGCAGAGCACAGGTGGAAGCACAGCTTAACTTACAAATACTCCACCAGACAGTGAAAGTCATAGAACCATAGGTTCATAGAATTGTAGGCCTGGAAGGGACCCAAAGGGGCATCTATTCTACCCCTGTGCAATCCACTGCACCCACATAGGACCTCTTGAGAGAGGCAGGCTGCACCTCAAGATGCAGAGCCCAAACTCAGCTCTGTCTCAGCACCTATTTCAAAATGTAGTCTTGCTCTTTTCACACACAAACACCTAGATCACAACATCCTTAGCTGGGGTGGAGAAGGTGTTGCTCTTCCCATTTGAAAAACTACAGATGCTTTATCAATAAGCAATTGTTCAACAATTTAGTCCCATGGAATCAACATCACATGAAAATCCCTAGCCTTTAATCTGCAGTTCCCCTAACAATAAATGTCCCATTAAGGAAGTCTCCAGCAGTACTTCTGACACCATTAACCCTTTCCTGTTCAAACCCAGATCTGTTGCTCATGTGGTAGAGACAAGGCATGACACCCCTGCCCTCCATCATGCAAATTATGCTCACAACTTAAGGAATAAGGTGAGTCCTGGTGAATGAGGCCAAATGCTGATCTTGTCCGGCATCCTGTTCTCACAGGGAGCAACAAGATGCCTATGAGAAGCCGGCAAGCAGGACTAGAGCCAGGCAAAACCCCTTGAGGATTTTGAGAGCAGGGCTGGTATGGGCATGTGGCCTGGAAAGCCCCAATAGCTGGACAGAGGACAGGAGGGCTGAGGTCTCTCACTCCTAACGTACGGCATGTATTTTACCAATGGCATAGAAAGCTGCCTTATGTCTAACTCAGTACTGCCTACACTGACTGAATCCTTCCTAGCCCGATCCAGAAATTCCACAGACTGAACCTGGGACTTGTTGGAGCCTAGCTGTTACAGCATTATGAAAATGCAAAGGAAGAAAGATAGCACTCAATAAATCAAGTCAAACTACTCACTAAAAATGAAGCGAACAAGAGAGAGATTGTGTGGTCCCTTAAGCAGATCTCACTTGGAAGGGATTTCCACAATAATTCAAAAAGTACCTGAAAGTCAGGCAGGAAAATTTAATACCCCACACCAAACTGTTCACTTTTGTATTTTAATTTGCACTGCCTTTGCACATGATTGGGGCAGACCTACATGCAAAAGTGTGAGTCTGCCACCATCAAGTATCATCCACTTTGATTAATTGATTGGACAAGTTTATTTATATGACACTTTTCCACAGTGAACGGTGCCCAAAGGGACTTACAGCAATCATTCAAATCATAAAAATACATAGCATTGGAAATACAAATATACAAAATGCAGAACATGTCAGTAAATTCAAGAATGACAAAAATCAACAATTGGGCAAACGCAGAATAAATTCAATCATAAAAAAACAAAAAACAAAAATCTAGGCTTAAGTACATAACATTACAAAGCAAACTAGAGTTAGTCAGCTGCCCTAAGTTTGCTTAGCAATGGACAACCCTGCATGATGTATACAATATCTAATAGAATGTAAAAGGCAGGAAGTTTTGTCACCAAATTCAGGAATATGAAGTTTGGATCATGAGCCTTAGGTGCCAATCTGCCTATGACAAAAACACATGTGGGGAAAAATGTGGAACATGTGAAATATGTCAGACACGTGACTTATTGCTAAACAAATATCCGGCTGCACAGCCAGCAGTGGCACTCAGTAGACGGATGCTACTGCCTGTGTACACACCCGAGGGGAAATAAGGGTTGGCAACCTGTAGAAACGCTTGTTTGGCATTTCTGCAATTGTCTTGCTGGTCCCAGAAAATGTGTGCCAAGTGGTGTCCACCACAAATCTGGAGGGCAAAGTTTTCTATCTGTCTCTACTCTGTCTCTACTCTCTTTCCCTGCTTCAGAGCCGACCGCTAAGGGAAGGGACTGGGATTAGTCACTCGGAGTAAACAAGAACCACCCTTGAACAATTCAAACAGGCACCCAGCTGAGCTCACGTCCTATTTGAAGCCTCTGCGATTTCTGCTTGGCCTTGAAGGCAAGCCTCCAGATTGTTCATTCCCTGTGCTGAATTCTTCTAACAGGGGAAACTCACACATTGGACTCCACAGGCAAACAGGTCCTGGGAACTTTGAAAGGGGGGAAGTGGATCAGGGGAGGGTGATTTGGAGCAGGAAAATGACTGGCAGTGGAAAGGGTTAAGCAACCCCTCTTCACCTGCCACATCTCTAATCAAGCCTCCTTTTCTTCAGAAAAAGCAAGGATCAGGGCATGTTAATGTGATAATGTTCATTGCCCCTTCTTATCTCTGTTTCCTGCCTGCTTGTATGCAGGGTTTACTTGGGTGGCCAGTGTAATGTGCAAGTCAGAATACTGTGGGCACTTCCAAACTGTTGCTATTTTCAGATGGGATTCAATCATTCCCGGCAAATTCAGGTTGCACAAAGATTTGGTGATCTCGTGCAACAGACCTGCCTCCCCCCAATCAGACTTTTTTTGATATATGAAAAATGATGGGGAAACACACTGTAAAGTGTGGACAACATTTATTCTACACAAATCAGGGTGAATGCTCAGTAAGAAGTTAATCTGGAAGTGCCATGTGTCACGAACATTGCTGCTGCAATGCTCTGGAATTTCCTGGCCTATTCACAACATTGCAAATTCATAGAGGTTGCAAGCAGGGTCAGTGCCAGGCAATTGCTGAAATGCCCTCTAGCAGAGTTCACCGTGCATCATTGGGGCCCAATGTCTGGCTTACCTCGCAGAGGCAGCACTTGGATGTAGGGAGTGAGGTGCCAATTTAATGCATAATGCATCTGATGCAGTGTTGCGCCATAACTTTGTGAGACATCAGATTGTTACCCAGTGCTGGTCATAGGGTCAGGCCTGATCTACCTAGGTAATGTGATTTGTCATTTTAATTTCCCACAATGCCCTGGGAGCCCTGGCAGCTGCCCAAGGATTCTGGCTGCTGGTGCCACCCGTGGCTGCTAATATGAGCTGGAGGAGAGAAGAAAAAGGAAATTTGCAGCCAGGTGTAACATGTGAGTTGGTTCCAAACATGGCATACTTAACCAATGTATTTATATAATTCATGAGAATGCACTACATTCCTCCACAGAGCCCACCTTTCCCACGAAGCCCTCCAGTCCTTTTCAATGAAAGAAATCAAGTCAAATCCGATTCAGGGTTAATTTGTGCATTACAATACACTGGCAAGAGGAGATGTGCAAAACCATTTGTGCAAGCTCTGTCAACACTTCTGAGTATTGTGCAAAGGGTGAAGTATGCAAGCTGCATTCTCTTGCCGACAGCATAATGCTCAAGTTGTGCAAACTCCAAAAGTGTGAAAAGGTGTGTGTGAGGTTCCTAACCCTGTCTCATGATAAAGTGTGGAACATCTCGCAATCTGGACTCACTCCGTTTGAAATGTGTCTCTCTATCTCAGCCTCAGTTACCTTTTATAAAATGGGAATGATAGTAATCAACCTTAGAAGAGTGTTGTGAAAATGATTAAGAAAATGCTTTTTTAAAAAAGATGACACCTTACACCAGCTAAGCTACACACAGTGTAAGTAAACAACTAGAGGAACAACTGCTGCCATGACTATTTTTTTTAACAGTCTTCAATGCTTTTTATTTTATTTTGCTGTGACCTAACCTGGGACCTTCTGGTTAAGGGTGTGTAGTAAATATAATTAAAACAACAATAACAAAGAGTGATAATGTAATACCACCATCACCTTTGGTAGTCATGTCCAAAACTCGGCTGATAATGGACAGAAATACTCCAATGTATTGGATTCCTGGCTGCATCATCACATTAAAACTTACTATTGTATGTTTAGATGCAGAGACTATACCAAAATGAGAAGGAAGATACAGCTATGGTTCTATGTAAGTCACTTCAAACTGTATACAGCTCTCCGGTTGTATTTTCATTTACCCCAACCTTCCACCAAGGGGCTCCAAGCAAGAAGCATAGTCCATTTTTTCCTTACAACAACCCTGTGAGGTAGATTAGCCTGGAAATGGTAACTGGGCAAAGTGATCTTCCATGCCTGAGCTGGGATCGCATCAATATCCCACTGAGAAGCAGTGTGATGCGGCAGCTAGAGTGTTGGAACTGACTTGGGGAGTCCTAGGCTTGAATCTCAGTTCACAGAGTGACCCCTGAGCCCATCGCCCTCCTAATCTGCCTCACAGGGTTGTTGTGAGAATGAAGTAGGCTGCCGTAAGCTAAAGCATTGCCACTTTGGATCCTCTGCGACTTTGCAAGGGACCCTTAAGCACACCTCTTGAGTTTTATCCACCTTCCTTCTGCGACCCTTGCGAAATCTGAGATTGCTTGTGCAGTTGAGCTGGCCTTATCCCCTATCAGAGATCTGATTTCAACAAGGGGAGGAGGAATGATTCTGCTCTAAGGCAGAAGCAAGAAGGAACAGCACACACACACACACACACAGCCATGTTGACAGGCAAACAAAACAACACTGTTTTGCAGCTCGAGAAACTGGCAAAATCCCATAGGAAGGGCCATCCTTCAGCTTTCTAAATGCCTTGGGGCAGGGGAGAGAGGAGGAGGGGGAAATGCTCCAAGCCTGAAAGCTCTGAGAAGACCATAGCAACAAAAAGAAAACGACAGCTTACCCTGGATGCTTTTCCGTCAAGACCCTGGCACTGCTGCGTAGTTCTCTCGGAGCTGTTCAGGAAGAGGTGCTGCACTTTACAAAAGTCCTTCCCAGAGGCCAACAGGTGCCTTGCTGTGCCTTGGGCAATCTTCCGTACGAAATAGCGCAAACACTGGGTTAGCCACATATGGAGAGGGTGGAGTCCCTGCTCAAGTATTTTTGCTTCCTGGCTTCCAGGGCCACCCAAACCTGTTCAGTTACATGCGTCCTTTTCTGGAGTTGATGATGCCTGTTAACTCCGTATGAGTAAAATGAAAGTCTGCACAGTCAGATATCATGCACTCGTACTCTGAATGCAACTTAAGGAGATGTTTGTGCAAAGGTAAATCACACCAAGTTCCTTTTTTAAAAAAGATTTTTTCTTATTGATTTCCACAAGCTTTACAAATTTACTTAAATTTCAATATATATTTTTGTCTAATATTTTGACTTCCCACCCTTATCTCTGTGATGTTTTTATTCCCACCTTATAACTATTGCTTTATATAACATACTTTTAACTAATACAATTATCCTCTACAGTGGTACCTCGGGTTACAGACGCTTCAGGTTACAGACGTTTCAGGTTACAGACTGCTCTAACCCAGAAATAGTACCTTGGGTTAAGAACTTTGCTTCAGGATGAGAACAGAAATTGTGCGGTGGTGGCGCGGCGGCAGCAGGAGGCCCCATTAGCTAAAGTGGTACCTCAGGTTAAGAACAGTTTCAGGTTAAGAACGGACCTCCAGAACAAATTAAGTTCTTAACCTGAGGTACCACTGTATTTCACTTATCATTGCTTTCATCCTGCTGCTCATAATTCAAACCCTGTCCACATTTTCATTTGACTGTAGCAGCTCTTCAAATAGTCCGAAATGGAAAATGTCATTTTCCATCAACAGTTCCATGAACAGTTCATCTCTTTTATCTCTTATTTTTGCTGTTAATTTCTCCATTTCCACATAGTCCATTAACTTTTGAAGCCATTCCTCCTTGGTTAGTACTTCTCATTCTTTCCATTTCTGCACATACAGGATTCTGGCTGCTGTTATTGCTTACGTAAATAGTTTAACCATCTTTTTCGGAACCTCTGTCCCTATTATCCCTAGGAGGAAAGCGTCAGGACTTTTGAGAATAACCAGTTTGAACATTTTGCATGTAAATCACACTGAGTTCCATGTCCATAAGATAAAGATGGAAAGGGTAAAAAGGAAGCAGGATATAAAAAGTTAAGGGTTACACACACACACACACACACACACACACACACAAACACACACACACACACACACACACACACGGGGTATTGCTGAGTCCCAAGGGAAACATGGAGAGCCACCTTTGACCCACAGCGTTTCCAGGGGTCAGCAAACTTTTTCACTGTCCCTCAGATCTTGTGGGAGGCCGGACTATATTTTGAAAAAAAGAATGAATGAATTCCTATCCCCCACAAATAGCCCAGAGATGTGTTTTAAATAAAAGCACAAATTCTACTCATGTAAAAATACCAGGCAGGCCCCACAAATAGCCCAGAGATGCATTTTAAATAAAAGCACACATTCTACTCATGTAAAAACACCAGGCAGGCCCCACAAATAACCCAGAGATGCATTTTAAATAAAAGGACACTGTACTCATGTAAAAACACACTGATTCCCAGACCATCCGCAGGCCGGATTTAGAAGGTGATTGGGCCGGATCCAGCCCCTTGTCCTTAGTTTGCCCAACCATGGTTTAGGCCATCCTGGATCTCCAGGAATTATTAGGAATAATGAGTAATGTTTTCATAGGCAAACCAGTGTAATAAAACATTATCTTTATAAAGGGCAATAACTAGTATTTCTTGTACACTTCAAGTCATAAATAATAATGGACACTGACGATCAGCAAAGATTACAATCACAGAACTGTTTTCGTTTCTTCCCTCCCCCCCTTCGGCATTGCAAAATAAATATTTAGATGTGACAATTTCCCTCTATTCATTATTTTTGTTGAATCTTCATCATCCATATATTTTGTTTGTTTGTTCACTATGAATTGGGACAGCTCTTAAGGTATTGTAACCAAATTTTCCATGATGGTTCCTGAGATCAAGGAGCAGTTTGTTTGGCCACCATTTTGAATCAAGATGGCGGGCCGAACCTTTTAAAACTGCTCTGATGTTTTGGTTTCTTAGACTTCCTGAGTAATGCTGGGTACAATACTGCCAGCATGTGATAACTGGTGACCATTCTTCTGGAAAGGCAGCAACCACAAAGAACCAGCTACATGCATCTTTAATGTGGGCTGAAAGCTTGTTTTGGATCATTCCTCTTGCTTGCCTGCATAGAGAGGAATGTGGAACCTCTGCTGATTGCACGGCTGGAATGTAGCCTATGGTACAAAGCATCACACCTGTTGCACCACCAGCTTCAATTTATGGCCCTGTCCAGTGTTATTTTTCTAGAAAAAGAGGTGCTGCAGCCCACCACGAACTTCTCCCTTGTTCTCTTAGAATGGCAATGTTGCCCACCAGAGATGCTGGAGACAAGCTTTGGCTGAAAAAAAAACCCTGGTCCCACCTACCACTGACATGTGGCCCCTGGAAGGCTGTCCAAGGGCCAGTGTGGCCCTTAAGCTGAACAAAGTTCCCCATCCCTGCTTAAGTTAGGGGAGGGGATCAGCAATGGGTTTGGATGCCAAGCAAGTGCATTGGATGCCATCCACGGTTCTCAGGTGGTCCCCCATCCAGGCTCTGGCCAGACTCAGTCCTTCAGAAAGGTGGTGGCCTCAAGTGCCTTCCAACCAAACCTTGTTCTTGTAAAGTGATAGACCTCACTTGTTTCAGTTCATTACTGGCAAATCTGTGTCTCTTCTTACTAGATGCCTGAGAAACACCACTGACTCTCTATCTAATGCCCAGATGCTTGGGTCCATACACCTTGTCTCCTTTTAATAAGACCAGGCCATAACTTGCCTGCGGTAAGCAGGATGTCCTCCTCTGGGCTTTGCCCTGCCGTATTTGCCCTGGTGGATATTCATTTTCCTTTATTTGCTTGAGGTTTATTCCACCCTCTGCGGCACTCATTATCCAGACATTTCTCTTTAACGTGTCACCTGACTTGGCTTGATCTCAGCCTGACTCATGCATTCCAGAAATTAAAATACTCCCTTGCTTTCTTTCTGTTTTCCTTCTGCCTACTTGCAGATAACATCGGCATGGAAAGAAAGGAGAAGAAATGTGGTTTTTTTGGGGGTGGTGGTAGAAAACTGCTTCCTAGCCCACCCACCAGAGCAGTGAATGGATACGGCTCTCCAGAGAAGGGATGTGGGGAGGTGCTGGTGAAAAACTGGATGTGGTGTGTGTGTGTGCATTTGGGGAGGGGTCACTTCTTCTGAACACAGCTGACTCACAGACACTCCATCACTCCCTCTGCACCATGGGCTGTCCACACCTACAGCGTCCCCTGCCCTGCCCTTCTCCCTGCTGAAATCAGGCTTGAAAGGAGCCTTCCATTGGCTCCAATAAAAGGCTTTCCCAAGCCTAATAGTTATACAAGGTAGGCAGTGGGGGAAAGAGACCATCTTCTTGGAGACTACAGCTGGAGAGGAAAGGTCAAGTCCCCCCTCCCCAGCTGTACTCTCCCAGAAGCCTACTTCAAAATAGGCTTACAAAATTGAAAAGCGAGTGTGCAGTTGTTTGCAGTATATGTGCAATGCCCACAATTGTTTCTCCAGTTTACAAATGGGCCCTAAAAGTTGGTATCCCTTTTTGGGCCCATGGGAAGGTGGTGGGCTCCCCTTCATTGGAGTTTGTTTAAAACTGAAAACCCTGTGAGATTAGGCAGAGTGGCCCAAGGCGCTTCCTGACTGAATCTTTGAACCTGAGTCTCCCACATATTAACACAACACTTGAACCACTACACAACACTGCCTCTCTGTGTATTCAGGTTATAAAAGCCCTACGGGTTATAATGGCTCCCCGGTATGAATGAGAGGATTGTAGCCTTTACAACAGGAGTGGAGACCAGATGAACTTATGAAGCTGCCTTGGAGAGAGTGAGACCATTGGTCCATTTATGAATCATCCAAACCTGATGTCCTCCAGGTTGTGGATTCCAACTCCCATCAGCCCTAGCCAACATGGCAAATGGTCAGGGATAATGGGAGTTGCAGCCTATCAATGTCTGAAGGCTCCTCATCCCTGGCAATAAAGGCAGCTGGTAGTGCTGACCAGCACTTCTGCTGTCCTCTGAATATCAAAATCTGGAGGCACAACTGGGTGGTGCTGTGGTCTAAACTACAGAGCCTAGGGCTTGCTGATCAGAAGGTCGGCAGTTTGAATCCCCACGATGAGGTGAGCTCGCGTTGCTCGGTCCCAGCTCCTGCCAACCTAGCAGTTTGAAAGCAGCTCAAAGTGCAAGTAGAAAAATAGGTACCACTCCAGTGGGAAGGTAAACGGTGTTTCTGTGCGCTGCTCTGGTTCACCAGAAACGGCTTAGCTATGCTGGCCACATGACCCGGAAGCTGTCTGTGGACAAATGCCGGCTCCCTCAGCCAATAAAGTGAGATGAGAGCCGCAACCCCAGAGTCGTCCGCAACTGGACCTAACAGTCAGGGTTCCCTTTACCTTTACTTGCATGCCTTTCTTGTGATTGTCTCAGGATCACCTGGTTGGTCACTGCTGAAAACAAATTATTGGCGTGAGATGGATCCTTTGTTCAGCTAGTTAATTTACTATGTCTTTATATTCACACAGTTTCCTTAGCTTCAGGTTGCCCCCCAAAGTGGGATAAATTACAACTGCCTTTGTTAATCCAACAATGATATCGTGTTCCCACAAGCACCTGAAGGGTGTGTGCTTCTAAAAAGGAACAACGGGCTCAAGTGACAATTACTAATACTGTTTCAATGTTGTGGGACTTACTCAGTGTTTACTTAGCAAGCCTTCTGTTTGCTTCCCTGCTTATCTATCATCTGCTTGTTCCACTACTGGAGGAAACTTAAGATCTGGTTCATCAGGGCTGTAATCCTGTGCGGTGACATTGTCTCACATGTGAACAAGTGAAACACCATTATCATTTCGTAATCTTGTGGCGCATTTACAGCATGACAGTTCATTGTGGTGACAGTAAGAGGTGCTCTGTAATTGCTTCCAAACAGCTGACAGTGGCGTCGAAATGGCCCACATGATCTGAGCCAACCGCTGATCGATACATCTGCATGTTATGTGGACAAGCAAAAGGGAAACTCTCCATGGTGGAAATAATAATATTCTGCTTATTCACTAAAATGTATTCTAACTGGCTTTGTGTAGGTAGATTATGACTTCTGGGGATGCCTACATATTGTCAGTATTTTGCAGGAAGGATAGAAGCTCATGCTGGAACTTTAGGCTTGTGCATTAGCCCTAGTGCAACAAACTGACTTTTAAAAAGGCAATAAAATAAAATAAAATTGTATTTTGGAAAGTGATACATCGAAAAGTGTGGGATGAACAAACACCTAATAGGTAGCTGTGCAAACACCCTGCAAGCAAATCAGAATGAATGTTCATTGTCGTGTAACTGCCCTGTAACTGTTGTGTAAAGCAAATAAGGATGAATGGTTAATAAACAAATAATCTGAAGGAGGCCTGGGTCTACCATCAAGGTGCGCTGGTGGGGTGGAAAGTATGACAAGGAACGAGCTCTCCCAACCACCCCTTTCCAATGGTTAGTTTAATTTAATGTTGTTGTTGTTGCTGCTGCTGCTGCTGCTGCTGCTGCTGTCCTGCCATTCTTCCAAGGAACTCAAGGTGGTGCAATTCAGCATCATCACCATGCCTCTCTGTGTGTCAAATAGGTCTCTCCCTCCCAATGATCTTATTCTCCTACCTGTGAATTGAGGGATTCTTGGCTCTAAATGAGAAAGTGGCAATTTAATAGATTGGGAAATACTTTAGGCCCACATTCCTGGAATGGAATGCATGGCGTGGTCGTTGGACCTGGGACCTCCAGGACCTGGGAGATGAAGGTTAAAGTCCTCACTCAGCCATGATGCTCACCAATGTCACCTTGGACCAATCCCTGCCTTCTAGCCTAGCCTGCCTCACAGAGAGGTGGAATACCTTGTCATGGCCCCTTGACACCCTTGGTGGAAAGGTGGGATATAAATGTAATAATACCTAAAAATACACAAGCAGTTGGAAAGTTAATCTAGACTTGAGAAGAGATATAAAAGATGTTATGGATGTGTCCTGTCCTGGTTTGCTTCCCCCACTTCTGCTCTTCCTACCGAGGGGCACCAGCTTGCGAGGGCGATTGCGGGGGGCTCAATGTTGCATGGATGATGTCCCGACATCACCCGTGTGATGTCTGGAGGAGCTGGTTGTGGAGCGAAGCATGGTGTGCCTCCAGCGGCTGGTTCTTCCTCCATGACACCAACTCCAGCTGGAGGTTGCTTCAACCCTCCTTCCCCTCTGTGGCAGCAGCAGCAGGAGGAGACGGCTACTGGAGGCATGCCACGCTCAGCTCCACACTACCCCCAAAATATAGGGGCCTCCAAAAGGGGTTTCCCCCTAGGATCCAGCACTCATGTTCCTACCCAATACATTCCCTCGCCTACTTGCCCCTGTCTATGTGTCTGGAAGAGAAATTATTCTGAAGTCCTGGAGAAACGCTGCCAGTCAGTGCAGACAATACTAAGCAGGATGGACTGTTGATCTGACTTGGTATAAGGCCATTCCCTATTCCCTGTAATCCTTCTTGGCTGGGTGGGGATTTGCGTGATAATTCCCCTACCTAATAATAATAATAATAATAATAATAATAATAATAATTTATTATTTATACCCCACCCATCTGGCTGAGTTTCCCCAGCCACTCTGGGCAGCTCCCAATCAGGTGTTAAAAACAGTACAGCATTAAATATTAAAAACTTCCCTGAACAGGGCTGACTTCAGATGTCTTTTAAAGATAGGATAACTGCTTATTTCCTTCACATCTGAAGGGAGGGTGTTCCACAGGGCGGGCGCCACTACCGAGAAGACCCTCTGTCTGGTTCCCTGTAACCTCACTTCTTGCAATGAGGGAACCGCCAGAAGGCCCTCAATGCTAGATCTCAGTGTCCGGGCTGAACGATGGGGGTGGAGACGCTCCTTCAGGTATACAGGACCGAGGCCGTTTAGGGCTTTAAAGGTCAGCACCAACACTTTGAATTGTGCTCGGAAATGTACTGGGAGCCAATGCAGATCTCTCAGGACCGGCGTTATATGGTCCCGGCGGCCACTCCCAGTCACCAGTCTAGCTGCCGCATTCTGGATTAATTGCAGTTTCCGGGTCACCTTCAAAGGTAGCCCCACGTAGAGTGCATTGCAGTAGTTCAAGCGGGAGATAATTAGAGTATGCACCACTCTGGCGAGACAGTCCGCGGGCAGGTAGGGTCTTAGCCTGCGTACCAGGTGGAGCTGGTAGACAGCTGCCCTGGACACAGGATTAACCTGCGCCTCCATGGACAGCTGTGAGTCTGAAATGACTCCCAGGCTGCACACCTGGTCCTTCGGGGGCACAGTTACCCCATTCAGGACCAGGGAATCCCCCACACCCGCCCGCCTCCTGTCCCCCCAAAATAGTACTTCTGTCTTGTCAGGATTCAACCTCAATCTGTTAGCCGCCATCCATCCTTCAACCGCCTCCAGGCACTCACTACCTTTAAGTGGTGCCCTGCAAATTTGCCTTGTGAGAAGGCCTCCTCTCTCTGGATCTTGGTAAGGCTGTCCCTTGAGAGGCTCTTAATAAAGTGACAGGAAATAAATGCACCTCTAATATTTGTATTTTTAACTAGGGAATAATGTTTAAGAAGAATGACAAAACTGAAAGCAGCTATTTCTTCACGTAGGAGCCTTCCAGAGAAGAGAGAAGGTTACTGTGTCAGAAAGCAAAACGAAAACAGAAAGCCATTGTGAGGATGCCCGGGAGGTGGGTGGGGCAGGCATTTGGGAAGCACAATCGCTCCCCTTGTGCGAGCTGCTCTGCGTTCCCACCAAATATGCCCCATTGATTGCAATACCATGCTAAATATTTCGCTCCATTAATGCAAGTTGCTGCAAAGTGGAGACAACGGTTCCCCTCCTCTTGTCAAAGCAGTTGTAGCGTTTTAAGCGAGGCTGTTATCTCCGACATCTTTCCCCCCTCTTCCTCTCTTTCAGAGGAGCATGAGGAGCTCAGCTGACTCAACAAATGGCTTATTCATGTCTAGACTGATCTCTTTCATGTCACTTTGCTGATGGTGGTGGTGTCTGTATTTTGCTGCAGTGCCAGCTCAGAAGCTGCTACTACCAGGCTAGTCCAGTAATCAAACAGAAAACATTTCTTGCAAGGATCAGCCTGGGGCTTTTTCAATACCACGGCAAACACTGATACAGTGCACCAGCAGGAGGATCTGCTTCTAGACTGCCACCAGTTTTGCTCTAGGGATTCGAGCACAAACCGGAAATCTAGGTTTGTGCAATTAAAGGGGATTAAAGTGCTCTGTCACACCACTGCAACAAATCCACTTTAAAAACAACCACAGACTTTTTGTGCTTAAGAAAGTGACACATAAATCCATTGAAAAGTGTGGGACGCTCAAATGATTAACGGGAGGATGAATAAACATCTCATAAACAAATCAGGATGAATGCCCGTTGACGTAGAATTTGCATGTCAACAGATCTTGCCTGCTCACAGACCTGTCACAGGGCGCTTCCAAACTGGTGGCATTTTTGAGTGGGATTCATTCACATACTGGTAAATTCAGGTTGCACTGTTCCAGCTGGGAGGTTTTAAGTAGCCAGCCTGCTTCCCAAATAAAGACCGGACTTTTTGCAATAAGGAAAGTGATGGGGAAATGCACTGGAAATTGTGCGGTGACACTTGCTTTGACACAACGTAATCTAACCTACCTGCAAAGAAATCAGGATGAATGCTCACAGATATCATTCGGTTTTCTGTGAATTGATATTTGTTCCGATTCAGTGGTAACCCACAAGTTTTCCTGGGGAAAGCAGCAGGACAAAAGGAAAACTTATCAGATCCATGCCTAGGAATCTTCGGACAAATGAAAGAAATCACTGACAGAGCAGAAGTGTGGATGAGCCCTAGCTGCCTACCCTCCATTACTTCAGACTGCTTCAGACTTATGGTCCCTCGTCTTCCATTGTGCCTAGCTATTCAGGTTGCCAGCTGGCCAGTAAAAAGATGGCCTGGCCTGCTTTGGGGGTAAGATACCAGCTAGAGATACCAGCCTGGAATTATCATCAGGCCCAGTGTCAGGACCTGCCATAGGGGGTGTCATGAGCCAGGAGATGGCTTCACCTGCTCAACAGCAGTCTGAAGCGGAAGAAGGTGGAATGACTCCACCTGCAGCTGATCAACCTTCAAGGACATAGAGAAGGCCCTGATGGGAACCAGCTGGCTGCAGCCTTCTTAAACAGAGCTCTCAGCAGCAGTCACAATGCTCGCTGCTCTCAGCTCTCCATTTGGACTCTTGGCTGTGTGATCATTGGACTCCCTGACCTCTGGATTGTCTGACTACATGGGTTGCTGTTTGTCCAACCCTTGGAATGGACCTGACTTCATATTCTGCCTCTGCCTCCAGGCAAGTATATCTCAGAGACTCTTCTATTTGCTTGGCCTCACACTCCACTGAGCTCTGCACACTTGCTCGGCAATGGGACTACAAGAGTGGGGCGTGGTGGGGCTTGACAGGGCCCATCTTGGCTGTCACCTGACACTACAATGGACTAGAGAGGGCCTGTTGGTGGTGCCGCCACTGGCTGCTGTCTGGTTGATGTTGACCGGTGACAAGGCCTTCTAGGTGGTGGTTCCCATTTGTGGGATGCCCTCTCTGGTGATGTGTGTGTGTGTCTCCAGCATAATTAACTCTCAGGAGGAACTAATCTCTTTTGAGGAAACACACGTTAGTAGCTGAAATAACTTGTCTCCTTGAAAATATTTACAAAATGTTTTTAGATGAATTTTTCAATTCCATTGGGAGGTAAGGCATCATAGAACTTTTATAACAGCACTAACAACAATATTCCTGCAAGTGAGTTAGTGAGGGAGAGGGCATCCAATATGAGGAGAAAGTCAAGTGAATGTAGAGCTCTCTGGAAGGACATTAAGTTCAGAGGCTATTACCTTCTTGTACCACTGCAGAGGTTGTATACTAGTCTGCTAAAGTCCTATGTCAGGAGCAATGAAAACACACTCTGGGTTAATTTTAGAAAATGCACTTCCAGGTTTGCTCTGTATAGTAAACCTGCAATGCTCAGATTCAAACCTCTCTCCACGTATTTCAGTCAGATGCTGCTCCTTTCTCCCTCAAAGAGCATACAAGGAATGCAATCTGGGGCTGGTCCTCTGCTTCCATGGGGCCCCAATGAACCAGGAGGCTGAAGGAGGATGCTGCCAATTTCATTCTGCGATGAACTTGGAGTCACCTTGCCCAAGATGTTCCAAATATTACATGGCTCCGTAACATTTAGGGCAAATTAAACAAGACCATCCACAATAAAATGGTTGCTGCCAGTGAGAGGCGCCATTTTTTGTGGTAGCTGCTATTTCTCTTTTCTTGCCCCACAATGCCAGGGATAGATGATTTTCCTGGGGAGCAGGTTTTCCTGGGGAAAGCGGGCAAATGAATAATAATAATAATAATAATAATAATAATAATAATATAATTTATTATTTATACCCCGCCCATGAAAAACCTCTCCGACCCATGCCTAGAAATCACAGAACAAATGCATAGGTAAAGTAAAGGTAAAGGGACCCCTGACCATTAGGTCCAGTCGTGGCCGACTCAGGGGTTGTGGCGCTCATTTCACTTTATTGGCCAAGGGAGCCGGCGTACAGCTTCCAGGTCACGTGGCCAGCATGACTAAGCTGCTTCTGGCGAACCAGAGCAGCGCACAGAAATGCTGTTTACCTTCCCGCCGGAGTGGTACCTATTTATGGTACTTGCACTTTGACGTGCTTTCGAACTGCTAGGTTGGCAGGAACTGGGACCGAGAACGGGAGCTCACCCCGTCGCGGGGATTCGAACCGCCGACCTTCTTATCATTAAGTCCTAGGTGCCGCCTGTGTCCCGAACAAATGCATAGGTAGGGACAAACAGAAGTATGCATGAGCCCTACGTACAGGCAACTCCCATTTTGCGTACGTTCAAAGCACGCACGACTGTGCATGCACATGCTGGTTTCAGACCCAGAAGAGGGCTGAATGGGGGTGTGACAGGCTTGTGCACATTCAGTCAACATGCATGATGACCTGGAACTCAAGCCCCATGCAAATTGGGGGTTGCCTGTATTGTAATAGTACTTGGCCCATTATGAAAAACATGGGCAAAATACTTTGCTAATCTTCCATCGATGCTTACTATACCTGTTCATTTGTGTGACTGACCCATTAGGCCAACAAAATCACATTTTATTTCACTTGCTTTCTATTTCCTATGTATTTATTACCAGCACATGCCCACAGCCTAGGTAACATTCTTGCTATCCCTGATACGGTCAGCAGATGACAGCATTGAATTATTTTAAAGGCAGGCCGTTAAATATATTCCCAATTTGCCCGGAAAACTATCAGGCCATGAAGTGAAGTGGGAAAAGGGGCTTAGAAAACAGATTTTCTTACAGCCTCTCTGTCCCACCATAGGACTAATCTCTTTTGAGGAAATAACCCCTCATTCACACAAATACACACACTACATGTACACCTGACCCTGGGTTTTCTGTAAACATTTTTGCAGTTTTTTGGCAGCTCACTGCTCCATGTTAAGAGTTTCAGACTCGCTTGTGTTATGAGTTTCTGGGTGCCAGACACTGAACCCCTGGATTCAAATGTTAAAATATAAGGCAACCCAGTTTCCTGGTGAAATCGCCTGGGTGATGGGCCATTACAAGAACAAAAGGAAGGTGATGAGCCATTAGGAAAGCCAAAGAAAAGGGCAAATGGCAGGCGTGCCTCCCTCAGCTTAGAGTGAGTTAGAAGACAAAGGGCAAGTTTCAACTGGAGTCTTTAGGGTTGGCTGGGATGTGACCTGGAAGAAAATGGTTGCAGCCTAGTAAAGGCGATGAGCTGGAGAAAGGGTCAGAGTACAGTAGTTGATTTTTGTTTTGGATCCAAGGCTGTGCCTATGGGAGAGGCAAGACCCTCTTGGGGTGTTAATGCTGTGAACGCCTCCATTCTAGGCCCAGGTTGTATATATGTGTAAATAAACTGTATATCCTAGAGATACCACAATCTCTACCGAGCCTCATTTCCAAAAGAAGAGTTTGGATTTGATATCCCGCCTTTCACTCCCCTTCAGGAGTCTCAAAGCGGCTAACAATCTCCTTTCCCTTCCTCCCCCACAACAAACATTCTGTGAGGTGAGTGGGGCTGAGAGACTTCAAAGAAGTGTGACTGGCCCAAGGTCACCCAGCAGCTGCATGTGGAGGAGCGGAGACGCGAACCCGGTTCCCCAGATTACGTGACTACCGCTCTTAACCACTACACCACAAACCCTGGAACCCCTGGAATCTCACACCACACTGAGATTGGGGGTGGTGTGCAACAATACCAGTAATCATGCCAGTAAATGCTGAACTTCAGGCCACCATACCAACTCCATCACAGAAGTCACATGGACCCTCTGTGAACATGCCCAACTGTCCTCAAGCAATAGGAAGGGGGCTCTAGGTTGTGGGCATTGGCGATGTAGGTTGGAAAGGTTCTTGTCCTAAGAGTGGGGGCATGTGGCTGTTATGTACTGAGTTGAATAGGATCCAAAATGCAGCAGTCTGATTGGTCCTAGAACAATAGGATCCAAAATGCAGCAGTCTGATTGGTCCTAGAACAATGCAGCAGTATGATTGGTCTACAGGAGCCACCCAATCCAGCTCCAGATGGAAGTGAATCCACAACCTACAGGAGAATTCTGGAATTAGCCAATCACGTGCTGCCCATTGTGTAAATAATGTCTATAAAGCAGATACTTTGGGGGGACTTCCATTCCTCTTCACCACTATGAGCTGAATAAAGAGCATGAAATCCACTCTCTGAGTATATTTCAGTGGCCCATTTAAAACTGTGCCCTACTACCTCAGAGCATTTCGAAATAGTCTTCTCCTTTCTGGACAGTCCTTTCTGGACCAATCAGGATGGGCTGGGCTGCCCCAAGACATTTTGCTGACTGAGAGTGAAGGACAAGATGGTACCACCACCACCACCTTCCTCTTCTGTGCTTGAGAGGAGCAGCGGAATTGCTTAGTGATCAAGCTGTGCATGCACATCTCTGCTCTCTATCACATTGTCACCACCTCCCATCCCTCAGCATCTTTTGCCTGAGGTGGTCGTCTCACTCTGCCTAGTGGTTGGGACAGCTATGAGGACAGCTGAATGTACTGACTATGAAAAATTGTGTGTCTGAAGTGTGTACAAAGGCTTATACCAAGAACAAACTTAGTTGGTCTCTAAGGTGCTACTGGACAATTTTTTTATTTTTATATATATTATGAAAAATACTGTTTTTGTGCAAGAAGACATCTCTCCGAACTCTGGGGGGAGAGAACATGGAGATTGCTGCTGCAGTGCCCCTTTGAGACATATGGAACAAGCCAGATCTCCTCCAATAGTGGGGCCTCTCCTCACCTTTCTTTCCTGCTGTGGGGAGGAGAAACTTTTTATTTCAGACTAACTAGAGTTCCCGATGACAGCCAGGCTTGAAGAATTGTGGTTTGAGAACCAGCCAGGATCTCAAACCACAGCTTGATTCTGACTTGTTCTAACACAGTTTAAACAAAACCACGGTTTTCTAAATTTGTACATCGCGGTGAACTGTGGTTAGCTTAAAACTGAAAACAGAAGGCATTGACTCATCCTTGTGGGCATGGAAGATGGAGAACTAGCATGTGAAATCCTGAGGCTCCTTCGTGTAGCCAGTTCCCAGAGTGGTTGAACAACCAATCAGTTTCCCCAGGAAACTCTGGGAAGGGGAACAGGGAGTCTAACAACTCTCAGCTCCCTTAACAAACCACAGTTCCCGGAATTCTTTGGGGAATACCATGATTGCTTATAGTACTATAAGCTCTAAATGTGTGGTGCAGATGTGAATTGTTTTATTATATTTTATTACATTTGTTTTTAGTCTGTTCTACTGTTGTATATTTTTATTGATGTAAACTGCTCTGGGGCCTACTTGTGAAGGGCATTATACAAAGTCCTTAAAACCTACTAAGAGTGTACTTTATGTCTACGAAAGTTCATGGTAAACAAACACACCCAAAGCATCCATTTTAAGCAGTCAAGGAACCCGTAGCCCTCCCAATGTTGTGGGAGTCCAAGGCTGTGTACACTTTACTGACTTAAAGCTCAGCTAGGTCATTCTTTCTCTCAGTTTGGATCAAAGCTAGTTTGGGAGGAAGATGCATCAAAACAAAGGATTTCAGATGAAACTGAAGAATAGATATGGATTGTGTAAAGGGAATTGGGGGTTGCTCGTGTGTAAGGGGGCTGCTGCTCTAGGCAACGTTGTCTGGGTAAACCTTTCCCTGGCTGGACAGCCCTTTCTCCGTGGCTGTGTCAGTCACTGGCAGAATCCGTCAGTGGGCGTTTCCTGAACTTCTTCCAACATAAAAGCTCTTTGACGCCAAGTCTCCGCCTAGCCTCCCTGCGTGGAAGTCTTCTGCGCAGAATGGGCGTGGCCAGCGGAGGTCCTGGGCTCTCCCCGCTGGTCTCTGTGGAAGAGTCTTGGAGCCAAGCCATCTCTCCGAAGTCCTTCCCTGCTCACCTTTCTTCCTGGTGTCACACCGATTTCCTTCCCCAAAGGAAGTGTTCTCTCTCTCCCTGCTGGTCCCTTCTCCTGCATCTTTGGGGAGCCTTACCTCCACTCTTGGCTCCGATGGCAGTTCCCTGACAGATTGTGACTAACTTCATGTGTGCCCCGCTTCTCAAACCAAGAGAATGTACTGGATTCAGAATGAGAAGAAGAAGAAGAAGAAGGGGAAGAAGAAGCTGCACATGCACCTTCCTTTTGCGAGCTTAGCTTTCCGAAATCATGCCTGCATTTTGCTGGTTTGTCTCATGCCCAAAGCTTAATTGTGCAAGAAATAGTCTGGAAATGTAGAAACATTTACTCTCACACTACAGGAAAATCCTGGGACCAGTTCCCACTCTTGCTTTCTGTAAACTCCTTCATTAGCAGCTTTATTTTCCCTTCCCAGCTTCTGTGCCGATCAGTTCCTAGGAACTTGCAAATGTGAAGTGGAACAAGCCATGTCACAGGGAGGAATTCCTTACAGATTTGTTACAAAAACATCAAAGTGTTTCAGATAAAGGTCAAATTCCTATGTATTGCTTTACTCGGCTAACTTAAGAGTAGGAAAGTGAAACATCATTAAGGAGCTAATGGGGGGGAAGCACTCCGTTGAGCAATATATAAGACAATCCTGATTTTCCTAATTAGTGGTTTTAGTTTAATAAGGAGATTGTTCACAAGAATCAGGGTTTACTGCTCCAATCCCCTCTTGAGATACACATGTATGAAGCAAGTGTGGCCAAGACATTTACCATCCCTGTTCTAATCAGTAACTCCACTTTTAGGCATACACCATTGGATTCAAAGTGTTAAAATAGTTGGGGAACCTGTGGCCTTCCTGGTGTTCCTAGACTTCAGCTCCCACCAGTCCCTTCCAGCATGGCCAGTGGTCAGGAACGATGAGGTAGAGTCCAGCAATATATGGAGACCCACAGATTCCCTGCCTCTGCCTGAAGAAACTGAATTGGCAGAAGAGATCCTAGGATGAATTTAGTCAAATGTTTGAGCAAACTTTTATTGAAAAATGCCAGAAAACCTGGGATAATTTACATGCATCATCGCAGACCCTCCAAGTGTCCCTATTTTCCAGGGACAGTCCTGGATTTACAGAAGTTACCCCGGTTTCTGATTTGATGTAGGAATGTCCCATTTTTTTCTTCGGACATTCCTATTTTCATTGGAGGGTATAGAATAGATCATCTCTATTTTCATCGGAGAAATGTTGTAGGGTATGCATCATGTTCTTGTTTCATGTTCCCCCAAAACTCTGCTTCCTCTGTCTTGCCACCCACCCTCTAACAGAGCAAATACCGGTCCTTTGCAGCTGAAAACTAAAGATACTGTATATGACAACTTCTGCTTAAGTCTTCGGTCCCGATTTTCCAGTGACAGTGCCAGAATTACAAATGCCATCCTGGCTCCTGATTTGATCCTGGAACGTCCCTCTTTCTCCCACCAGTGCTGCCGCCACTGAGATTGGGATGAGCCGGTGGCAACAGTGGTGAGGGAGCATCCCATTGCCTTTCCACAGCTGCCACTGCCAGCCTCCTCCCTTGGGTGGGTCATGGCATCTTCTGGATAATGGGAGAGGAAGAGGAGAGGCTGCTGAGGCCCAGCCCGTATGACACGCCAACTCTGAGGGATAGGCAGAGGGCAGGGCCACCCTGGGTGGGAAGAAAGGGAGAGAGGAGTGGAGCACAAGAAGACTTGATTTAGATAGATAGATAGATAGATAGATAGATAGATAGATAGATAGATAGATATAGATAGACAGATAAATAAAATATTTTTATTTTTATTTTTTGTAAATCAACCAAAGAATAAAATTCAGAATTAAGGGATTTTCTCAGGACAGTGGAGGGTGTGTGTTGTGTCCTCTTGGTGAAGTGGTGGTGGCACTTGCCCGTCTAATGAAAGAAAATGCTGGGGGGGACAACAAAAATGGGGTGGGGGTTTGAGGAGGGTCAGTTGGGGTAGGGAGTGAGAAATGTCCCTATTTTTATCTGAGGAATGGTGGAGGTCTTAGTGTATCCCCAGGTCTTGGCCTGTTCCTGTACATTGGGCACTTCATAAGAACATCTCTGGACAGTAACATTCTATGCTTCTGAGTTACGAGGATACCACATACTGAGGACCATCATTTATCCTAAGAAAGGCCAATTTTGTTTTTCCACATTACCTGCCTCCAACCCTGGTGAACATCATCATTTAGGAAGGACACCCCACCCCCAGCTCTGTATTACAGAGCACATGCGATTTGTTCCTCAACCCACACTCTACTTTTAGCCTGTCTACATGTTGGGTAAAGTTTATCATTGAAGAGATAGTTAATCATAATTCATTTAATGCATTTTATCCTGATCTCCTGAACTCCTCCAATGATTTCAGGAGATGAGCTGAACCACTGAAGAGATAGTTAATCATAATTCATTTATTGGGTTTTTCATCCCAATCTTCCTGGAAGGAGTTTGTGACGGCATACCAAGTAACAGTGCAGGGCAGGGCAGGGCCTTCAACTCCAGGAATTAGGTTAGGCTGAGAAATTGGGAGAGGGCCAGGGTCACCTCGTGAGCTTCATGGTCCGAATCTAACACTGTTTTCATTGCGTCACCAGCATCACAAGATGTCACATATTCAAGGCTTTAATGGCAGACAGCCCTGCCATTTCTATCTCATTTAGGCAATAATACATCAATCCCACAAAATTAAGGGTGTGTTGAACATTAATGCATGAAACAAATCACCAACTTTTTCTATTCTTTTTTATTTGTAAGCATTAATTTGGAAAGGATCAGAAGACAGTTTTCTATGGAAAATAAATGGCAAGAATCCCTCCTCTGCTCAGAACAGCAGCCCCCTAAGTCTATTGTTTATTAATAGTTTTGGAACTTTGTTACACGTCTAACACGTCAATTACCCCTTAAGGAAAGGGCAGCATCGCTATTTGAAGCTCCTGCGGTTAAATATCCATCAAAGTCTCCTTCTATTAATAGAACACCAGCCACCGAGTATGCATTTTGTTTTCAGCTTACAGAATACATCCATTTATTTATTTTGTACATTTACCTTGAATGTATCCAACAATGGGCCTTTTAACCTTTCATCTCACTTCCTTCCCTCCACCAAAAGCATGTGGTCCCCCTTAATGAAATCTGAAATAGCTCCAATGACAGGAAGGTGATGATGCCTCAATATAGTCTTTCCAAATGCATTTCTGTTGTAGCAATACCATTGACTTGTCACTGAGATTTCATTTCTTTTAACTTCCATTAGCTAGTTAAACCACAAACAATGGAGCAAACTAATTTTATCCTGCCTGTATGAATTATCCATTTAAGCTTACTAGAGCATATTGTGTAGCCCTGAATAAAATGGTCCCCAAGTGGTTTGGTGGAGTTGGCTACCTATTTTATGTCTTGCTTTCCCACAGATTTATATGGGGAGGGGGTAAAACCCCCACATAAAACTCAGTACCCTTAATTGAAATTCAGCCAATGCCACAGGGGAGCTGTCTGGAATTAGTTCCAAACCACGAAATTTGCATACTTTCCTTCTTGGCATTATGATTCATCCTTACTCACCTATAAATTGGTTGCTAACACAGGATCCATACTTCGTGGCTGACAACATGTACTACTATAATGTGGAAAATCCTTCCCTCTGCCATATGTAAAGCAGGGAACATCAGTTGCTTTAGATGTTGCGTAAAGATGTACCATGTTTTCCCTAGTCTTTCCCTGGTTCATAAGATTGGACCCTGTTTCATGTGTGCGGATCCTCTGACTCTCTGCTTTATTTTCTTGTATACTGTTGTTTTATTGGTTTTAGGTTGTATTTTTGTATTAAAGGATATTATTTTTATATTGTACGTAATGTACATTGTATCTTTGCTTACTATGACTGTGACCCCTTGTGTCCATGTTAACAGGAGGCAACATTGTTCAATTTGGGTTGCATTATGTCTGCCCACTGACCAGGACCCTTTTGAAACTTGGCTAACCCAAACCTTTGAGGTTTGTACTACAAGGAGAAACTTAGACCTTGAGGTTCTCAACATGATTCTATTTTTGATTTTCCCATCTTCTGGTCCACCCCACAGCCCTAAAATAGTGCTTTGGTGTCTTTTTTTTAACTCTCTGGTTTCAGCTGCTTTGAGAAGACTTTTTTGGAGGTTTCCATTACTGGAAATGGATTTTCTTCCCACTCATTCTACCTAACCACTAAGTAGACCCTTAAGCAATCTCCACTTTTGTATTCTTCTGAGCAATAATAACAGGATTCTACAGCTGTATACCAATGCGGTTTCAGCTGCAGGAAATCTGTGCTCTGAGCTCCATGACTTTCATCATTGAAGGAATGGGTGGTGTAGTCGCATACATGATCCTAGTGATGGACAGCAGGCCATGATATCCAAATCTTCCACTGTCAGCTCTGTGTCTCTTTAGTTGCGACAAAGAAAACAAATTCCTACTTTTAAAATTTAGACACATTTGTATGCATTAGGAATTTCCCGTCTTAAAGGTTGAGTTTCTTAGAACAGTTCCCTCGCCCCACAGGATAGTTGCCAACTATGGGATTAAACAACACAATACATTTAGCACCATCTCAATTTCCAGTGCAAATAAATGGTTTACTCTGGAATGGGAAGTTGATGATTTCAATGGAAAAGACTCTGAGTCAAAGCTTCCGCACAGTACCAGCTAAGTTTAGGTCACAAGGTAACTTCTAGCCTTTTTATAGGATTTGTGGGCATTTTGAAAAGGGGATTTGAGGTGCTGTGGAACTCCAGTTCCCATCAACCCCAGCCAGCATTGCCAGCAGAGTTGAGGGGAGTTGTAGTCCAACAACATCCAGAGAACTATAGGTTCCTCACCCCTGATTTAAAACATTTCATGACAAAGGTTCCCAATCACTCAACGGATAGAAATCCTCTTCAGGCCCACATTCATGGGGACATGAGGCAGGAACTGCACACCCCACCTCGTTGCATTTTTTTTAACCTTCCTGGGTTTACAGCATTGGTGGCATAATATTTTTTTTCAGGCTGAAGACTCGTGGACAACCTTCCTACAGTGGCAGACCCTCCAAGTGTCCCTATTTTCCAGGGACAGTTTCAGATTTACAGAAGCCATCCCAGTTTCTGATTTGATCCCAAAATAACCCGCTTTCCCTTAGGACATAATAAAACATCAAATATTTAACAACTTCCCTATGAAGGCAGCCCTGTATAGGGAAGCTTTAAAATGTTTAATGTTTTATGTTTTTATGTATGTTGGAAACTGTCCAGAGTGAGTGGCTGGGGCAACCCAGTCAGATAGGTGGGATATAAATTGTGTGTGTGTGTGTGTGTATTGATTAGGACATCCCTGTTTTCATCAGAGAAATGTTAGAGAGTATGCAGCGGCATGCCTGTGGTGGGCAGGGCCTGATGCAAAGATGTGAGCAGGGCAATGGATGCAACTCTTCCCTTCGTGCAGTAGGTTGCATTCCAGCCTTGCAAATGGGCACTATGCAGACACTCCACATATCTCCTCCTCCTTCTTCCAAGCAAGCAAGAGATATTATCGCAATTCAAGGAGGCAGAGGCATTCAAGGAGTGTGGGGTCTCAGCAGTGTTTCTCAAACTTGTATCCCCAGCTGTTGTAGGACTCCAACTCCCATCATCCCTAGCTAGCAGGACCAGTGGTCAAGGATCATGGGAGTTGTGGTCCAACAACAGCTGGGGGCACAATCAAGTTTGAGAAACACTAGCTCCTTCTCACATGTTCCTTCTTGGGTGGTTTGTCCACCTTTGGTCCCCACCCTGCATTCACCTGAGATTCCTAGAAGGTGTCAGGTGAGGGTAGCCAATGGGTCTCAAAACCTTGGTGAGTTATAGTCTTCCTCTGCATGCAAAGACAAGCTCAGCGGATGAGACCAATAGTGGGTCTAACAGCCAAGAAGGTGAAAACAAATTTTTTTTTCCCTTCCAGTAGCACCTTAAAGACCAACTAAGTTAGTTCTTGGTATGAGCTTTTGTGTGCATGCACACTTCTTCAGATACACATGTGTGTATCTGAAGAAGTGTGCATGTGTATCTGAAGAAGTGTGCATGCACACGAAAGCTCATACCAAGAACTAACTTAGTTGGTCTTTAAGGTGCTACTGGAAGGAAATTTTTTTTTTGTTTTGACTATGGCAGACCAACACGGCTACCTTTCTGTAACTGGAGCCAAGAAGGTGGTTTCTGCACATGCTGTAGAGGGAAATGAATATAATTATATGAATATAATAAATATATTGTTATATAAATATAATTCTGAAGGCTCGACAAAATCACTCTTCCATGTCCATGTAGGAGAGTCTTCCTACAATGTCATTCTATAAATAGATGATACCACACCTTTATCTGAAGAAACAGAAGAATTCTTTGAAGAATTAAAAAGAAGTGAGTGGGTATTTGCCTGCTTGATGTGAGTTTGGCTAAGAATGTGATGTTATTACATGTACGGATGCAAAGGCACTATGATCAGTTTAGTTTTTTTCAAGACATCAGCCTAGGAGAGAGATGCCCCTTTACCCAATAATTATTGATAAATCAAAGTGTAAAAGCCTTGGGGGGGGGGACTGAAGTGCAGCAATTGCTAGATAAGAAAGTGGATATAGACTGGGAACCAGTTTTGCTTTTGTCTTTTTGCCAGCATTCCCAAGTAAATACAGTGTCCCAAATCAAGAGCAATCCGATCCGTCTTGTTTTAGAAGTGGTTTACTTCATTCCCACTCACATGAGATACTTGACTTTTCAAACATTCAGCAATCTGAAGTGACATAAGCATGCTTTGAACATGTCTCCAAACCCAATATTTACTTGAGAAGTTTGTGCTAAAACATCAGGGGTTGTGAAAATCTTTTTGCTTATGTGCAAATCTCCGAGATTTCGGAAAGGCGTATTCTTCAATAGGGCATGGAGGTTTTGAATAACAGGAAACTTTTTACCATCATTTCCAACCAGAGCTGTGCTAAAACAGGTATTGTTACGCATGGCCATAGCCTTTGGCAGGCAGAAATGATGTCAATGACTGATTGATGGTTCCATAATGGAGCTTAAGAGTTAGATGGAGTCCTCAGGGATGTTCTGAATGGAGAAAGCTTTCAGAGAGAGAAAGATTACTCATCTCTAGGGATGCAGAAAATTCAATTCAGTTCATACTTTGTGTGAAGGTATCTAATTCACAACACCTAAAGTAATACACAGACCAAAACACAGTTGTCCTTTGAAATTCAGTTTTCAGAATTTCTTGATGCAGTTTTCCACAACCCCAAAATGTGTATATTAGGAGAATATGCATTCAAAAAGGCATATATTAATGAAGATAATGTACAAAATGCATTATATTGGAGGAAAATGTGTACATAAGGCAACATTGCATTGAAATGTATAGGTTAGGGGAGGAAATCACCCTAAATTCCTGATGAATTATTGTGAAGACATTTTCTTTTAAAAAAAAAATTTGGCACAAACTGTTGCAGCTAGGGCATAAGCATCGCTTCACCCTCCCTAAGCCTGGCAGATGCTTTCCGGGCTTTGGAAAAGTGGTGCTGGGCTTTAATACTTTAATACTCTAATTTACCAGGAACATTTAGGGTAAGGTTACCAGATTTATTTCAGTGAATCTGGGGACACAATAAATAAATAAATAAATATTTTAAAAAGAGGGGAAAAGTTATATAAAAAAAATAAAGAAGTAATATCTTCTCTTCTGTGGTCTCTTCTGTTGACTCCTCTGGGTCCCGGTCTTTCTTGGAGTGCTTCCCCTCTCCCTCCTTGCACTGCGATCCCCTACAGGCTTACTCAGGAGTAAGCATTAGCAGAAACCCCCTCCTCCTGTTGCTGCTCTGCCTGCCTGTCTGGGTGTCTCCTGTGCAGGCCTCGTCCGGTGGCCGCCCATCCGTGCCGTGGCGCACCCAGTCAGCAGGTCCGAGGCATAGCTGGTAGTGAGCAAGCAGGAGGAGGTGTGCTTGGACCAAATCAGCTCATCTCCTGCTTGCTTCTCGTCCCCGATGGCCAACGATGAGCTGGCCAACAAGCTGAGCCGCCGCTTGCAAGTTTAGGAGCACAATGGCAAAGCCAAGCAGCAGCCACAGCTGCCCAAGCACCACTGGGAGGCCGAGCCAACGGCCTTGGGCAGCGGTGCCGATGGCGAGCTGAGTGCCAAGTTGCAGTGGTGCACCGAGCTCAATGACCCTGTGTCAACGACCCCCCTAATTTAGGGGACTGGTCTAGTTCCCCTAGTCCACTGCCCACCAACCTACTGCATTGACAGAATTTGCTGCTTCAAACCTAGAAGCGAGAAGTCTCCTCTGGGCAGCACATTCCTGCCAAATCAGTCTTTATCAGTGCCAGAGGGGACAAATCTCCCTGCCAATTGGAGGGTGTGGCAAGGGAGGATGGCACACACTCCTCCTTACTGCTCCGTACCCTCCTCCAATTCATCTTTGCTGAAATCCCTTTGTGTAAAGTGGTGGCCTTTAGTGGATCATGCCCTCATTTACTTAGCATTTTCTCTCACCCACCTCTCCTTTAATAAGGTCGTGTGCTGCTACAACTTGTTTTCTAGAAGTTCTGGGGTTACCAAGTGCTTGGCAGAGTTCTCAGAGGGGAAGGGTGATTTAATGAGCCGCCCCTGTCATTCTTATCTCCACTCTCATTGCCATTGATGACTCTTACTCATCCAGTGTTATTGATGACTCTGACTCATCCAGGCGTCTTGTTAAGCCCATTAGGGCAAAGTTGTACACAGGGTGCCGAAAAGTTCAAAGAGAGAGAAGAAAAAGAGAGTGTGCAGCATTTCAGCATAGTATCTGCCTTAATTGTCTCTCTGCTGTTTGTTTCCGTGCTGTAAACCAATCATATTATGGCTTATCAGGGAAATAATACGCTGTATTCCCCTGAAAATCCTGCTCTATGGCCCTTCCCAGATAACAGCAAGTTGGGTTTACAGAAGACGAAAAGATGAATAATATGCTTGTTGTAGTTATTCTTCAAGCATGAAGAATGAAGAAACAATATGATCAGACCATTTCTTTTTTATTTCTTTATCTTCTACAGTTATAACCTGCTTTGCTTCCATCATGGAACCCAAGGCAGCATAAATGGGGTTCCTTTGTAGTCAGTCATCCAGGTGCTGCCCAGACCTAGACCTGATTACCTTCAGCAAATGTGCCTTCAGACCATACCTGAACTCTTAAATGCTCTAAGTCTCTGAATGTCCCATCATCTGAATCATGGAGGATACTCCTAAGAGAAGGGGCTTTCTCAGTAGGCTGCCATAGCCCTGTTGTGGAATGCTAGCCCAAAAGAGGCCTTGCCTGCCACTGTGCTTAATGACTTTTCATCTTTGTCTCAAGGCAAATACCTTCATATTTTCCCATACCTTTTCAAAGCACTATTTAATCTCCAAATTATGCTGTGGTTTTAGCGCAGTTCTTAATGCTTTTAGCCAGTTCTTAATGCTACCCCCAACTTCTTTCCCTTACATATTTTTTAAAAGTGAGTAAGGAAATGTAATTATCTGAAATGCCATTCAGTGATGATGGAAAGTTACTCTGCACATGCTCAAAGGCAGGGATGAAGCATGGCATGTAAAACCTGTCCATGCACCTCTCCATGTATTGAACCACTGCTAACATTTCCTTGACATTTCATTTGTCATTTTTCCTAGCTGCACCTTGCAGAATTCTAAAGAATTAGTGTATCCTGACCCAAAGAAAACACAGCCTCTACTTGTTTGCACAACGTTCAGTATCAAATGACCATCTAATGGGTTCTTCAAGGAGTGCCAATTGCCTCACACTTCCCTTCTGCTTTTAGAGGAACTGACCTTTTGCTGAGCCCTTGAACTTTATGTTAGTCACTGGCAGCTTGGGAAACAAAACGATTCTTGGAAGTGATGCTTAGCCTTTGAGCCATACATAGAAGATAAGTGGCAAAGAAAGGGAAAGGATTAAGAAGAAAAAAACAGAGGAAAAGTGTCAATTTTATCCATAACAGCTCATTCTCTGAAGACAGGGTGAATTCCCAGAACCGGTTTGAACTGAGTAAATTTAAGCAAAGGGTTAGGGTTTTCCGGACCTGAACTCTGTATTCGACTACTGCAACCTATCGTACATGGGTTTTCCTTTGAGAATAGCTAGGAAACCTCATTTTGGTCCAAAATGCTGTTGGGCAGGCTCCGCCCTCCATTCCTAGGTAAAAGGTAAAGGGACCCCTAACCATTAGGTCCAGTCGTGGACGACTCTGGGGTTGCAGCCCTCATCTCGCTTTATTGGCCGAGGGAGCCGGCGTACAGCTTCCGGATCAGGTGGCCAGCATGACTAAGCTGCTTCTGGTGAACCAGAGCAGTGCATGGAAACGCCGTTTACCTTCCCGCCGGAGTGGTACCTCCTGCTAGGTTGGCAGGAGCAGGGACCGAGCAACGGGAGATCACCCTGTCATGGGGATTCGAACCGCCAACCTTCTGATCAGCAAGTCCTAGGTTCTGTGGTTTAACCCACAGTGCCACCCACGTCCCTCCATTCCTAGGAGCCCCCCTCAAAAGAGGGTACAGATTTGCATGACATTTTCACACGGTTATTCTTCGATCTGGCTGCAGATCTAGGAATAATTATTTAAATAGAAATACGTCTCCCCAGAATGGAGAAGACTGTGGTCAGATGACCTTTGTGCCTGTTCAGCCTGGTGCCCAAGTGGTGCCAGTCATAAATGGGCAACACCAGACCATTGCTGCCCTCCCTTATTCTGGTTCTTTATGAAACAGGCTTTCCAGCAGGCAGTGGCTGAGAGTCTCAAAACAGGTGCTACATTAGCTAAGACACCCGAGTTGTTCCTGCAACCAACCAGACACTGTGTCTATCCTCGCATAAAGAACAAAAGCTTTAAAATACTTCTAGCCTTGCTAAAATAGAAACAGTGCCAGAAAGTTATTGCTTCTGCCATGATTCGTGCTGGACAGATAAGCAAACTCATTAGCCAGAACCCAAGGTATTTTAAAGCAAGAGAAATTTAAAATCCTACTTTATTCCAAAGACACTTATCAGAAAGTACTAGTTTGCAGATCAGTTTTTGTAATATCTATCGAGATGTTTTCTAAAATAGTAGTAGTTTGTATTTGATCTATTTCCATTCAATATTCCTAAAGTGTTTTAGGTTAGGATGTTCTACTATATATTCTGGAAAGTTGCTATGCATTTCGACAACTTTTAGGATATCATAACCAAATTTTTCACAACATAGCAGGTTTTTGACTATGTTTGGGTACATTTGGACAACATTTTGAATCAAGGTGTTAGAACAAACCTTTCAAAACTGCAATGACTTTAACCAAATTTTGCATGATGGTTCCTGAGACCAAGAGTTTGGAACAGGTATAAGTCTTCCCTTGCCCCAGCCTGTCATGGCCACACTTCCAGAATGCCTCCCTTTTTTGGCACTTATACCAGCATAAATTACACTGATGCTGGCTGAGACCTGCGAAAGCCTAACATCCGACAAATCCTGACACTCTCAACCCAGCATAACTTGGATTTGGATTGTGCTGTGACTCACCTAATTCAATGCTCCTCCATTCAAAATTTCCACCTACACGGAAAACTAAACATCAGAGGGAACATTAGTTATTACATTAGCTTTCTGTGTTGAAGAATTCTATGTTTGATGGGTGGCTTCCCTCCCCGCACCGTGTGTGTGTGTTGTGTGTTTGAAAATTTTGTTTTGTTCTTGCATTCACCGCTGTGAACCGCTGCTACAGCCTGCAGTGGTACAAACCAAAGACATATTTTGCCACCTCAGTGAAAACAAGGCCAAAGTCCCTTTCTATTAATAGCACACTAGGTTCAAGGGGTCAGTCGTGAAGGTTTGTCCTGGTCAGTTTTCTATGAAAGAAAGTTAAAAATAGACAAAAGTCCAACTTTGGTAAAACTTTAATTTGCTGAGGTAAAAATAAGTACCACAACAGGCCTGGCAGGCCAACAAAAACATTTCTACGGGTCATTGTGCCTTCAAGAGCTGCTTAAACTGTGGAATAAGCATAATAACTAACAATTCAGTTTTCAAGATGCTTCAGTAGGCCAAATACCAGAGGAATAAAATTTGGATTCTGCCAGCAGGGACACTTGAGGATCAGAGTCTGCAATTTTGATAGCTGCTTCCTTTGCAATGCATTTCTTCCCAGTTAAAAATATTCAAAGAGAGAAGCATAGATCTGCATCATCAATATTGGCCAGTAGTGACTCTCCAGAGTTTAAGGCAGGATAGCTTCCCAGCCTGGTGATGTTGAGGATTGAACCTCAATTTCTTGAATTCAAAAAAGCTGCTATATCACTGAGTTATAAACCTGCCACTCAAATACCTTCCGTTGCTTCCTTTTACCTTATTTTGATTTTGTGCACTTCAGAATAAATTCAGTTATGTTGGAAACTGCCGAGAGTGGCTGGGGAAATCTAGTCAGATGGGCAGAGCATCATCATCATCATCATCATCATCGTTGTCGTCTTCATCTCTCAAGCCACTCTGCCATTAGTTTTAGACCCATATTGTCTACTCTGACTGATAGCAACTCTCCAGGGCAGCCTTCTCCAACCTGATACTACAGACCCAACTTACACCTGTCTCCTCAGCTGGTATAGCCAGTGGCCTGACTATTGATTATTCTGGCTGGGGCTGATGGGAGATGTAGTCCGAAACACCTGGAGGGCACCAGGGTTTTCTTCAACTGCATGAGATCAAGCTGTTGAATAAACCTTTGACCAAAGAGTCCAAAAAAGAAGAGCAGCAGTGACGAACAACAGTGTGCACGTTATCCATGGATCTTGCCACAGCATGAAAGGGCTGCTCAAAAAAGGTGGTGTGAGGACATGAAAGGCATGACTCAAGTTCTACATGAATGGGAAGATCTTGATGGTACGTGAATTTGGACAGATAGGGCAACCCTACGGCATGTGATTTATTAGATTTCCTTCTGCTGCTCTTCTACAGAGAGCACTTTGTGTTCTACATTTAGTTTCCAGTTGGTCCCCCATGCAGGCATTCTCTGGACTCAAATCTGCTTAGCTTGCACATTGTTTCAGGAAATGCCAATTGGGTATATTGGCATAAAAATGCAAATAGGTTAATTCAGAGAGGAAACAGCGGAAGGCAGATCCCCAAGAGAGTCTATGCAGTCATTTGCGGCCAACTCCTGCCAGGCTGCAGATTGAAAGCTGCATGCATAGCCCTCTTAAACAAAACAAAAATTAATGCACTTACACCCACCTGGATATTCAAGTATGGCCTGCTGCCACCTGGAGGGGGCCAAGCAAACCTGGAGACTTCAGGGCAGCCCTGACGGTCTGGCAACCCTAGTTACTGGTTTGTCTGTTGCTAGATTGCATGGTACCAGTTTGCTGACTGCCTACCATGGAAGCTTATTATGCAGAGGTAAAGGTAAAGGACCCCTGGATGCTTAAGTTCAGTTAAAGGTGACTATGGGGTTGCGGCGCTCATCTTGCTTTCAGGCCAAGGGAGCTGGCGTTTGTCCACAAACAGCTTTCCGGGTCATGTGGCCAGCATGACTAAACCACTTCTGGTGCAATGGAACACCATGACAGAAACCAGAGTGCATGGAAACACTGTTTACCTTCCTGCCATAGTGGTACCTATTTATCTACTTGAACTGGTGTCCTTTCGAACTGCTAGGTTGGAGCTGCAGGAGCTGGGACAGAACAATGGGAGCTCACTCCATTGCAGGGATTTGAACTGCCGACCTCCAATTGGCAAGCCCAAGAAGCTCAGTGGTTTAGACCACAGCGCCACCCTGTGCCAGCCCCATAGCAACAGGCCCTTGCTTTCTGGCTTGGAACTTTACAGACTTGCTAGGAACTTGCATGGCATTGCCTTCCCTAAAACAACTGGCAGCAAGTTAGTGTGGCATGTACAACTCTTCGGTTTCTGTACATTTGTGTATGCAAGCATGAAAGATCTTGTACCTCGTACAAAGGGTCTTTGCTCTCCTCTCCCTCTCCCCACCCCCCACAATCTCAGATTTCCTGATGTCCTGAACAGGGGCAGTAGCTGTTGCTGCCTCTGTGGAGAGGACATGGCCACGGTAAAGGAAAAAGGTGTTCCATGAGGCTGGCACAGAGAGCATTTGACTTGATTGACAGGGCCAGCTGTACCATCAGGCAAATCAAAGCGGCTGCCTCAGTTGTGGATGCTGGAGAAAGGTGTTAGAACTAGGTGTGTCCCATACAGCTTGCCCTGCATCCCCTAAGCTAGCCTGCTGAATTCAGGTGCGGTGGAAGATAGTGCCCCATTGCCAGTGTGGAAGTATGAATCAGCTGCCAGTCTGGTTGGCTTCTGCATATGGAACGGGGGTGGGCACCATCTTGTCCTTTGCTTCAGACACAAACTGCTTTGAGCCAGCCCTGGCTGTTGAGTTACATAAACACACACTTGCAGAAAGTGAATTAGGTCATTTGGAAGCCTTTTATGGGGTATATCAAACAGAACTAGAATTTTCTAGTGTTGCTTGTATAATAAGCCTCTGGGATGCTCCAAGAATCCCAAAATGTTATTTGTTGTTGAGTAACCAAGCATCTGCAAGATATCTCTCCTGCCTCCAGCAGTCATGAATCATGAAGCAGTTGGAAACAAGTACTTTGTCCTCTAATAAGTAGGTTAAACATGACTCTGATTGGGGTGAAGGCAGGAATGTTATGTTGGATGATTACTGTTTTCTTGGATAGTTCATGTTTTCAGAGTTGTTTTTTGATGTGCTGGGTTTTTTTAAGCACAAGCTGTTGCAGGACCCAGCCTGGAGATTGCATACATGCCATAAAAGATGTGAGGACTATATAGTAAAGATGGAAGTTGAAATGATCATTTTATTATTTTGGTAACAGGGTAAACGGATCTTCCGATCCTGAAAACGAGCCAAGCCATGTAAAATTGCAGCACCCTTGTTAACATTTCTGCACTCCATATTCATGTTTATGATGCTTACAGCCATATTTCATGTCATCAGAGCACTTTGTGCATCATAATGAAGAGCTCGTTGCCAAATAACCTTATTTTGGTTTTGGCACAATGCAGAAGGCATCTCGCCAAATCTGCTGAGGGTGCCACTTGTGTTGATATGACTCCACTGCTGAGAGTTGCACAAATCCCTGCAGATTGTGTGGAGTAAAAATAAATAAACAAGTTCAGCTCTAAGGGAAAAATCCTACACTCCTGGGAACTGTGGCAGAGAGGCTGTTGGATTCTTCTGACCTCCCTCCATGAGCAGAGAAGGAGGTCCACCTCCGCAGGATTTCTGGTTGCAATGGCGGAGACCTCTTTCCCTGTTGCTGCTCTGCTGGTGAAAAGGGACATCTCAGGGTTCTCAGAGATGCCAAGGACCATGGCTCAGTGGTAGATCATCTGCTTTGCATGCAGAAGGTCTTGGGTTCAATCCCCAGCATTTCCAGGTAGGACTGGGAGAGACACTCTGCCTGAAACCCATTGTGGACAATGCTGAGCTGGATTGTCCAATGGTCTGATTCAGTATGGCAGCTTCCTATGTTCCTATGTACCTTGGATCTGCACTCTTCATTAAGCCCTCCTGTCCCCCTGATATAAGGATAGGGGAGAAATTCTGTTCAGTTTGCATTTGAAGGCAAAGTGACCAGATTCACTGTCTGAAATAATACACAGCTATCGATCAAAATTCACACTGCTCCCAACTTTGCAGTTGCACCAGCCAGGCGATGCACATAAAAATATGTGAGTTTTGCAGTTTTGCACTAAAATGCTGGTGACGTTTAATGGGGACTTTTAAAGGGGGAAATAAATAGCAGTGTGGAAATGCAGAGAGCTGAATTTAAGACTAGAAAAATGAGAAATCGAAATAGACAGACTTGTACATCCCAACTGGCAAGCCCCTGACAAAGGAAATCAGCTACACCTGCCTCAGACTCGGAGCTGTTATTTTATTTCCTATGCTACAAGTGAGAGGGATTGATTGATTTACGTAGTTGTGAAAGGTTGGACAGAGCAGAAAAGCCACCGACACCCTTTTGTACTATGGCTGGCACAAATCCAGCTTGGTTTAAGAAGTTACTGTTCTCTTCTACTGCCCGTAACCTCCATAGGATTGCTTTCCTTTTCTGGATAACTTGACAGCTCTTTTGACATCGCCTGGAATATGCAGCAGTAAACAAGACTGGGAATGCTTCTGTTCAATAAGATGAGAGTGTTAGGAAGCCTGAACTCGACCCTGAGCATCACTATTAAACAGTCGTAATTTCTTTGTTAATGTTACGAGCTGTCTGGAGCCTGGGAAACAGAATGGGGAGTACATTTAAATGCTTATTTAATGGTGCAAACTAAGAACACGTCTGATTCGGAGATAACTTGCTCATGACCGAATCTTAGGCGATTGTTTGTTCTAGCGTATTGATTATGTAAATGGAGTCTAAGGGCAGCTTTACCCTTGCATGCTAATCTCTACCAGATTATTGGAACAGGTTACACTATAACCAGAGTATCCAGGGTTCAAATCCCTGATGAGCCGTGGAGCTTGCCGGTGACCTTGAGCCACTCATGCTGTGCACATCCACACCAGCACATTTAAAGCACATGGGGAGGAAATCAAAGTAGCACTGCATCAGTTGTTCTGTAAAGCAAGTATCTGGGCTTGCCAGAGCCAGACAGAATCAGCGTTCGCTCCTTGCACACTGTGCACTCTTCTGGGAAGTTCTCCTGATTCTTTTCCAGAGCCAATTTTTTGGGGTGCGGGGGCAAGCAGGAAGAGGAAATGGGGGAAAGCCCCACGGTGCATGGAGAAGTTCCTGGGAACTTTGGTTGTTAAGGGTGCTGGGAATTGTAGCTCTGTGAAGGGTAAACTGCAGTTCCCAGGATCCTCTGGGGGGGGGAGCCATGTGTTTTAAATGTGCTTTAAATGGTGTGGATGTAACGTCCTCTCTGTTTGGGTTTGCTGCAGATTATTGTTTGTTCCAATTCAGTTTTAAGGAGCGAGTTGTTGTTTTTAGTGGGGAAGCTCTGGAACAACAGCAAAAAAGGGTGCTCAAACACAGAGCTTTAAAGTGCGCACCATGCTTGGAAACCATGGAGAAAGGGAAGCCCACAGCCTAAACTGCATCGCAGGGTGGTTGTGCAACACACACCACATGAAAAGAAAATATAAAGGGTTGTACACAACTCTGCATTTGCCCCTGAATTTCACTTTGCTAGTTTCCCATTCTATCAAGTTCATTTTGAATTAGATTCATATCCTCTGAAGTGTTAGCTATTGCTCCCAGTTATGTGCCACATGCAGATTTGATAAGGATTCCCTCCACCCTTTCATCTGCATAATTGTTTAAAATGTCGAAGAATGCTTCCATTGATTCCAAAGGTGATACAGAGCCATCCATACACCTGGGAATAAATTCATTTGAATTCAGCGGGATGAAGAGTGAAATAAATAATCCTTTGCACAATCCTTTACATTAATAAAACTAAGGAATATGCGGTGCTGCTATCACAGTCCCGGGGCAGTCACATTTTATACTTACATGTAGGTAGCCGTGTTGGTCTGCTGTAGTCAAAACAAAATAAAAAAATTCCTTCCAGTAGCACCTTAGAGACCAACTAAGTTTGTTACTGGTATGAGCTTTCATGTGCATGCACACTATACTGTGAATGTTGGGGAAATGTATGTACAAGTGACATGTTGTTGTTTAGTTGTTTAGTCATGTCCGACTCTTCGTGACCCCATGGACCAGAGCACGCCAGGCACTCCTGTCTTCCACTGCCTCCCGCAGTTTGGTCAAACTCATGCTGGTAGCTTTCAGAACACTGTCCAACCATCTCGTCCTCTGTCATCCCCTTCTCCTTGTGCCCTCCATCTTGCCCAACATCAGGGTCTTTTCCAGGGAGTCTTCTCTTCTCATGAGGTGGCCAAAGTATTGGAGTCTCAGCTTCAGGATCTGTCCTTCCAGTGAGCACTGAGGGCTGATTTCCTTAAGAATGGATCGGTTTGATCTTCTTGCAGTCCATGGGACTCTCAAGAGTCTCCTCCAGCACCATAATTCAAAAGCATCCATTCTTTGGCGATCAGCCTTCTTTATGGTCCAGCTCTCACTTCCATACATCACTACTGGGAAAACCATAGCTATACGGGCCTTACAAGTGACATAGAACAGACAAAGTTATTCAGATACTGTAAAACTACTCAGTAATGTTTGTATATTTATAAAAATCAAATAAATGAAACATTCTTTTTTTCCTGGGAAGGTCATAATTATCACCCTTTCTCAGAAATACTTTCAAAGATCAGCACTGAAGGTTGCCTTGGACACTGAAAGGTCCATTCATTCAGGACAAATGGTAACTGGCCGCCAAGTATGGTTTTGTATTTATCTCATAACAAACAGCATTTGAATTCCCCTGTTATTGTTATAGGTAAAATTATCTTAGCTTCCTGTTTAACTGAAAGTGTTATATCCTGGGAACTGTAATTTCCCCTTAGCTACAATTCTCAGAACCCTTAACAAAAGACAAAACATCCATTCCTTTCTCCTCAAATTATATACTGTTTTTATCCAGTTTTACAGAGTAATGTGTTATCACTTTACTTTCTGTCTGGGCTACATATGTGTTATTTATATGACTTTGCTGATGAAGCATAAATCTGTGTGCTAATGGAATGAGTTGCATAGTGCTACATTGGATAAAAACCATTATTATTGCCATTCTTTTTTAAACAAACAAACAAATAAGCACCTTTTTACTGCTTCCTTTTGTAGGTCCCTTGCTGTGATGCCCAAAGTTCTGATTGTCTCCCAAATTCATCCATCATCAAAACAGTATTATTATTTTTTTACACTGTGCAGGGTTTCAGTCTTAAGCAAAGCAAACTTTAGCTGGATTGCAGCCTTCCTGTAGCTACAATCCTAATCACGTTTACTAGGGAATAAGCCCCAGTGGAATTTACTTCCGAGTAATGAATAGAATTGTGCTGTGAATGTGCTTAGCTGTATTGCTGCCTTATATAAAACACAGGATTTTCTCTCTTATTTGTCCTGCGTTGTTTTTTCTCCAAATGTCACACATTCCTATGCTTCGTACTCAGCAGAAAAATCAAATATTTGTTTAACACAAAGTATGTCATTCTGACATGATCTGGGATTTAATCACAATAGTGGAAGGTGTGTTTTTTTTTCCAGAATGAACCCAATGACTGCGAAACTTAATCCTCCTGTCGACTGTTTTGATAGAGTTTCTCATTCTGTGTCATCGGGTGCAACCAGGCTGTGTTAATGTGGAGAGGTTCTCCCATGAAATAAACGAACAGTGGGATTTTCTTGAAACTAAATGGGAGGTGGACACACATATTTACAAGTGTGTGTGGCCTCCAAACATTAACCAGCTATGACATGGAGATTTGGGTCACTCTCAAGGCCAGCCACATCTCTCTTAGATAGTGGAAGGTCCTACGGGAAGGACAGTGTTGTTCAGTTCCTCTCATTCCAGAAAGACTGTGCCTAAAACTCAGAGTTTGGAACTTCAAAAAAGCTGTGCATGGTTGGGAATGGGAAGTCCTGCCCCTCCTTTGAGCAGACCTCAGGTACAAAGACTAGACAGGACCAAATCCTGACCATGCACCAAAAAAAGTTTTCTTCTTCCCCACCTTCAACCCTGCACCTTCAAGATATGCATTTCCTAAGAAGTTAAGCACCACTTCATAAGAATAAGAGAGGCCCTGCTTGGATCAGCACCCTGTTCTCTCAGTGGCCAACCAGGTACCTGTGGAAAACCTGCAAGCAGGTCCTGAGTTCAGGAGTACTTTCCCCTCCTGCATTTTCCAGGAACTGGTCTTCTTCTTCTTCTTCGGTGATCACTCGTAGCCGAGTAAGATTGTCTTCCATAAACACGGTTTTTAAAGTGAGTCCATAAGTGACTGTGTAGGGCAATTCTGGATCCACACGTCCTTCCACAGTGAGGACATAGGTTTCCATGTGGGAGTTGATAACGGTGAGGGTTTGCCAAGCATGCCTTCCTTTTAGCACATTTCTCCCTTTCATCCTGAGTTTGAGTGTCTTCAAAACCCATGACACCTTTGGTAAAAGCTGTTCTCCAACTGGAGCACTCGCAGGCCAGTGTTTCCCAGTTGCTGATGTTTATACTACATTTTTTAAGATTTGCCTTAAGAGAATCTTTGAACCTCTTTTGATGACCACCAGCATTACGCTTTCCATTTTTAAGTTCGGAATAGAGTGTCACACTGCCTCTGACCATGGAGCCAGAGGATTAGGGGTGCCGTTGAAACCTACGCTGAGATTTAGATCATATGTGTATTTAGTAAAACTTAATTGAAAGTTGTTGATAGATCACTTAGAAAGTTTCTCAATCACTTGACGCCCATAAACAAAAGAGAATATCATATAAAACCAGACAGTCGTTTTAAAATGCTCTCCTACATTATTTGCCGCAGAGCAATGCTAAGTTGAGAACATAAGGTGGGTGCTGCTCAATCAGACCAGTGGCCCATCTTGTCCAACACCCTGTTCTCAATGGCCAACCAGATGCTTCTGGGGAGCTGGAAAGAAAACCTGAGTTCGACTGAGCTCTCTCTGCTTGTGATTCCCATTAGCTGACATTCCAGGGTATACCGATATGGATCACCAGTGCTTCCCCCCCTTTTTTCTAAAAAAAAATGTTTAGGGTTATTCTCATTTTGACTCAAGAAAATCACCATTTTATAGTTCAAATCGGGGGAAATACAGTAAAAGGACAAAAGTACAAAGATAATAATAATAATAATAATAATAATAATAATAATAATAATAATTTTTATTTATTTATTTATTTATTTATTTATATCCCATCCTCCCCAGCCGGGCTCAGAGCGGCTAACAACAGTAAAATAATACAACATTCTAAAATCATTTCATTATAAAATCAGTTCAAATCAGATTAATGGTAACCATTGGGCTAGAGTTCTGTGAGGATTACCAAAGGAGGGGGTCAGGCTGTGCCTTGGCCAAAGGCCAGGTGGAACAGCTCTGTCTTGCAGGCCCTGCGGAAAGATGTCAAGTCCGACAGGGCCCTAGTTGTCTTGTGACAGAGCGTTCCACCAGATCGGAGCCACAGCTGAAAAAGCCCTGGCTCTGGTTGAGGCCAGCCTAACCTCTCTGTGGCCTGGGACCTCCAAGATGTTTTTGTTTGAAGGCTGTAAGGTCCTCCGTGGGACATACCAAGAGATTCACAAAATGCTTAGGGGTATGCATCCCTCTGTATCCCCCCAGGAAAAAGAGCACAGGGGATCACTGTGTGTCAGAGGATGCACATGAAGGATCACCTTTTGGTGACATCCCACCCTTAGTTGTCCATCCTGAAAACCAGGATGATCATCACTGGCTGAATGTCACATCAAGCAGCCACTTGCTTGTATGGAGGTTCTAGCAGGGGAGCGCAGCTATCGTATACCCTTGACCGAAGAACGGTACACTCCTTCTATCTGGGATGGTCGTCCTCTTCCACCGAGCGCGCAGCTTCGGGAGGGACGCACATGGAGCGGTGAGGGAGGAAGGGGACACCCGCCTAGCCAGCCAGATCAGCCGAATCAACCCTGGCGATCAATGGGGTGACAGATGTCGCAGCCAGATCGCCCTCACATCCTGCTTGTATGGATATGGCCAGGTATATGTGACTCCCATTAGAGAACTCTGAATTTACACAATGTCACCCAAACACATTTTTCAATTCTTGCCCAGAATTCTGAGCTACACGAACCCTTGTCTGATCCTTCAAGTCACTTCTCGTGTTCTAAAACAAAAGGACATGCTCAGGATATTTGATTGCAGCTTTTAAAAATTAATTTATTATTTATACCTGAGCTGTCAAAAGAGATCCTGAGTGTGTGTTCCTTCTTGGAAAATTTAGCATACATCAGTGCACAAGGATTCCAATTTTGTTTTTGTTTTTAAAAGAGTAGACCCAGCTTGGACAATCACCCCTGGATTCATAAACCATTGTGTACGAAACCAGAAATGAACATTGGAACCAAGCACTCCTTTCTCCCTTGTTTCCACACCAGATTTTGTGTGAAATTGCTGATTTATGTTAAGATAGAATTATGCCCATATTTGGGGAACTCTGACTTAATGTTGGGCAACAAACAAGGAAAATAAGCCAAGAGCACACCTCTGACAGAATCTTTTCACCTAAGCCATTATGTGCTGTTAGGTGGGGAGGAAGCAGGAAAGAATGTCTGGTCCTGACTCTCCCTTCTTGGCTTCATAAACTATGGATTAAGAAGTGGAGAATGACTGTAGAATTTAGGCCACACAAGACTGAAGTCATCTCACCATTGACATGCATTTTTGTGTGAATCAGGTCTTAGTAACGTAAAAACAGTCAGAAGCATGTTTATTTTGATAAAAGGAGAGTGTTCAGGAAAATCTTGGAAATCGCTTTGCCCAGTGAATGTCTGGGATGTGGTTACTTCCTGACATAAGTGGTATGAACAAGTATTTGGGAAACCAGCTAAGACCCGTAAGTACTGTACTGTACTGTTGTTTGTAGCAATTGCTTGCAGTGTATCAAAATCCGCTGCTTTGTCTTGGAAGTGGAGACAGTTGATGCATTAAATTTGGTAATATGATGCACTTGGTCTATGCCTTTAGAAACTACAGGTTCACCCTGTTTTTGCACAAATATACTTTGTTGTTTTTAATCCTTCAAAGTTGTTCAGAGATTTCGCAATGCTGCTAGTTGTGCAATGTTTCTTAATGGGCTGGAAAATCCAACATGCTCCTGGGTTTAGCCCTTAATGATTAAAAGTGCCCCTTTCTGGTGTGCCAACGGTTTGCAAACACATTATGGGTAAGGCTGTGCTTGCATCTGCCAATAATGGTTTGATAATAGGCTTAAGAAAGTGTCCAATTAGTGGAGAGAAATAAAGCTGCAGGTTTTTCTTTGTGACTGCATGCAAGATCGCTCATGCTGAGACCTTGGCTTTCTGGAATGTCCTTTTGAAGCTTCATTGCATTTCTTGAAATAGATATAGTGGATTCATAGTGTAGCCATATGTCCTGCTTGAGTGAAGATAGGTTTCTGTTTGAAAGACTGTCCAGCCCAAGTCGCACTTAAGGATAAAAAACAGCAAGAAGGGAGGACAGAGCCCTTAAAATTTCCCATCAACAATTAGCACCTGACTGGGCAGGACAAGAGTCTGTGAGCAGAGCACCAGGTCACAGAATTTTCCACAGTGACACAATTTATTGCATTTATACTCTAGTAATTATTTATAGAAAATTTGCAAGTATACATATAGATGAGCATGTGCAATTGCAAGGCACATAGGTGAAATCTTTTTGGGTGATTCATTTCTGTTGGGGGGGGTATTATGTAAGAAGCTACCATAAATACACAGTGTTTTGCATGATTATAAGGGCAGCAAAAACAAAAGAAACACAAGAGGGAAAAGTGCCCTGAGATAATCAGAGAACAATGCAAGCTAACCAAATGTTCACCACATAGCTTCTTTTATAATGTGGGAACATATTATGCAAAAGCTGAGTGTTGCCATCCATTCTCAGTTTTGAGTCAGGCCATTGGTCAGTGCTGGATTCAGGTTTGGGGAAACTTTCAGGCAAGATACACTCAGTGAGCCTCTCACTGCCTCCTTGCAGTTGCCACACACACACACATCCTCTGCCTCTGGGCTCAATCAACCAATACCCAGAGAGAAAGGACCAGTGGCACCAACTTGCACCCACCACCAGGGGTGCCTGGGGCACGTGCTGTTCATTGGGACACACATGCACACCAGGGGGACATGATGATTTTGTGTGCACATGCCCCCACAGCGTGCGTGTGGAGTTTGTGGGTGCCCTGCCCCCTCATTTAAATTATTGTGGGGGCCAGGGCACTCACAGCCCTGGGGAGCTGGTGTGCCTGGAAAGGACAAACAATTTTACAGGTGACAGCAGTTCCTGCTCCTTCTGTTCACTCTCATTGCTTGCCGTGCCTTCTGTTTACTTTCATTGCTCTTCCTCTGAGTCAGAACAGGCAAGGAGGCTACAGCAGCAACAAGAGCAGTCATCAGGTTCAGGAGACTCTAGCAGTCAGTACAGTCACACCTCATGTTGCGTCCGCTTCATGTTACATTCTTTCAGGTTATGTCCCGCAGTGACCCGGAAGTACCAGAAAGGGTTACTTCCGGGTTTCGCCGCTCGCACATGCGCAGAAGCGCAAAATGACATCATGTGCAGAAGAGGCAAATCGCAACCCGTTGCGCTCTTTTCATGTTGCGAACGGGCCTCCGGAACGGATCCCGTTCGCAACCAGAGGTACCACTGTAGTGGGGCCACAGCTGGTCACAAATACCCAATGATGTCATCCTAAGACACCAAGCCAGACATTGGACTGCCTCTGTCTGAACTATGTCTAATTAAGTGTTGTCTTCTCCAGGTTCAAAGCCAAGAGTATTTCCCAGATCTGCTATCTTAAATCATTTTAGCAGAAAACTCCAAGGATTGAACCTGGAATCTTTTGCCCTTCTACTTAGCATGGTGTCTGAACCCTTGCCAGGCAGCAGAGGGACAACCCCCCATGGCAGGTTGCCAGGAATGCACAAGAGAAGGGAAAGTCCTTACCACCTGCTTTTATTCAATATTCACACAGAGAGGTTTGGGAATGTGGCCTCTCAGAATAATATCGTTGCACCTAGTAAATCTCCTCTTCCCTTCTCTCCCACTTCCTCATTCATCATCCCTTCTACGGTTGGTGCTGAGGGCCCTTTCTTTCTGGGCCCTTTGTTCTCCTATTTTTAAGGCTCGCCGGGTTCTGGGAGATGGTGGGTCTGGAATGCTTTCTAGTGATAACATGTCAGCGAGCTGTTCCAGCTCTGCCTACTCCTCCTCTTCCATTATTTCCCAACTTTGCCCTCATCTGCCTCTGAGCTGTGATCACCCTCAAACTCCTGTTGTAATTCTGAACTGTCTTCTTTTTCTCTGGAAGGGTCAGGCTGGGGAGACGGTCTCCACCATTCCTCCTCTGCCCAGTCCCTGACAACCCTCCAAACAAACAAAAAACAAACCTTGACTACAGCTTGCGATTGTCTGGAGTGAGACGAACCATGAACCTTGGTCATGCTAAGCCAAACCATAGCTTAACCCAGGCATAGGCAAACTCTGGTCCTCCAAATGTTTGGGACTACAATTCCCATCATCCCTGGCCACTGGTCCTGTTAGCTCGGGATGATGGGAATTATAGTCCCAAACATCTGGAAGGCCAGAGTTTGCCTATGCCTGGCTTAGCCCAATGTGGTGTGGGAACAGGATGGCTGAGAGAAGCAGCAGCCATGATCTGCCCATTGGGAAGCCACACGTGTGCATTCATGCCAAGGCATATGGCCTGGTATGAACCATGGGCTGTGTGTGTTTTAAACTGGCATATGCATTCAACTGGAAGTCCTGTTTTGGTTGGGACTCCATGATGTATGCACATGGATACTTAAGTGTTCATGTCTTGCTGCATGTGTTTGCTGTGTGGGAAGCACGGATGTAATAGCAGCATACATGCAGCAGACTCGATTGCTGTGTGGTGCAACTCTTTCACACTCACAGCTCTGACAAAAACAAAATCCATATCATTGGCACGTATGAGCCTCCTTGGCTCTGCATTCAGACCTGCAGGTTCTCACATTTACAGAAGGGGGGGGGGACATGCCATCTCCAGCCCAAATCCTGATGGCACGGCTGTACCTCTGCCAGCTGGAAACCAGCTACCAAGCAATCATATGCTGCTAATTTTCTGCCCTCGGCACGTGACTTGCCGCCTCCTCTACTTCATTTCCATCCATAGGAACCACTTTGAGTTCAGTGGACACGTTTAACAATTAAGTGCCAAACTGTTCTAACTTGCCAGCAGGAACATGCCCAAGAAAGCAAAGGGTAATTTTCTCAGGTAATCAACTGCATTCCTCTCTGCTGTTGTTTTGAGAATATCTCTAGAAGCTAAACGTATTTTGGATTACACAAGGAGGTTTGCTTGCCTTCCATAGGGGATTGCTGGCTGGGTCTGTTCATATGAGCCATGTTTCCAAGGCAGATTGCTTGTAAATTTCAACCCTTGTCAACCTTGGCTCAAGTGAATTTAGGTGGAAGAGAAGCCTGAAAATCCTACAGAAGCCCATGGACATGTGCCAAGCATGGGATTCTGATCTCCCTTCTGATGACAATGCTTTCCTATCTTTCAGATTCAGCCCTCTGGCCCTGGCCCTTGAGACTCTATCCTTACTCCAAGCCATATGCCGTATCAGACCTCCTGCAAACACTTCTAAAGTGCTTTTGCCTGGCTGGAATGCACCATTGAGCTCTGATAATGCTTCTTGCTTGCCTGGATAGAAAGATGCGAGTTCAATATGTTGTGTGTTTGTGTGCAGATCTGGCTTTTACATGGCTAGTCTGTCCAGAGGTACTGTACAAAATATAACATTATGTTAGAAACAAGACACGCACCATCTATTCCATACCTTTAGCATATGCTGGAGAACTTTTTGCTCACCCAAGAATTTCCTGGCTAAGGATACTGGTGTGTGTCTTGTTGGTTGCTGTGGAAATTGCATTTTACTGTAATGTTATTATTTATTTATTTAAAATAGATGCATAGAATTGTAGAATTGGAAGAGATTCCACAGATCATATAGTCCAACCCGCAGCAATGCAGGAATAGCAACTAAATGCTGGAATCTCAACTGCACTCTTTTGGAATTCCTAAATGTTAAGTGGTATATAAGTCTTTTAAATAAAGAAATAATACTGCATAGGAGAAAGAATATTTTGCTTTTCGCCCCACCTACCAGTAGCATGCAACCACAAGAGAAGACTATAAACATTCCTCCACCTCTGTTGTAATTGCAAGCAATGTGTGTGTGTATGGGGAGGGGAGGGGAATCCATCCTCCTACCATTCTGAGATAGTGAACAAAATGGTGGATTGATGTCCACCAGCTACTAATAAACAAACTAATGACCTTTGGATAAAGTTAATTTCTGGGAAGAAGACCATTCTACTACCTGTCATGACAGGCGAATGAAGTAATTCAAAGGCATATGTCCAAGGTCCCTTGAAACAATCAACTTCTCCACCCCTGTTATGTACTGAGTTGAATAGGATCCAAACTGCAGCAGTCTGATTGGTCCTAGAACAATAGGATCCAAAAGGCAGCAGTCTGATTGGTCCTAGAACAATAGGATTCAGAATGCAGCAGTCTGATTGGTCCTAGAACAATGCAGCAGTATGATTGGTTGGCAGGAACTACCCAATCATGCTCCAGATAGAAGTGAATCCACAACCTGATTGGCTTACAGTAGAATTCCGGAATTAGCCAATCATGTGCAGCCCATTGTGTAAATAATGTATATAAAGCAGATACTTTGAGGGGACTTTCATTCATTCCTCCTCACCACTATGAGCTGAATAAAGAGCATGAAATCACTTTGCGACTCTGAGTATATTTCAACCCCCATCCTTCTACCTGGACACTGAGGTCCAGCGCCGAGGGCCTTCTAGCGGTTCCCTCACTGTGAGAAGCCAAGTTACAGAGAACCATGCAGAGGGCATTCTCGGTGGTGGCACCCGCCCTGTGGAACGCCCTCCCACCAGATGTCAAAGAGAACAACAACTACCAGACTTTTAAAAGACGTCTGAAGGCAGCCCTGTTTAGGGAAGTTCTTAATGTGTGACATTTTAATGTATTTTTAAACTTTGTTGGAAGCCGCCCAGAGTGGCTAGGGAAGCCCAACCAGATGGGTGGGGTATAAATAAATTATTATTATTATTATTATTATTATTATTATTATTATTATTATTACCTGCTCATGTCGTTTCAATTCACCCTGATCAAATTATGTTTGCAATTAAGGTTGCCAGAACATCCTATAGAGTTGTCCCGCAACAACCTATTCACAGGATATTTATCAGTAAAATGGAGGTTCAAATCAAGGCTTTTTAGAAGGAGAATAAAAGTGCTAGTCTTATTAACAAGGAGCAAGAGAATCTGAGCTTGCATAAACAATTTAGCACTAGTAAAAACCCTACTTGATTTCAGTGAAAAAGACCCAGTTCTTGTTAGGGGATGGCCCGGACAAAGCACAGGGACCAAGAAACCCCAGCCACTGCCACTTTAATTTGCCTTAAGGTACCTGCAGGTATAAATTGCGTGCATATGCCATGGCACTGTTGTAGAACAATGCCCCTTTAGCAGTGTCCTGTAAAGTCCATAAACCTTTTTCATGTGTCCCCGACGCCCCCTTTTAGAGCTTCTTCCTCTTCGTGTCACACACATGGCCCGAGAACAGTTAATTCCCACTCCGTGCTTCTAAGGGCTTCATACTCTTCGAAACAATGCAAAAGCAGGAATTAGGCAAAGAGGACGTGAGTTCAGTTTCGTAACACTTGTTGAAAAGTCTGGAATTCATTTGTCCGCAAAGTCGTGCTTAGCACCACCCACGCTCTGGCACACATTTCTGTTGTAGGCTAATCTTTTTTAGATCAGTTTCTCGCTGATTTGTCATGAATGCAGCAGCATCTGACTGAGTCTATCGGGGGAGAGAAGGGAAGTGGAGGAGGTTGCCTGTGGCACGCATCACAGGGGGGGAAATGCATGAATTAGCCTTCCGTCTCGTAATCAGATTCCAGTAATCAGAACCACCTGCAAGTGAAACCCTTTCAAGTACCTCTTTTGCAGAACCGGAAGGTCCCACAATTTATTTCAGGAGAACTTAAGAAAAAATGGATGTACCGTGCCATATTAGAAGCAAAAAAAACTTGTTTTGATGAATTGGAAGAGCCGCAAAAAGATTCCATTGAGCCCATGGATTGATAATATGGACAGACTAGTTACATATGAACGAATTGCATGTCGACGCAAATTAAGAATGGATAAATATGAAGAAATCTGGAAGGAATATTTAAGCTATAAGGCAGACAGTGGTGGGAAGTAGGGGGAGGAGAGGTGGGGAAATATTGTTAAAAAGGTGTAGGTATATCAGTATTCAAATCTGAATTGTCAAATTGTGTTATTAGTGTTGTTATGGTTTTTGTTGTATGTGTCTTTTGCGGTTGTTGTTTGTATTGAAAAAATGATTAAATAAAGTAGAAAAAAGAAAAAAGAGCAGCCTAGCTGGGCCAGGCGAAAGGCATATCTAGTCCAGAATCCTGTTTTCACCATGGCCACCCAGATCCCTATGAGAAGCCCACCAGCAGAACATTAACACAACAGCTCTTGCCATTCCCAGTATCTGGTATTCAGAGGCATACTGCCTCTGGCAGTGCTCTGAAGTTGGGAAGACAACTGAAAAATGATCCTTGAGAGGCAGGAAGGGAAAGAAGGAAAGGAGGAGAGAAAAGACTGCCCATGAGTGCAGCTCCAGGGAAAGCATGAGAGTGCCATTTACAGACCCTTCAAGCGTCCTTATTTTCCAAGCACAGTCCCAGATTTACAGAAGCTGTTCTGGTTTCTGCTTTGATCCTGGATTTTTTTCTTTTTCCTTCGGACGTCCCTATTTCCATTTTTATCCCTAGGTCGTTTTGAGCCCCATCAGAGAAAAAGGCAGGTGTCAATCAATCAATCATTCTGGAAAAATGTGTTGTATTGAAAAATAATTTTAATTTATATAGTTTGAAAAGCAAAACACAAGACAAATATGACTATTGGTTTAAAACCACTTTTTTTACAAACTAGCTTACATATTGACTGATGCAGAAAAGCATAGCAAAATGATTCAAAAACATGCAAATATTTTAAAAGGGAGTTGCATTTCAATGTAGACCACCAAAGTTCATGCTATATATTGTTGTCCGTGAAGCAAAAACAAAAACCTAAAGGCAAGCTTAACAGGTTTGTTCTGAATTGCCTGAGGACTATTTCAGTTTGGATGCTGATTTTACAAATGTAAAAGCCAAGCTGGTGACGTGTAAGATCTACAATATAGTTGTTTATCTGTCTTATTGTGTCAGCAACTTGGCTTTTGTGCCAAACATCTTGCAGTATTGCAGTTGAGTAGGCGATAGTCCCAGAAAGTGAGGCGTGTATATACCTATAACTCAAGAGTGTGTGCTTTGGGAATTCAGACTGTAGGATTTATGCACCTGAGATAAAGGTCTTATGTAAAATAGATTGTAATTTCAGCTGCCACAAGTTGTCATAATGCATTGATATATAGGCTTTGTGGAAGGATGAATGCCGCACTGTGCAGATAAAATATTGCTCTAATTCCTCATACTTGGAACAGCCTGCAAAATCTGCAATATGGGAAGTCTGCCACCCTACTTGGTTAATGTAAGAAGAGCTGGCTAGAACAGGGTGGCATCCTGATCTCGCAGTGGACACCCAGATGCATGTGGGAAACCTGCAAGCAGAACCTGAGCACAAGAGCCCTCTGTCCTCCTGGGGTTCCCAGAAGCATTACTGCCTCAGACTCTGGAGGCAGAGAATAGCCTTGTCCATGACTTTGTCCCATCCTCTTTTAAAGCCATCCAAATTGCTGGCCATCCCTGGCTCCAGTGGGAGAGAGTTCCATAGCTTAACTACGTGTTGCATGAAGAAGCCCTTTCTCTTATCTGTCCAAAATCTTCCAACATTCAGCTCCATTGAATGTCCATGAGTTCTAGGGTTATAAGACAGGGAGAAAAACCTTTCTCTATGAACTTCCTCCATGCCACACATAATTTTATGTACTTCCATCATGTGGTCTCTTACCCACCTTTCCCCTTAACTAAGAAGTCCCAAATGCCACCCACTTTTCTTCATAGAGGAGTCATTGATCATTTTGGTAGCCCTTTTCTGAGCCTTTTCCAGCTCTGCAGTACAGTGGTGCCTCGCAAGACGAAATTCATTCGTTCCGCGAGTCTTTTCGTCTTGCGAGTCTTTTCGTCTTGCGAAGCACGGTCAAGTCGCAACTGCACCTCTTCAAGCGGTTTTAAGAAAAAGGAAACAAACTCGCAAGACGTTTTCATCTTGCGAAGCAAGCCCATAGGGAAATTCGTCTTGCGAAGCAACTCAAAAAACGAAAAACTCTTTCGTCTTGTGAGTTTTTTGTCTTCCAAGGCATTCGTCTTGCGAGGTACCACTGTATCCTTTTTGAGGCAAGGTGACTAGTGCACAGTTTTACTTTCAATTCCTTTCCTGGTGATCCCTAGCATGGAATTTGCCTTTTAGAGCTGTCACACATGAGGCTGACCTCTTCATCAACTGTGCACTACATCCCCAAATCACCACCTGTTCAGAGCCCAGGAGCCTATATGTGAAATTACCGTATTTTTCGCTCTATAAGACGCACCAGACCACAAGACGCACCAAGTTTTTGGAGGAGGAATACAAGAAAAAAAATATTCTGAATCTCAGAAGCCAGAACAGCAAGAGGGATCGCTGCGCAGTGAAAGCAGCAATCCCTCTCGCTGTTCTGGCTTCTGTGATAGCTGCGCAGCCTGCATTTGCTCCATAAGACGCACACACATTTCCCCTTACCTTTTAGAAGGGAAAAAGTGAGTCTTATAGAGCAAAAAATACGGTAGGTGGGTGGTTTGTTTCTTTGTTTGTTTGCAAAGACATGTATCACTTTGCACTTGCTTACATTGAATTGCATTTGTCATTTTACTGCCCCTTCACTCCATTGGAGAGGTCTTTTTCAGAGCTCTTCGCCATCTCTTTTTAATGACCCTTACTGGTGAAAATACTCCACAAACAACCCTAGAAGAGTGAGCATGCTCAGTAGTGAAATAATACTCGTATAGCTGGAAATGAAAAATGTTATTTTGTGTGTGTGTGTGTGTCCCTTCTTGAGTTCCTTACATCTTGTACTATTTTGGAGGCGAGCAGGGTTGACTGAATAGGAGCACACCTGCTAGATGAAGAGGCTACACAGCAACATTTGATTGCAGATCCTACTAGTTCTTCCTAATGTGGAATTTAGCTTTCTTTGTAGTTAAAAAATATATTGCTTGTGGTGCTTCAGGTATCACACAGAGATTTTGTCTCTTCCTTACATTTTAAATATCTACTGTAAACTCTCAAGATCAGCAATCCTTGCACTAATCAGCCACCAGTGGGTTCAACAGGTTGATAGTTCCTCATGGACTTGCAGGTGATCTCTTAAGCCATGGTACAAGTAAAGTTCTGAGTAAAGTTCTTTTGAGCTCTTAGACACTAGAGTGTGATGGCCTGGGACTCGGGCTCGGAACCAGAGGAGTCTCAGGCAGCACCGGATCCTTTGCCCCAGGCATCATCTGAACCAAGTCTGGGGCCTGATCCTGAAGAGTCCCAGTCTGCACAGGTTCCCCTGCAACAAACACCAGCTGGGCCAAGTCAGGGGCCTGAGCCTGCCCTGGCTCCAGATGCTGGGATTACCTCGTTGCCTCCAGCTGGGCCATCACTTACAGCTGCTCTACTACCGGAAGAGTCAGGGGAGGCTGAGGTGGCCCCTGGGTCTAGTAACCCACGACGTCTCCCGAACTGCAGAGACTGAGGTCTGAAAGAAGGAGAGACCTGAGTACTCGCAGGAGGAGTGCTTGCCTCCGGGCGAAACAGGGAGGTGAGTCGCTGGGGGATCAGGACCGGCTGCTACCACGACAAAGATAAAAGGCTGTCAGACCCTGCACCAGGTTGCGGGAGCAACATTGCTGTATGCTAGATCCTGCCTGAGATCCTGTACCTGTCCTTGCCTCATTCCCTGCCTCGTGTCCTGCCTTGGCCCTGTTGGACTGACTCCTAGTGGAACCTTCGGATTGTGGGCCGGTCCTGGACCGTGTTTCATGAGTTACCCCCAGGCCCAGCACATAGAGCTTGGATTTTTTTCCCTTCTGAGCTGGTGGCAAAATATGATGAGCAACTCACAAAGAATGTAGGTGACTTTCTAAAACGATACTGGACGACGTGTTCGATACAAGCAGAGGCATCATATCTGGAAATTCTTTTTTATTACAAAAAAGCATGTGTTTAGGTATCAACAAGAGACATTCCAAACACTGAAAAAAATAGCAATTCTGTACAATAAATCAGCATCTGTTGACAGTTCTCCAAAGTGTACAAGGATCTTTGTTATATAAAAAATGTTTAAAATATAAAAAACACAAAAATTCATGTAAAAAAACCTTCCAACAAGGAAGCTGTGCGCATATTATTCAGGAATGGGTGAAAACATGAACAATAATGCTCATATGCTACTGCAGATCATGATGCTGAAATGTGTCTCTGAGCCTCTCTAAGCTGAATACAAGACCACCACATCACCTGCACTGGATCAGAGCAATGGTCCATGTAGAGCAGCAACTTGTTCCCAACACTTCCTCACCTATCGTTGCTCCCTGCAGCTGGAATTGAGAACCAATTGTGCCTCTGAACCCGGGAGGCTACATACAACCATACAGATGACAATGTCCAATCCCACTTCAGAGCCATCCAAGCTACAGCCCATCACATTGCCTTGCAGCAGCAAATTTTTGTGAGTTCATTCATTCATGCACTGCGTGAAAAAAGCGAAACACCCACCAGCCACTTATTTCGGCAGCGAAGGTGCTTCACACATTACCCACATTATGCAAACACCCCCCCAAAGCATTCTAGGCAGCCCCTGGTGGGTTCCAGTACATTACTGGGGTGCTGTGTGAGTCATGCCTTATGCAGGCCTGACTGTGCTGAATTAGTCTCTTCAACCCATAAGTTCAAGCCCTGAAGTGGACAAGTGCATTTTTAAAAACTAGAGCAGTTCTGTAGGCCTGTGCACACCCCACCAGTCCTGTCAAGTTGTTATCCAGAGCATCAGAGCACTGGATTCCCTGTAATGGTCTGTTCATGAGCATGAAGAACTATGTAGAGCTTATGAGGATTTTCCAGGCAGACCTAGCCTGAATCAGCCCACATTTTCTGCAGTGTGAACCATCAGCAGAGGTATGGTACTTTGTTTTTTTCCAAATACAGCACTTGTGTGTTTTTATCAAAATCATATAATGGCAAAAGTTTCACGGCTACTGCAGCAAGGCTCTGAGTTTTAACAGATATATAAAGGGAAATGGATTTAGTGCAGTTTTTCTCCCCTTTTTTAAAAAAAGTATTTTAAAAAATATAAACACCAGGACCCTCTTGGAGTGATTCTTTCTCCTTATCACAACATTCCTTTGTAAAAGGAGGTATGCTAAACGAGACCTGCAGCAGACAGAAATCCTCACTTTAAAAAACCTACACAATTCCTGCAGGATGTCAGAAACAGCAAAATTTTCATCCCTCTACACACCTCAGCACTGAACTCACTGTATCATTTCATCCACCCTTGGCCAGTTGATCCTAAAAACATCTAACAGGAAGGCTGTACCGAGCCACGACCAGCAGATTTCACACGGGCAGGTGAACAGAAATGGATTTTGGTCAGGGCTGCATGAAAAGATCCATTGTCTCGCACCAGTCTTTTTGCTGTTTTCTCAGTTTGTACCTTTTAAAATAAAGGCTGGTCCTTGTTAGTTTTCATTGCAGTATTCAAAATATTACTTAGGTGCATGGTTTGACAGATCTGCCCCCAAAGCAAGGTCAAAGCTAACTTCAGATGCTCCTTGATCTCTCTTCCATCAACAGCACATAGGTCAAAACATGCTTAGCCCCTGGTTGCTGAAGGAGGTTGGGTGCCAAGCATTCAAGGGGGTTGTCTTCAGAAAAGGCAGCACTCAAGCAACTGTCTTCCTTCAAAAAGTATCTGAGGGAAAGGGGAAGAGAGAAAAGAACATTTACACATTTACATGGTCAAAGTAATCAATTATCTTAGTAGTCCACCGATGGTATTTAGAGGTAGATCTTGCACAAGCCATATTAGAAAATTTATCATGTGGTTAACATGGTTTGTGCACACTTTTGAAATGTAGGCTGGATGGTAGCTGTCTCCTGGCTTCCTTCTGTTCTTCCCGATTTGCTCTGCAAAAACGAGGGCTAGAAACTTGCTCTGAAAATATATAGAGGCTAGAATCAGCCAGGAGCCCTTGCTGCTCTGAGTATTGTCAGTTGGCCAAGTGTTTCCCCATCCTGGCTCTAGGATGATAGTTAAATAAAAAGCCAGTTCTGCTCATTTCATAGTTTCACTGTTTAACGTTGCAGCAAATTATGGCATGGTGGTGTTTTCAGTGTTCAGGAACAGATGGAGCGGACAAGAAAAAAGCTCTTATTGGGCCAATGTCTCCTGAAAAGCAGAAACACATTTCTGAATCTACCATAACTCTTCAGGAAGCTCTGTAAAACTCAGGCACTGCCTAACTTTCAGAAATATGAATTATGTAGGGTTGCCATACACCCGGAATTTCCCAGACATAGCCGGAATAATGCAGTCACAAGCAGTGTCTGGGCAGAAATTGGCCAAATGTCTGGGAAAATTGGAATGTACAGCAAAACTTTAAATAGCACAACAACCCCCCCCCCCAACATGTGCTCAACAACTTGTCCAGATTTTCACTTTCAATATGGCAACCCTATATGAAGTGGGCCAAGAAGAGAGTCCATTAAGGCGCCATTTTCTGGGACCAGCCTGGCCACAGAGCTCCAGCTTCATTTACCTTTATCGCCTTCTGAATGCAATGGGAACTTCTCGATGGGGGATGAGGATTCCCAAGTGCAGCGTTTCCACCGGCTTGTCATCGGTCGCTACAATCTGATACTTCCTTATAAGCTGCAACACAAAGACAGAAGGAATCAAACCCGGGCTGCTCAAACTCAGCCTAGTGAGCACCTGTGGGAACGAACTCATCCCAACTTGTAACGAAGGGTTTGTCTGAGCCAGGGACAATCCTCGGAATCTGCCAGCTCACCCTCAAAAATGAGCTTCAAAGTCAAGGCACAGCCTTGCTACTCACAATGTCAAGGCTATGATCCATCCCAAGTTTAGCATGGGTGGCTAACCCCTCGCTGTGATGACTGACAGGTGAGCAGCCCCTCCCACCTGTTCACATGGCCCAGGGGAGTGGGGGCACCTAACAGTTCTACCCACTTCTTTTATATGGGTGTATTCAATGCTAGGGTGGCACTGTGGTCTAAACCACAGAGCCTAGGGCTTGCCGATCAGAAGGTCAGTGGTTCGAATCCCTGAGACAGGGTGAGCTCCCGTTGCTCGGTCCCTACTCCTGCCCACCTAGCAGTTTGAAAGCACGTCAAAGTGCAAGTAGATAAATAATTACCACTCTGGCGGGAAGGTAAACGGCATTTCCGTGCACTGCTCTGGTTTGCCAGAAGCAGCTTAGTCATGCTGGCCACATGACCTGGAAGCTGTACGCCGGCTCCCTCGGCTTATAGAGTGAGATGTGCGCCACAACCCCAGAGTCGTCCGTGACTGGACCTAAGGGTCAGGGGTACCTTTACCTTTATTCAATGCTAATTGCATACGACTTACTTAGGTCCGATAATTTCAATGGGTTTATTCCATGTGAAACTTAGCAGGATACAACCAATAGGATTTGATGTATGGAACACACCTTAGGGTCTTGTGATGAAGGCTGTGGCATAAGTAAATTTTTACCTACTCAGCCCTACACACACACAATGTGACTGCTATTTGAAGGAGGGTGGGAAGATGTAATTGCAAACATCTTACCCAACAGAGAGCTAATTGAAGCTGTAGCTCTGCCAGGCGGCGTCCGATGCACATCCTTTTTCCAATCCCAAATGGAACATGAGCAAAAGGATTTATGTTCTTCTGGAGCCAACGCTCTGGCTTAAACTGAGTCCAGTCATTGAAGTATTCTTCGTTGCATCCCAGAGAATGGCTGTTGATCATCAACACCGTCTGTAAACATGGAAAACAGCATGGGGCGAGTGAGAGAGGGGAGTGAAGGTCAGCCGGGTGCAGTTTTTCTAAAGACGGAACATCAAGCCTTGTGTTGCTAATGGAAAAAAGGGCTGCAGTAAAAAGGAAAAGCTGTTTTCTCTGACAGAACCATGATGTCGCATCAAAGGCTGTTGTGCTTCCAAGGCAAGTGAGAAAAGCATGGAGCAACAGCCAGGAGACGTTAAAATTTTTTTATAAGAAGCCCCAAACAAACTTCAAGTTGGGATTTATTTCCAGGCAGGGGTTTCAAAATGGAAGAAAGCAGATGAAGCCTTAATCTTTTCAGTGAAATTGCCTTCAGAGCCAATTCAGAGTAGAAAATAGATAATATTCTCTTGCCTGTGAGTGTTTTAAAGGCTAAGCGTACTTTTTTTAAAAAAAACCAAGCAAACAAGGTGCAATGTGAGTAAAGCTTAGTTTGATCCAGATTTCATCAGGCTTCTGTCTGCACCCAAATTTTCAAGCCCATACCTTTAATAGCGGAACAGTCAGAAATTCTGCTGCATATTTTCATATGGAGGGGGGGAAGCTGCACTGAAGGCTCATCCAGACTTGAGCTTGCCCTGTGCTTAGAAAGCATGGGTCCAAGTGGCTGCCCACAGCTTTCCCTCAGAAAACCTGCTCTTTAAGTGATAAATTGAGCAAACGTCAATCCAGAGAAAACTCGATTGTCGTTGGCTCTGATTCAGTAGAAAAGATTAGGTTTCCTTGGGGGAAAGTGGTGAGGCAGGTCTGGATGAGCGTTTTTGCCTGTCAGTATTAAAGGCATAAGAGCTATGTCAGAAGAAAATGTGCGACGCCTGGAGAGGGTGTGTTTTCCAGGCAAGCTTGATCGCAGGAACTTCTTTCATAAATTAAGTCAACTAACCTGCACTGCAAAGCAACATGTCAAGCCAGCTAGACACACTCTGTTTCCCCCTATACATCTCACGTTGTCGCAATAATTGATTACACCTTACGGTGCTCAAATTCCATTGGAGTGACTTAACTGTGCACTCCGAAAAGTAGCTCTTTCAAGAGTACAATGTGTTAGAAAAGTGACTTTGCAGCTGCAATTCTACACTCATACCACGTATAAAGCACAGTACATGACAGCTTAGACAGGGGAAGTCCTTTGCTGAATTGATCAATTTTCCCCACACTCACATAGAAGAAACCATCACAAATGTACCAGGGTGCCCAGTGCTTTTATGAATAGCAATAAAAATAATAAACTATTATTATAGGGCTGCAAATGCATCTGAAGTTAATTTTGCTGCTGGAAAATGCAACTCACCCCTTTAGGAAGAGCGTAGTCTCCAAGGACCATTTCTTGGTCCAGGGTCCGAGTGGTAAACGGCACAGACGGAGTTAACCTACAGCAAAAAAACGAAGCACATTTTTTACTATGATCGAAAGACAGATCTACCAGGAGCCGGATCCTGAGAACTGTAGTTTGTTCTCTCAGCGCCCTTCACAAACTACAGTTCCCAAGATTCTTTAGAGGAAGTCATAACTGTTCAAAATGCTTAACTTTTTAAATACTTTTTTTATTGGTTTTACACAATTTTATACATTTAAACATTAACCATTTCAAACATTGAAATAAAAGGGTCTTTTGAACCTTCGAACCTCCTTCCCCCTCCCTCCATGGATTCCATATTTAAGATTACATTTTCGCATCTTATACCATTATCCATCTGTTATATATCCATGGTTAATTCCACATTACAAGTGTCATTACAACCCCGCCAATGGTTTTAACTGTTTACAGTGGTCTTTTAAATAAATTCACTCCAGTCTTTAAAAAATACTTGATCTTCCTGGTTTCTGATCTTCCCTGTCAATTTCGCCTGTTCGAAATGCTTTAAATGGGTGTAGCCAAAGAAAAGAGAGGCCGTTTATTTTCATACTAGGCCAGGAAATTTACCTCATAGATTCTTTCAGGCATGCCTTTAAATAGGGCATCTTCTTCAGATGTTCAGCATTTGGGGTCTCTTCAGCAGAGACCACAACCTGTATTTCCTCAAGTAGCTTTGTCTGGACGTGAGGGTTGCAGGAGATGTTGTAGAGAGCCCAGAGCAGACTGTTGGCTGTCTGCAAAACGGTAAGAGAGACTGACTGAGCTCACTCAGGACTGCTACGTTAACATGAGTAAGGAGCTGCTACAACAACAACATCATGAAGCCTTTCACAATGGGAGAATATTTATATGCATTATCTGCAGCTGGCTTCTTTACGTTTCAAAACTGAGCTCTGCCCTAGCCTAGGAGACCTGCAGGCATAGGGCGGTATATAAATATTATTATTATTATTATTATTATTATTATTCAGACCACCAGGATTCTTAGTACAGTGGAACCTTGGTTCTTGAACTTACTCCGTTCTGGAAGTCCGTTCGACTCCTGAAACCGTTCAAAAACCAAGGCGCAGCTTTCAGTTGGCTGCAGGAGCTTCCTGCACTCAATCGGAAGCTGCGTTGGATGTTCGGCTTCCGAAAAATGTCTGCAAACTGGAACACTTCTGGGTTTGCGGCGTTCGGGAGCCAATTTGTTCGGCAACTAAGCCGTTTGAGAACCAAGGTACCACTGTAGTACAAAAGGCATTTAGAAACATCAGGAGAGGAATGAGATATCAGTGACACACTACAGTGGTACCTTGGGTTACAGACACTTCAGGTTACAGATGCTTCAGGTTACAGACACTGCTAACCCAGAAATAGTACCTCAGGATAAGAACTTTGCTACAGGATGAGAACAGAAATCATGCGGCGGTGGTGCGGCAGCAGGCCCCATTAGCTAAAGTGGTACCTCAGGTTAAGAACAGTTTCAGGTTAAGAACGGACCTCCAGAACGAATTAAGTTCTTAACCCAAGGTACCACTGTATATGTTACCTAACCAACTCTCATCTACCATGACCATTGGCGATGCCAGCTGAGGCTGATGAAAGCTGCAGTACCAGAAACTGAAGGGCCACAGGTTCTCCATCCCTGCATTAAAAGTAAAGGGATCCCTGACCATTAGGTCCAGTCGTGGCCGACTCTGGGGTTGCGGCGCTCATCTCGCTTTATTGGCTGAGGGAGCCAGCGTACAGCTTCCGGGTCATGTGGCCAGCATGACTAAGCCGCTTCTGGCGAACCAGAGCAGCGCACGGAAACACCGTTTACCTTCCCGCCAGAGCGGTACCTATTTATCTACTTGCACTTTGAGGTTGTGCAGGAGCAGGGACCGAGCAATGGGAGCTCACCCTGTAGGGATTCGAACTGCCGACCTTCTGATTGGCAAGCCCAAGGCTCTGTGGTTTAACCCACAGCACCACCCATGTCCCTATCCCTGCATTAGGCCTTCTGTATTTAGATTTTTGAAAAGTTGCATCAAAAACAACTTGGCACAATCTAGGGGAGACTTAGCAGATGTTAAGGCATTGTTCAGGGGAGGAACAGGATTGCAACCTATTAAATGGAAATGATGGTGATGATAATCAGTAAGAACAAGGAGGGAGGAATTCAAATGAGGAAAATGGGTCACAGGAAAGAGGAGACTATCATCTTTTTAGCTGGGTGACCGTTAAGAGGATCCTTGCCACGAATGCAGAGAAGCAAGCTAGGATTTACCGTTTCAACTCCAGCAATCTGGAGTTCCGTGATGGCAGCATAGAGCTCCTTCTTTGAAAGCTGACTCCCAAAGTAAATGTCACAGAGGAAATCCTCACTGGGGTTGGCAGAGTGTTTCTGCAGCCTGCTGTCAATAGAGCATTTCACTGTGGGAGGGAAGAGAGGAAGTACTGAGCAAACAAAAGCAATGCTTATAGGCCTCAAAAGTTGCAATGTTCCTCCGTTTCAGAAATTCCTTGCTCACAGAAAACTAGGTGTCGAGGACAATCGTTGAATAGTTTTCTATGTGCAGGCTTTTATTGCATTGTATTATAGAGAGTGTTATTTACTGAAGTTATCACCCTGGGCCAGCAGGGGGATACTGTAGATAGTTATGCAAATAAGGGGTCGAAAGTGACGTTCAGTGATTGGATAGTTTTAGAAAGTTGTTACAGTAACGTTGTACTGGAGCTCTATATAAGCAGGCTGACTGAACCCTTCAGTTCAGTTCTGTCCTGGCCTGTGAATAAACAAGAGCTGTTTGAAGAATCGCTGTGTCGTCTGATATGTTCACCCACAACTTAACAGAGAGGATCATTCAAACATGCTAGCCACTGCCTAAAGTTTTAAATACTGCACCTCCCACTCTGTTTGCAAAAGGGAGCAAGGGGAAGAATTTTAGATATGGGAAAACCATTCAACTCTCTGGTTTGATCTTAGGCAGGCTACTCTCTCATAGCTTAACCAACCTCACAGGGTCGTTGGGAGGCTACAGAAATGCTACCCTGAGCTCCTTCAGAGGAAGCTTGCACCATACACTTATGAAATGCCTGAAGAACAGAGAGCCAGCTGTTTGAGAGAAGAGAGCCAAGCAATCTGAAGTTGCTTTATGCACTGGTCTATTCTACCAGAGCTTTTGAGGCTTCCGTGGTGAACTCGAGCGACCCAATTAGCTAGGGGTGGGCAGAAGATGGGGCTGTTGTAGATCACCAAAGATCTCAGGCTCCCAACTATGGGAGCAACAAAAGGATGCCCTTCTCCCCATCCTAAGTGATACCTCCAAAATAAGGAATGCTTCACACCCAGGAGTGATTTTGTGTGTGGAAGGACTGTGAGGTCTACTCAGTTCTAGTACTGAAAAAACACAAATTCCTGGGCTCGGCATTCATTACTTTGAGTATATTTCTTTTGCACCTGGCTCCAATTGGTAGATCGCATGGTTCTTGCAAAGAAGAAATTAGATCCCTCAAGCCTGATATCTCCCCATAACCAATTTCAGTTTCATATTTTATAGTGGCATAAATAACAAGAAGCTAAACAGCCACTCTGGCAAGCCAGGTTTTTTTTGGGGGGGGGTTAGGAGGGAGGGCACTAAAGTCAGACCAGGGACACCTGGTTTTAATTATTGGTTCAGCCATGGAGCTTAATGGGGAAGCTTGGGCAAATGACTATATTTTAGTCTGACCAACCTCACAGGGTTGTTGTGAAAAATAACACGCGCTAACTCCAGGTATGCTGCCATGTGCTCCACAGAGGATAATTCAAATGTATATCGAGAGTAATTGATAAATTAACTTTCAGGTCAAGTGCAGTACAGTTGCTAAATTGTAAGATGCAAAGCTTATTTCACAAGATACTGCCACTACCACAAGGTGTGTTCAGCTACCTGTCTTAAAGATATTGTCCCACGCCTTTGTGTGAGCCTGCCAAACTTTAGTATTCAGGCTTTTGTGGAGCTCAACGGGGGTCACCATCATCTTCCCAAATGTACTCATCATCTGCAAAATGGCAACGAAGAGATGAACTGCATTATTAAAATGAAACAAAATGTGCACTAAAACAAAGAAGAGCAGGAATCAAACCTGTGATTGCAGCAGAGAAGTGAACGGCTTTGAAAGAGGATGCGACCAGTTCATGGACAAGGCTATCAATGCCTACCAGTCCTGGTACTGGATGGTCTGCCTTCACTGTTGGAGATAGTATGCCTCGGAATACCAATCTCTGGGAATTGCAAGTGAGGAGAGCACACCCAGGTCCTGCTTTAAGCGTTTCCTAGGCATCTGGTTAAGAGCCCTGCTGAAATAGCCTGGAAGACCATCTGGTCTAGCTTCCTGTTTTTGGTGGCCAGCCAAATGTCCACAAGAAGCCTAAAAGCTGGACCCCTGGGTGCAACAGCACTCTCCCACTTGCAATTCCCAGCAGCCAGCATTCAGAGACATATACTGCCTCCAACAGAGGAGGCAAAACATAGCCATCCTACTGAGCACCAAGTACTATTTCTGTGCAATGCATAGAAGGGCTGGGTCAATAGAATTCCTGCAGCTCCTAAGCATCTTTACTCATGCTCCTTCTAGATATAAAAGACCCTTTACTCAATCGTGCATTCCCATGAGTGGTCCATTCATGCCAAAAATTACTTAAGAAAACCACTATTTTCTAGAGACCATCACAACTACGATGACAGTGGTAGAGCATGTTTTGCATGCAGAGTTCCCATAATTTCCAGGCAGGAGTAGGAAAATACTCCCGTCCAAAACCCTGGAGATCTGCTTTCAGTCGGTCTATACAGTGGTACCTCCAGTTGTGGATGGGATCCATTCCGGAGGTCCGGTTGGATCCCAAGTTTTTTGCAACCCGAGGGCCGCTTCTGTGCATGCATGTGGGGTGAAACCCAGTAAAATACTTCTGGGTTTGTTGCGTGCACATCCCGAAGTGTACATAACCAGAGGGTTATGTAAACAGAGGTTCGACTGTACCAGCATCCCCCAACCTTGATGGAGAAAGACTGCACTCCTTACCTGACCTCCACTTGGCTGAGTTTCCACAGCAGAGGGGAAAGGGGAGGGGCATGGCAAATGGGCTGGCAGAAGTGCTGGATTGGCTCCACCAGCGCATTTGCATCCCACCGAACTGGTGAGAGTTGAAGTACAAAGGACACTAGATTGGGAGAGGGCTAGCACAGACTATTCAGAGTTATGTGTACCACTGCTACATCAGGCAACTTCCTACACTGCTGTCCATCAAATGGCTAAAATGTTCAGCATGTCATTTTTTCATACCGTTTTTACGGCTTTGATAAAGTTCAGGCCTTCATCTCCAGTGTCCTGCTGCAGGAGTCCAAATCTCTTCCCGTACAGTACCAGACAAATACCTATCATAGAAAAGAAAGCCGTAAGGATCGATGCACTGCCATCAGGGCATCTTATAGCAGAAGCAAAAGAAAAAAGAGCCTCACAGATACTTGTCTGAAGATAACTTATATCCTTATATATAACTGAAGAAGGGGTGCGAAGGGAAAGCCCATAGCAACAAGAGGTATAGACAAGCAAATTGCACATACAAAGTTCATTTTGTTTGGGGATGAGGAACAAAGAGTTCAGCCACACTCTGCACTATGGTTTATTTCAGATGCAATGCCAAACCATCATTTGACATTACACACCCAGCCAGAACTCAAACTCATGTACTCTTCCTTCCTCCGATATAGAGTGATTCTTTCCCTAGTCTGCCGTGAACACTAGGGGGGGAAATCAAATGAACCTACTCATGTGTTCAACATGGCTGGGGTAGCAGTGTGGGAATGTTCAGGAAGGCAAGAGAGGATATATTGTTTATTAAGATCCTTCCTAACTTGCGTTAGCAAGTTCCTTTACTTAGCAGAGTGCATTCCCCTTTACACAGCACAGCAGATAGCTGGTTGCAGGCTTGTGTAGGCCTCTCACTATCATACAATTTAGTATTGAATTGTATGTTCCTGGTAAGTTCCCTTTTTATCCCTCTTAAAAGAATAAAGACGCCACAATCTTATTTAAAGTAACAAAAAGAAGCTTACTTACATCAGGCCGAGCCCAGTGTGATCCTTGAAGGCAGGCTTTAGGCTTAAAGCAGGCATAGGCAAACTCAGCCCTCCAGATGTTTTGAGTCTACAATTCCCATCATCCCTGACCACTAGTCCTGTTAGCTAGGGGGGATGGGAGTTGTAGTCCCAAAACATCTGGAGGGCTGAGTTTGCCTATGCCTGGGCTTAAAGTCACAAATATGTAATTTGGATCTACCCCATATGGGGGGGAAATTCCAGTGACTGCAAACTATCAGTCACTGTAGTTCACACGATGAAAGGAAGATGGAAAAGAGGAAGAGTGGCAGCATGCCTTGTGCTTTTGTTACCTACCCCAGGCTAAAGGGAAACTTACTTTCAAATGACCATTTGTTCAGTTCAGAATACAAATCTTCTATTTCTCCATTCTTGTTACAAAGTGTGTCTATCCGATGCATAAAATCATCTAGAACCTAAAAAGGGAATTAAATTTGGAATATTGGTGAAAAGCAAAATATGCACAGGTCATTATTTTTACAAACACTCTTTTGCTATGCACATACATGCGTGCGTGCACATACACACACACACACACACACACACACACACACACATTCCGTAGTACAGGAATGTGTTATTTCTCCCCCTTCTAAGCTGAAAATAAAGCTCCACAGATATGACTTATAAAAACTCCATTTTGTTAGTTCTGATTGGTTTGAAGACCACTCTGAGAATTCTTTGTTCTTGTATCACTAGTCAACTCACTAGCTCCACCTCACGTCTGTAAAGGTTGATGTACATCAGCTGCTATTGGAGAATATCTCACAGCAGTGGGCAAATGATTAATGCATCTTTGTTGTGATTTGTTTACAAGAGCAGGTAAAGACGCTTCCAAGTGTAACGTCTCAACTAACTCCTGTTAACTTGTTTCATAATATTGGTAACACAGCGAAAGGAAGAAAAGAAACAGAAACTTCCCTCCACATATAGGTGGAGGGAAGTCAAGATTTATGTCTGTATGATTAGTTTGTATGTTTGTTTTCTTTTTTGTAATCTAAGTTGAGAGGCGTATGTATCTATGTATAATAAGTTTGTTTAGTGTTCTGGTTTGTGTTTGTAAGTATTGCATGTATCAATAAAAGTTTAAAAAAATCAACTTGTTTCTGCCTGGGGTGGGCAAATAAACTGGGATTTAATGAGTCCTGCAAAATCATAGGTGCACATCTACAGAGAATAGGGGGATTTCTCTGGCAGCCTCCAAATTGGAGTCAGTGGGTGATATTCAACTAAGTATTAATCAGAGTAGACCCAAGGAAATTAATAAACATGGCTATGTTAGGTTCACTAATTTCAATAGATAAAACTTAGTTGACCAGTCAGTTCAGTGCTGCTCCCATCATGAGCACCAACAACTTCAGTTGCCATGTGCTGGGGAAAAAACCAAGTGAGACTGAAAGGGTCCAATGAACACTGGATTCTATAGACTGGCAAACAAAATCTCATTACTTGGCAACCAACATTTGTCTGATTACCTGAATCCATTCACAGCCAATACCAAAGGCAGAGATGGACGCATAACTTGTGGAACTGATTGACTGCAGAGCCATGCATTCATCAAAATCAAGTGTATAGTCCTTCCTGGACTCAACCATTGGAACTGAAAGTGGGGGATTGCATTTTGCACACATTACTCCATATAAAAGCTCACCCTGAATATAGAAACTTGGCATATCAGGGAGAAAGCCCTAGTATAGCCCTCTATTTGATATACTAGGTTTTTACATGCAGGGTTTTATGTGTGTGAAAGAGTTGAGATTTTTGCAGGGATTGTTTCTTAACTCCCTCTTCTAAATGAGTCCATTCACAAACAAGGTAGCTCAAAATATTCAATTACATCTGTGCCTGGATCAGACCCAAACTGGATTTCATGATGCTTTACAGTTTAATCCTATGCATATCTATGCAGAAGTAAGCCTTACAGTGTTCAGTGGCTATTGAATTAAAGCCGTAACAACTTAGAAGACAAAAGCATAAGTCCTTATGAATACCTCATTGATTTTGGTGTCCAGCTTCATAATTTCTGTGGGCTTCATTAATTTCTTCTGAAATGCACTTCTTACTCGCTGCCAGTCTTTTCCTTCTCTGTGCGAATGAAAAAGAGAAAAGTTAAAAGAGATCCTCATTTACTCATGTCTACTATACTAGATTCCAGACACGCTGCAAATGCTGACATTTTCTACTTAAGTTAGCACTGTGTGTAGATTAATGTGAAATGTCAGAAAATGCTGATGGCTGAAATCTAAAAGCAGTATATTAGCTGGATGTGCCTTGAGCAAATACTAGGTTTGAGCAATTTACAGATAAATGCTAAAATATGCCAAGGAAGGTTAGAAAATGAATCTGACAGTGTAAAAAATGGCCTTATGCTTAAAAGCATCACTTCCTGGGTAGTTTTCAAAAGTGACGCTCAAAATCAGTTTTACAGAATGTTCCCCACATTCTCTATTCCCCTTCTGATTTGAAAGATGGTGGCATTAGCAAGATAGTGCATTGTATCTCAAAGTGCTTCACCTGCCATACCTATTTTTTTTCTCCCGTAATTTTTTCTGCTGAGGGGAAACATATTAAAGCAGAAAAAAATAACACAGACTCTTCTCCCAGTCCCAGAGCTGTGACCAGACTGGTTGATTTTCCTAAAGCTTACTATTATTAATTATTATTATTATTATTATTATTATTATTATTATTATTATTAAAAAGCATTTTGGAGAGGAGGAGTCAGAGATCTCCCAGAATAACATGCAGCTTGATGCTGACAGTGCACCAGATTGTACACAGAAGATGCTCTGAAATGGCTTATGCCGAACTATTTTCACAATATGAATGTAAAACCTCCATAGGCCAGAATGGGCATTTAGTTTCTGTGGACAACCTTCTATTTAACAACATTCACACACAGCACAAATAGCTGAGGAGAGGTAGAGAAGTTCTTGTGGGTTTTTAAAATCAAACTCAAAAAACAAATTAAGCAAATTAAAGCAGTTGTTTGATTCGGTCTTGATCAATGCGGTTTTCCCCCAGCTAAATTTATAAGCACGAGAAAACCATGCTGTTATTAACATCACTTGGAACTCCGAGCCAAGCCATTAGAATCATAGGCAGTTTTGTGACGCTTAGTGATTTCAGCAGGATGCTGTGAGTGCCTTCCTTCATTGCCCACTGGCTCTGCCCCCAGCTATGCATGCCACTCACTATCCTAACTCCTAACTCAATCCTAACTCACAGGATAAGCAGACCATAGCCCTCTTTACGGTAGTCCCGGTAGGCTTTCCAAGGCTTGATCTCAAGGCGCTGTGGGTAGGCACTCTCTTTTCTGTAGAGGGCCTCGAGCAAGCAGGGCGCACCGATGTGCACCGAATCAAAAGCCCCGAGTTTCATGCGGAAGATCTTGCCAAACTTGCGGTGGTAATCAGCCTGCAACCAAAGGGAGAAGGAAATGGAGGGTAAAGAGGAGAGCCACTGTGGATCCAAGTTGCACATGCAAGTGTGCACTTACAGAGATTCACCCCAGGTGACTATGAGAGTAGAGGAAAAAGCACCTGCAAGCCAGCATCACTCCCCTCTAGAATAAGGTTACCAGATTTTTTTCAATGAATCCGGGGACACTTTTCAACTTCAATGGATTTTGTATGGAGACTGATTTGTAAATCCGGAGACTGTCCCTGGGAAACGCGGATGTCTGGTAACCTTACTCTAGAACAGCAACTGGTCCCAAGCCACATGTTTTGTATCCCCGGTCTATCCATCAAGGGACGCTTCCAGATTACGGCTATTTTCAGGCAGGATTCAATCACATACTTCAAGTCTGGTGCAACCAATTTCCCCCAAAGGATAAGGAAAGGGATGAGCGACTGCACTGGAAATTGCGGGGGAACACAATTTCACGCAATATATTTGACACACACACGCACCATGCACCATGCAAACAAATAATAATGAATGCTCAACAAGCAGGTAGTCTGGAAGCACCCTAGGTCAAGACTTCCCAGCTATGCCACTGGAGACCCAAGTTTTTACTTGAGATGCTCAGGACTAAACTTGTGGCTTCCTCCGTTGGAGCACTGAGTTATGGGGCTGCCTTGGGCTGTGTTAGGGGCTGTGCCAAAAGGATTTCGAACCCAAGGAATCCCCCAGGTGGTTTGTGCCATAGGACCTGTAAAGATTGGTGGTGGAGGCTCACAGAAGTTACTCACCAGCGTCTCGTGCTGTCTCTTGAGGCCCCCTTTCCAGAGAATGTCCAAGAGGCTGCCCATCAGAGGCCACTTGGTGGGGCCAGGCAGCGCGGAAAGCGCGTGGGGCGCCTGCCTGGGGCAGACGGGCATCTCCTCCTTGGGCTGCAAGGCGCACACCGACGAGGTGGGCAGCAGCTGCTGCTGCTGCGGAGGGGCGGGCGCGCTGCCAGGGCCTCGCCGCTTCACGAGGGAGCCCAGCAGCGGGGCTCGCTTTAAGGGGGCGCTCATGATGCCCGGAATGGTCCGAGGGAGGCAGCCCGAAGGAATCGAGCTCGCCGCAAGTGGATCGAGACACACACGACCACGTCGGGGTCTCTCTCTCTAGCGGAGGGATCTAACCTGACCTCCGGCGCTCGGTGGGATTTGGCCACAGGCTGGATCTAACCTTAAAAGCTGCGCGCGGAAGGAAGCTGGTAAAACTTCGGGGGCGCAGACTGGCGGGATCCGGATGCAGCAAGTTGAATTTAAATGCAGGTGGGGAGGAAAAAAGAGGCGGGCTCCTAGCCCGACGGAGTAGCAGCACTAGGAGGGTCGCGCAGGAAAGTGCCGACCCCGCTAACAGCCGCGCGCTTTAAGCCACAGGATCGCGCTGCGCAACGATGCGGCGATCTGCGCAGAAGCCGAGTCTCCCCGGGCGCAACCTAGCCTCGGGGGAGGACTTCGCGATCGGCCGTCGGGGCTGTGGTTGCGGCGGGCTGCTTGTTCTCAAGAGATCTAACTCCTTCCAGGCAAGAGGAAAAAACTAGAGAGACAGACAAAGAAAGAACCACTAAACGCGAGGGGATACTGTAATTGCGCGCCGGCTCCAGGTGTTAGAAGGTCCCATCGACGGGTGGGAGCGCGGCTTTTATAAACCTCTGGGGCCGGACGCCGGACTCTCCTCCGGGGCCAATGGGAAGGGAGGGGAGGAGAGCAGGGCGCGGGGAGGGGCCGGCCCTCGGGGGAAGCCGCGGCGGGGCTGGCGGGTTGCGAGGAGGATCAGGTGACTTTCCAGGCGAAATCCCGACCCACCCGCTCTCGCCTCCCTCCCGCGCGGTGGATGCAGGACGAAGGCAGCCGGGGAAGCCTCTCCGCGAGGCTAAAACGGCTCGGGATGCCCTCGGCGAGATCCTTGTCTTTCGGCACCTTCCCCACCCCCCACTATCCCGGCCTTCTTGCCCAGAGTTTTCCCTTCCTTTTGACTGAGCCTCCGATCTTTGCGCTACTAGGACTGTCCTAGGCTCAGGAGTAAGTCCCATTGAGTTCAGTCGGACTTGCTCTCAGGTAAGTAGGCGTAGGATTGCACCGTCAGTTCCAGAGCCAGGTAGAAATTGGGAGGCGAGGTTGTGCTCGTGGCGCGCCAGCTTTAAAAAAAAGGAAAAAAAGGCGAAAGAGGAGTCCGAATGGAGTTTGCACATATCACGGAGTAACCTGTGGCGTCGCATCGCGCACCGATTTCATTCTATAAGAAAGTACGCGCCGCGGAGTTTGCACCATTTTGATTGGGACAGCGGCGCTGAGCGGGATAGGTTTAAAATTCCCTAAACGAAACCCCCTCTCCCCCAGTTGCTGTTAGCGCTCAGTGGGGTGGGGGGTAAATGATATTGGTGCGTGGTCTCAAGGACTTAGGCCCAATCCTGTAAATTTTTACACAGAAGTATGTCACGCTGGTTTCAATGGAATTTACTTACTGGTAATCGACCATCAGATTGTTTTATCCTAGACTGAAACCCTATGCACTCTTACCTGGACGTCTAGTAAATATACATGAAGCCCCTGTCCAGATAAAAGTTTAGACCACAGTGAACCCCTCTCCCCTTTTCAGTGTGCTGGATTTGGCTCATATCCCATGCCTGAAATTTACTTTTTAAAAAGCTATCCGCTCACACGTCCAGATAACATGAATGGCATCCCATCTAGGTTGTTCCTAGTGCCTGAGATTTGTCTTCAGTAGTGAGTCCCTCTCTGCCACAGTTTTGAGGCAGGTGCAGAGGCGAGGTGAATTTAAAAAAGGCCCACAGCTTAGTCATATTCATTAACAGTTTGCACATGGCAATTGGCATTTGTTTGTTATTGCCATTTGCATGTTGTTTGTTATTAAAGTTTAGTGGCTCATTACATGCTTCCGAGTTGGGGGTGGGGGAGAGAGATTTATAGTTTATAGGCAGCAGACCAATTCTTTCCTTCCACACCAGGGGCTGCCTCCTTGCTGAAATGCTGGAATAAATATAAAGAAGTCTGAATGAGAATGTAGTTGTTACATCAGGAAGTACAGGACTGGCCTGAGGCAGAAGTTTCCTGCTAAGATGCATGCCACTCCCCGTTTTCATAAGCTGTTTTTGAAGTTTCTGGAATGGAAAAGGAGATTTGATTCCAGCCCTGTGGTTGTGATGTAACCCACAGGCGAGGAAGTCAAGACATCTGCTACTCCCTTCGTTAAGTACTTAATCATTGCCTCCTATTTTGTTTTTTGTAAAGGTCACAATAAACGTTTCAGACATAACAGCCATTCCTTGTCCATCTTCAGATCCTTCCCATGTGTAGGACAAACACATGTTCAATTTCCAGCAAAAAGGGGGGGGGCAGATTGGTTGATGAACTTTAGAACACCCAGAACAATATGGTTTTGCAGGATCAGAGATGATTGCTTGAAAAATCTTGGCCACTCTCCACTCCCTGATGCCGCTAAATAAATACTGTATATTTCAAAACATGCAGGTGGGGTTGGCCTCATTTCCAGTGCAATCCTAGGCATATTTAGTAGTCCTATTAATTTCATCTATGTGTGCTCCCAGGTGAATGTGTATTAGACTACAGCCATAATTACCCCCCCATCATTTTCAAAAAGATCAGATCGGTAGGCACATAGCTTTGTAAAATCTACAAACAAAGGAATGCAAATTGGCAAATCCAGAAATAGAGATCAGTGCAGCATATTAACACATATTTGCATTTTACTTTAATGAATATGCGGTAGATTGGTATCCTTATAGGGCCATATTATTACATCATCAGCAGGACGTGGATGGCGCTGTGGTCTAAATCACTAAGCCCTTGGGCTTGCCTATTGAAAGGTCGGCAATTCAAATCCGCACGACAGGGTGAGCTCCCGTTGCTCTGTCCCAGCTCCTGCTGACCTAGCAGTTCAAAAGCACACCAGTGCAAATAGATAAATAGGTACCACTGTGGCAGGAAGGTAAACTGCGTTTCCATGCGCTCTGGTTTCTGTCACGGTGTTTCGTTGCACCAGAAGCAGTTTAGTCATGCTAGCCACATGACACAGAAAGCTACCTGTGGACAAACGCCAGCTCCCTCGGCCTGAAAGCGAGATGCGCACCGCAACCCCTTTGACTGGACTTAACCGCCCAGGGCTCCTTTACCTATACTGTTATTGTTATTTGGAATCCCATAAAAATAAATATAAATTAATCACCCGTGCTGCAGAAACCAACTAAGTGGCTTTCAAAACCAAGTAAGAAAGGAGAAACTGCCAAATAACTTGGACTTTGCCCAGAACAGAGCAAGGTGAACATCTCTTTTGAGAAACTTCCCTTGTGTCGCTGTGCTGAGCCACCCACTGAATGTCTGAAGGCAGGGCCATCCACAGCAGTCTCCAAGAGCTTGCTATGGAAGAAGGCAGTCCTCTCATTGATGGGTGGACATGGACTGATAATGTTTGGAGGGCTGTGACGAGGGTGGGATACGGCCTCTTTGCAGGACACGTGGCAGCAACATTTCCATCACCAGTCCACCAGACTCCCTGGCTTCATTCACATTGCATTGGGATGAATGGAATAATGCATGAATGGAATAAACATTAAAGTGCTGCGTTGTATACTTTGTCTACATCTTTAATTGTCAGCAAGTGAAAGTACCTGTAGGTAACCTCAGACATACAATATTTTTAAAATTATGTTGAGAGATTTATAAGCCACTTATTCGCAACATGTACATACAGTGGGACCTCGGGTTACATACACTTCGGGTTACATACACTTCAGGTTACAGACTCCGCTAACCCAGAAATAGTACCTCAGGTTAAGAACTTTGCTTCAGGATGAGAACAGAAATCGTGCTCCGGTGGCGCAGCAGCAGTAGGAGGCCTCATTAGCTAAAGTGGTGCTTCAGGTTAAGAACAGTTTCAGGTTAAGAACGGACCTCCGGAACAAATAAAGTACTTAACCTGAGGTACCACTGTATTAAGATTGTAGACTGAGCAACTAAAATCCAGGAAACACTCAAGAAAACCAATGAAACCCATCCTCAAAACACATAAAATTAGTAAAAATTCAAGAAAACCAACATAGGTAAGTAAACTGTGGTTGAGTGGGAGGGTAGGTTTGCTTTAATTAATTACAGAAATCTAGCATCTAAAACCACATAGCCAGGACACCTGTATAATGTCTATAGATCATAAAAAGAGCCTGCTGGTTCAAGTGAATAGTCCATCTAGTTCAGGATCCTGTCCTCACAGTGTTTAACCAGATGCATGTTCAAGCAGGACATGAACACAATAGCATTCTGCCCACCTGCAGTTTGTAATAACTGGTATTCAGGCACTGGTATTCAACAGCAGAGCTGGAACATAGCCCATATGGATGGTAGCCATTTATGGGCAGCGACTTCCAAGGCACACTTGGGTTGTTTATTGGAAATTGAAGCACTACATTTGGTGTGTTACAGTGTGTAGTCTGATGGATGTAGTGGGATAGACCTGGCCCTTTTGCCTTAGAGTCAAAAATATTTCCCTATATTTCTTAATTTAAAGCAACTTGGGGTGTGTGAAGAGAGGCACTCCAATTTTAATTGCAGCTGGTTCCTTGATCAAGCTCACTTCCCTGAATTTGCTGCTAGAATTTGCTCTTAGGGAGGGTGGAGAATAATAGCACAGGTTGTTTTCTGCTGAAGTTTTGATGGCAGATTTGTGAGTGTTCACATGTGGATACATTTCTGTGTGATTAAGATGGGGAAAGAGCACAGGGGACAGAATTTTAACACCCAACACTGCTGATGAAATCAGAATTTGACTCCTCTGCAATTGCCTTTCCTGAAAATGGAAAATATGATCACAGATCTCCTGTGCCCATGCCTGTTTTCACCCATAAACAGGATGGCAATACAAATAAATGCCAGACTAAACCAGCAGACAAAAACATGCCCTAAAATATGAAGGGTACATTTGAGATCTACTTTGGTCTCTATCACTCTCTCAAGTCAAGCAGGATGTTGGCCTTACATGAAGGAGCTATTCCTCCCTTTTGAATCAGCTAGGCTTTTGTGTCTGTGTGTGGCGAGGCAAGAAATAACACAGCAATGCTTTCTTTATGCAAACCAAAGTTATTTTTGTTTGGAGAGGCACTGAAAGAATCCTCTATCCATTTGCAGCATGAAAAGGCAAACCACTAGTATTTGAAACCTGTAGAGATTTCCATCAAAACTATAACTAATTAAAGATCGGTATCATCATCTCACTGGGTAACTGCAATTTCGCTGGTAATTAAACAGGGCTATCCTGCTTGCTGAACAGAGCTGCGATGCTAGCTATAACCTTTCGTTGAAAAGCATGTTCCAACATTGCCTTGAGATCTCGAAACAACCCGGGCCTCTCACATCACTTGAACTGATTTTGCATCTGCATTATTAACTTGCTTGTACTGAACTGAGAATTGGCACAGGTTCACGTTGGGGCAGATTTGTTTTGAGTTTTGAGAGCAGGGATGGGAAAACTCAGGTCTGTTTATCTCGCCCACAGACCATGCCTCTCTCATCAGGCCACAGTCCTCGCTGCTGCTGCTGCCTGGATAGATTGTGTCCTTATAATGCCTCTTACCTGCCTGGACGGAGTGTGCATCTAGAAACCTCTGGCTTTGGCAGATAAAACGTTGCTCCAATATCTCATACTTGGAACAGCCTGCAAAATCTGCAATATGGGAAGTCTGCCACCCTAGCTCAGTTAACGTAAGAAGAGCCGGCTGGAGCAGTGGACATCACAGTGGACATCCAGATGCCTGTGGGAAACTCGTAAGCAGGACCTGAGCACAAGAGCCCTCTCCCCTCCTGGGTTTTCCCAGCAGCTGCCATTCAGAAGCATTACTGCCTCAGACTCTGGAGGCAGAGAATAGCCTTGTGCATGACTTGGTCCCATCCTCTTTTAAAGCCATCCAAATTGCTGGCCATCCCTGGCTCCTGTGAAAGAGAGTTCCATAGCTTAACTATGCTCAGTGTGGAGAGGCAGTTTCTTTTATCTGTATCGAAGCTTCCAAAACTCCACTTCAATGGAGTTCTAGTGCTATTATGAGAGAGGGAGGGGGAAAAGCTTTGCTCTGTCTGCTTTCTCCATGCCATGTATAGTGGTACCTCGGGTTAAGAACTTAATTCGTTCTGGAGGTCCATTCTTAACCTGGAACTGTTCTTAACCTGAGGTACCACTTGAGCTAATAGGGCCTCCTGCTGCCAAGGCACTATTTCTGTTCTCATCCTGAAGCAAAGTTCTTAACCTGAGGTACTATTTCTGGGTTAGCGGAGTCTGTAACCTGAAGTGTCTGTAACCCAAGGTACCACTGTATAGTTTTATAAACTTCTAGCATGTCACCAGAGGTGGATTTAGGGGAGCATGACCGGTTCAGTCAGCCATGCTTTAGGATTCATATTCCCTTGAATTTTGCAGTGTAGTCCTTCAGACAAGTCATGTGTACAAAGATGCATATGTTCGCATAAAGTGTACATTAAAATGCAATTATGTATGTATTCATGTGTTTGTTTATTTATTTTATTATAATTAATACCCACCTTTTGCCCTAAGGTCCCAGCGTGGGTTACACCAATTAAAGCAGAATATTAAAAGCAATTTAAAAGAACTTAGTAAAAACAACCAAGAGAGATGCATTGCGTTAAGGGAAAATTGCTCTGCACCTTCAGCAAAATTGCATACGGACAGGTTATATAGTAGGAGGGATTTGCACAAAAATGCTGATGAATTTTCATGAGGGACTTGTTTAAAATAATAAGTGCAGGCTGGTGTGGGAATGCAAAGATCTGAACTTCAAAATGGAACGATGGATGAGAAGCCAAAATGGGCAGATCCTCTTATCTCTCAGCAAAGTCTTGCTTCTGATTCTCCCACTGAATAACTACGTGGTAGGTTTTATGAAAGCACACATGAGGAAGCTGAAGTTCTGAAAGTCACTGGGGTGGAGCAAAGCGTAGCCCTGAGCAGGGACCCTGTTGCTCTAAGTGTCCTTGCGGGGAAAGGGAGGCTTCTCTCATCCCCCTCCCCAGGCAGTTCTGAATTTTCAGCCTTCATTTTCCTCCTTTGACAGCTATCTTCATACAGAGATGGCAATAGCAGTTGTCCTACATAGTATTAGGCTCAAAGGCCTGCACTAGAGCTATGATGGCTGTCCTGGTATTTTCAAAAAGTAAATCCAAAGCTTTGGGACCATCCAGCTTCACTTCAAACCACTTTGGGAAGAGCCACTTTGGGAAGATAGCTTTGAAGGTGACCCGGAAACTACAACTAATTCAGAATGCGGCAGCTAGACTGGTGACTGGGAGCGGCCGCCAAGACCACATAACACCAGTCTTGAAAGACCTACGCTACATTGGCTCCCAGTACGTTTCCAGGCACAATTCAAAGTGTTGGTGCTGACCTTTAAAGCCCTAAACAGCCTCGGATCAGTATACCTGAAGGAGCATATCCACCCCCATCGTTCTGCCCAGACACTGAGGTCCAGCACTGAGGGCCTTCTGGTGGTTCCCTCGCTGCGAGAAGCCAAGTTACAGGGAACCAGGTAGAGGGCCTTCTCGGTAGTGGCGCCCTCCCTGTGGAACGCCCTCCCACCAGATGTCAAAGAGAAAAACAACTACCAGACTTTTAGAAGACATCTGAAGGCAGCCCGGTTTAGGAAAGCTTTTAATGTTTGACAGTCTATTGTATTTTAATATTTTGTTGGAAGCCACCCAGAGTGGCTGGGGAAACCCAGCCAGATTGGCGGGGTATAAATAAATGATGATGATGATGATGATGATGATGATTAAGAACCTGCTGGACCAAGCCAATAGCCCATATCTAGCCCAGCACTCTGTTCTCACCCACAGGCCTCTGGGAGATCCTGACTTTGGGTGGAGGCCCCAAGTACCTCTGAAGTGACCTGCTTCCGCTTGATACCTGTGTGCCACTGGAAGTGGATGCATTGCACAGGCCAGGCATCCCATACCTTTCAACCAAACCAACCTCACAGGGTTGTTGTGAGGGAACGACGTGGGAGGAGGGAGAAGACTCGTATTTGTTACAGCAAGCTCCACCAGAGGAAAGCTAGGTGTTAATATAAGCCGATAAATGAAGAAGATAAGCACACCTTCTTTCTAAGAAGGACTTTGACTTGAAAATCAGCTCGGCAGAGTGGCAAAACAAGGAGGTTGCCTTCAACAGGAGCAGAATCCAGCTAGAAAAACCGAAAGGTGTAGGAATGTTTCTATTCCCCGCTCCTTCCTCCAATGCACACTAAGCAAGGGCTTAGTCAGATAGCCTTTGTGAGAAGCCCTTTTGAGTCATAAATGTTGCAATAGGGAGTGCACCGCATAGCCTTTTTATCAGTAAGCAAACACAAGAGCCCCCAAAAACTGATATGTTCAGGACTTGTATGAAGTGTGGCTAAGGTAGGTTCGCAATGCAAAAATAGATCTCGCTAAGCTCTTTGTAAAGTCTCTTACATAATTCCCCAACCTTTGGATCCTTTCAGAGAAAGAACTTCATTTCAGCTGGCTCTGCCCAAGTATTCAGCTATGCACTCTTCAAATCCTTCCATCTCAAATGCTTCAACGCTATGAATTATTTGCACCACATGGTGTTAAAGAGAGGCTGTGGGCGGCTTTGCGACCGAGCAGCGAGACGACGCTGAGGTGGCCGGCTGGCTCCGCCCACCTGTGCACCTGGGACTGGCCAACTGGGGGGGGGGGCAGGCGGATCTTTGCACCCCAGTGCCGCATATGTTTAAGACAGCCCTGCATCTATTGCCATCTTCAGCTCCTTGGGGGAAAGGGAATAAATGCAGTAAACAATTCTATTTCCAAGCTTCATAGAGTTAACTGAATGCATTTAACATGCAAGGTTGATTGGTTGTTTGGCTGGTGGTGGTTGCTGTGTAAATACAGTGGTACCTCGGGTTACAGACGCTTCAGGTTACAGACTCCACTAACCCAGAAATAGTACCTCGGGTTAAGAACTTTGCTTCAGGATGAGAACAGAAATTGTGTGGTGGCGGCGCGGCGGCAGCAGGAGGCCCCATTAGCTAAAGTGGTACCTCAGGTTAAGAACAGTTTCAGGTTAAGAATGGACCTCCAGAATGAATTAAGTTCTTAACCCGAGGTACCACTGTACAGCCATGAGGAATCCTGAGTCGGTTTGAGACTGTAGGAAACAGAATAATTTAAACTGGAGAAGTGGCATGAGGGAGAAGTTGGTTGAACCTATTCGGTGCCCCGATCAAATCTCTGATCTGCTTTACAAAGTGAGGTGATGAAAACACCAAGAGACCCAGTTATGAATTCCCAACATTGTGTCTGTTTTGGTCCTTAAAACACAAACACTGAAATTCTCGAGATGTCAAATGCTGAGGCTGATGAACTGGAAGTATCCTTGGTGCATCTCCAGAAATTTATCATCATTCCCCTGATGTGCTGTCATATATGTAGCCAGAACAGGGCTACCCACAAACAAGCGAGAGATATCCACATGCTTAGGTGGTATTTGTGTGTGGAGAAATCCTGAGGAGGGGAAACCACAAAAGCAGCTCGGCAAGGAATGAGCATGCTGAGTTGACACAGAATGCTACCTGACGGCTGGAAAAGAGTAAAATGAAAAACGGGGATGGAATGGAGTGGCTGAACAGAAGCAGTCCACACTGCAACATTTTGCTGCAGTACCACACATACACAGGTACAGTTAGAGAGCTTGGATTAGTAAAAATAAGTGTTACCTGCAGCAAGATACTGGAATGTGAATTCTTTGTGTTCAAGCCCCCTTCCTGGTGCGATGTATCGAATGATGTGGCACACACACCAGGAAAGTGATCTATGTGGATGTCATTCAGGACCACATGTGCAACTTGTGCTTCGATAAAAGTGGCACTGAGCATGGTTTACAACAGATTTTGACGGACTATACGCCCCTTTCCAGTGCTGTTCTAAGTGAAACACAGAGATGACTTTGTCAATCTTTCACCACCAAGTGAGTAATTGGAGCTGTTGAGAAAGACAATAAACTAACGATAAGCAAGTAACCTTCCAGCCTTTGAGACACTGCTGAACTCAGAGCTATGGGCTCTGCTGATGCTGAGAAACTGCCCTGGGGTGCAGTTTGTTCCCGTTCTTCCACCTTCCTTTGAGAGCAAGCAAAAAAGAGTGAATGCACAAGGCTGACCTCGGGAAAAGTGTGTGTGTGGATAGAAGGCAGACTTTGCGTCCCTTCCTCCTCTCACACTGCTAAGCCCCTTATTCCCAGAGCTAAGTGAATGCCATGCCTGAAATATAACCTGTGCCAGGGTTTTCACCTGGCAACATTGCGGCTCAGCTCTGACGTGGTGGAAGATGGGAGGGACATGCCTCTGAGCAGGTACAGAGTGCACTTCACTTCTGGGTAATTGCTGAACCCACCCGACACATGAAGAAGGGGTTTGCAGATGAGAGATTATACAATAACCATCTTCAAATATCTGAAGGGCTGTCACATGGAAGATGGAGCAAGCTTGTTTTCTGCTGCTCCCGAAGGTACGAAAAAGGAGATTAGATGATCAGAGCCCCCCTGAACTTGAAGCATGGGAAATCCCAACAAAAAAAATATAATTTAGGCAGAATATTTGGACTATTTGATTTGTATTTGTATAATTTGGAACATTCAATGTGATTTGATTGGATTGTTAAAATGGGAAACTTAATAAAAATTATTTTAAAAAAAGAAGAAGAAGGTATGAAAAAGGAGATTCCAACAAAGCATTAGGAAGAACTTTCTAATAGTTAGAACTGTTTGAATGGTAGCACACTCAACTTCATTTGAGGTTTTTAAACAAAAGTTAGGTGGCTATCTGTCAGTGAGGCTTCAGCTGTGATTTCTGCATTGCAGAGGGCTGGACTAGATGACTCACAAGGTCCTTTCCAACTCTACATTTCTATGATTCTAGATGGACTTCAAATTGCACATTAATATTACTAGAAATCAAATGCTGACCAAGGCCACTACAGTGGTACCTCGGGTTACATACGCTTCAGGTTACATACGCTTCAGGTTACACACTCCGCTAACCCAGAAATAGTACCTCAGGTTAAGAACTTTGCTTCAGGATGAGAACAGAAATCGTGCTCTGGCAGCAGCGGGAGGCCCCATTAGCTAAAGTGGTACTTCAGATTAAGAACAGTTTCAGGTTAAGAACGGACCTCAACGAATTAAGTACTTAACCCGAGGTACCACTGTATTTATTTATTTGTACAAAATCTATTGCTTGCTTGCTTTTGTAACTCTGTTGGCATAGCAAGCAATAGCAAGAAACAGCATTTTGAATTGCCTACACTTTGTATGGATTTTGCTCTTATGAGGACATCTAGGTATCTTCTTCACCCAGGGGTGGCGTGTCCCGTTTTGCCACTTGAGGCTGTCTTGATCTGCCGCTGCCAACTGGCACTGCCACCTTGATCTTGTCGCCACCATCTGCTTTGCCACCGCTGTGCACCTTGCCTCCTTGTCAAGGAGGAACAACATCTTTGGGAAATCCTCCTTCCAAATTCACCAGTCAGTTAAAAGAGATGGCACACGAGATGTCACCAGACTTTTAATTACCTCTTTCAAGATTAAAATAACAGACAGGTAGTGTAAAAAAGAATTGAGCAGTGGGTCCCAGGGGAAGGCCTGCAGGCAGGCAGGTTAAACTAGTAAGGTATTTATAGTAACTGGGGATGGGGGTGTGGGGATCTGGCAACCAGCCAGCCCAGTCACACGTTCCTGCTTAAAAGGTCCAATTGATAACACCTGCCTCTGCTGAAAAATCCATCCAGGCTAGGTCTATATTGAGCCTGAACTCCCATTTCCAGTGGATCTGTTCCTGAGCCAGGCTCATCTGCAAAATCTAGGCGTGCTTGCTTGCCTGTCAAAAAATCTTTCCATGAATCCGTAAAGAACCACGACCACTGTGTTTCATTGTGAGAAACCACTTGCAGGCTTTAGATTAGTTCTTTACTGAGTTCTGTGTGGGCTCACATATCAGTCTCCTCTGGGCAAGTTGCAGGGAGAGTGCAAGTCTCTTCACTTGGTTCTGTTATTCAGGATTCGGTTATTGGGGTCATGATCTTCAATACTCCTCGTCCACCCAGATTTCTGTCTCTTTGTTATCTCTGCCAGCCTGTCGCCTCTCCCACCTGTATGCTTTCAGCCAAGGTCTGCTCTAAAGCTTTATCAATGGATCAGACATTTTGAAATGCCTCTTCCCCAACTTTTGGGATTCCTGCAGAAGTCTCTCTCCCTCCCTCCCTCCCTCCCTCCCTCCCTCTCTCTCTCTCTCTCTCTCTCTCTCACACACACACACACACTCCATTTTCCTGCAGTCTTAATGACAGTTAATTCAAACTCTTGGGCCACCGTTGATTGAACTCTGTGCCCTCTAAGCACCAGGTTAGATATCTCCATTCTTGTGCATTGATGTTAAAGATTAGATGAGTCGGGCCAAGGAGGCTCTTTGGACAGACTCTTTGCCTTGGATCCTGCCTGTCTTTTCCATTCCCAGCCCAGCTGCAATTCTCCCTCCTCAGGAATGGTTTGGATTACGGAGTGCACATATTGCCACAGGGTGGGGGGGGGGCGGGGATGATTGCACCACTTATCCCTTCAGAGGGCCCAGCCTCCAATTAGAGCACATCAGAAGCCCTTACCAGCATTTGGTCTCCCGCTCAAGCCCCAGGGAGTTTGCTTAAGTGATGAAATAAGAAGGAAAAGATGGGGGGGGGGAGGGAACTTTGCAAAGGGGACACATTTCTAGTTACTCTAGTAGGGTCAATACTGAGAGAACAGACAAGGCCCCCTCCCCCACCCGCTCAAAAATCTTTTGTTAAATTGTGCCCACGTGATGATTTGTGTTCACGACGGGGCAGCTATATGTGATCTTCCTTTCAATACTGTTTGCAGCTGCAAAAGTTTCAAAGCACATGTACTGCTTCATTTCTAACCAGTGCATGCCCAGTTCCTTCCTGCAGAAATCCTGTAAATTTTCATCCCACAAATGTTTGGGGGTTTTCTTTTCTTTTTTCTTTTGTCCTGCAAGAGTGTCCCTCTATTTTAAAAAAAGAGTGTCCCTCTATTCACTGATAATGCGATAACATTGGCCACATTCACGCCATACATTTAAAGCATAGCTGTCAACGTTTTCCTTTTTTTAAGGGAAATTCCCTTATTCTGAATAGGATTCCTCGCAAGAAAAGGGAAAAGCTGACAGCTATGATTTAAAGCAGTGTCATGCCACTTCAAACATCATGGCTTCTCCAAAAGAATTCTGGGAACTGTAACTTGTGACAGCGCACTAAAAGTTGTTAGGAGATTCCCCCTGCTCCCCCCCCCCCAGAGCTACCATTCCCAAAGTAGAATCCCTTTTCCCAGAGGACTCTGGGAATGGTCTCCCAGCAACTCTCAGCAGCCTTGCCAAACTACAGTTCCCAGAATTCTTTGGGGAATGCCATAATGTTTAAAGTGGTATAATACTGCTTTAAATGTATAGTGCAGATGGAGCCTGATTCAACTACTAGTCATCAGCTCTGGGATGTGGAATGTGTGTGTGTATGGGGGGGGGTCTTTGTTATGCATTCATGATTATTTGTGTCCATGATGCAATTCTGCTGTCAATACCGTTTGCACTTGCAAAAGGTTCGGGGTGGTCACACTGCTTCCTTTCCGAACAGTGTGTAGCCTGCAACTTCCTGCTCAAATTCCTTCACATCATGCTGGAAATGTTCTGGTTTATTTTTGTCCCATTTTACTTGTGCTATATGGCCCCTTTGGACAGCAATAATGTGGTAGCGCTGGGGAAACATTGCAGAACAAAACTAAAGCAGAATAAATCCACCATGAAAGCTCTGCTACCGTATCAAGAACATGTTGCAGAATACACCTGCAATAAAACGCCAATCTAAATGGGCCCTGGAGCTAGTCTCAGCACCTTTGGGTGCTAGTCCCAAATACATAACCAGGAAGCTGGCTCAGAAAATACCCTTCTGTCATTTCAGAATATGATTGAAGTGTGGTGGTAAACAAATAGTTGTTCTTTCTCTAACACTAATAATGATAATGATGATGATGATGATAATACTCTATGCATCTGACTGGGTTGCCGCAGCCACTCTGTGTGGCTTCCAACAAAAACAGTGTGGGGTGTGTGGGTGGGTGGGTGTGTGGGTGTGTGGGTGTGTGTGAATCAAGCATTAAAAGCTTCCTGAAACAGGCCGTGAGAGTTTTAATAGCACCAGAATGGAAGACTGAAGAAACCCCAACTAAAGAATCATGGCAAGAAAAATTGATGGACTATGCAGAACTGGCAAAACCGACATACGGGACAAGGATAACTGTGACTTTAAGGATGAATGGGAACCCTTTACAAAGTATTTGAAGACGCAACAAAGCGAACTGGACTCCTTGGCTGGTTTTGAATTAACATTCACAAACTTTTTATTGATAATTATTACTTAAATAGCTTGAGGATCTATACAACTGTGTAACATGCAGAAAACAGCATTTTTAGAGAAATCAAAGACTGGAACTGAGGGAAGTTGGGGGGTGGGGGGGTGGGGGGGTTCTGTGGGGGGAGGGCGTGGGAGGGAGGAAAAAAGGGGGAAAATAAGGATGAGATGTTTCTGGATAATATGTTTTGTTTTAATTTTGAATAAAAAAGTAATTAAAAAAGAAAAGCTTTCTGAACAGGGCTGCCTTCAGTTGTCTGTGAAATAAATAGTAATTCCTCCATAACCATATATCCTCAAGGAGGTTAGCTGTAAGGATGACTTAGCAAGAATGCATGAGCAACACCAACTATGAAATGCAGCTGCATTCGCCTTCTTAAGGGACCCTTGATTGTGTTGGATTTTGCGGTGTTGCCACTGCGATGATTCTATTGTTATGCAAGCATGACATTGTTCACATTTGTGGAAAGAAGCAGAAAAACCAGGAAGGCATCCCACACAACTTCAAAGCAGCCAGCCGCCTCCTTGCAGTAAAGGACAGCGAGTTCAGAGAGTTCATCTGATTGTGCCAAGGACATGGCTTTCACTTTTAAAGGCCAGGGAGTTAAAATAAGTCTCCGTCTCAGCAACACGTACCCAGGACCAGTCTTGCCTGTGCATGCGGGGGAAAGAGTTCTTTGTCAAGCTGTAAAGCCATCCTAGCCTTCACAACAACCCCCCCTCACTTTTATCTGAAATTCTTTTTGACTCAGACATAGCAGGGATTATTCATATGTGGAAGTCATTGGGTCTCTGGGAGAAAGAACCCACCTAGGGTAATTCCCTTTGGAGAAGAGGAAGCAACTCACTCACCTTTGCAAAACGTTGTTGTTGTTTTTTAAAAACTATTAAGTATATCAGAGGTGTGAATTGTAGTCATTTGCTAAAAAAAACCTCAACCCTCCTGTAATTAAGTTCAGACCGTATTTCATCAGTTAGTGAAATTGCATTAGAATGTTACCAAAGGAGAGGAAGAAATACCCTCACGTGGTTGAGGAATACCTATAGTTGTGATTTCACTAATGCTACAAATTGTTCCACCTGCACTCTGCAGCCTTCCTGGGTGCCTGCTCCTCAGTTAAACTCCGGAGGGGGGCATTTGGAAGTGTCAGCAGCCAGGGAGGCTGGAGAGTGTAGGGGAAATGTTTACTGGAAGGAAACACACACACACACACACACACACACAAACAAACACACACACCAGGCTGAGCCAACAAGAAGAAGGGAATCTGGAAAGTCTGCACCCACATACATTCCAAAGATATTCTTAAGTGCCCTGAGAAGGAGAGAGAAAAATTGAATCCTTTTTCTTAGGGAAAAAAACACTTTCAAGAAATTGGAATGCAGTGGTACCTCGGGTTAAGAACTTAATTTGTTCTGTAGGTCCGTTCTTAACCTAGAATCATAGAATCATAGAATCATAGAGTTGGAAGAGACCACAAGGGCCATCGAGTCCAACCCCCTGCCAAGCAGGAAACACCATCAGAGCACTCCTGACATATGGTTGTCAAGCCTCTGCTTAAAGACCTCCAAAGAAGGAGACTCCACCACACTCCTTGGCAGCAAATTCCACTGTCGAACAGCTCTTACTGTCAGGAAGTTCTTCCTAATGTTTAGGTGGAATCTTCTTTCTTGTAGTTTGGATCCATTGCTCCGTGTCCGCTTCTCTGGAGCAGCAGAAAACAACCTTTCTCCCTCCTCTATGTGACATCCTTTTATATATTTGAACATGGCTATCATATCACCCCTTAACCTCCTCTTCTCCAGGCTAAACATGCCCAGCTCCCTTAGCCGTTCCTCATAAGGCATCGTTTCCAGGCCTTTGACCATTTTGGTTGCCCTCCTCTGGACACGTTCCAGTTTGTCAATGTCCTTCTTGAACTGTGGTGCCCAGAACTGGACACAGTACTCCAGGTGAGGTCTGACCAGAGCAGAATACAGTGGCACTATTACTTCCCTTGATCTAGATGCTATACTCCTATTGATGCAGCCCAGAATTGCATTGGCTTTTTTAGCTGCCGCGTCACACTGTTGGCTCATGTCAAGTTTGTGGTCAACCAAGACTCCTAGATCCTTTTCACATGTAGTGCTCTCAAGCCAGGTGTCACCCATCTTGTATTTGTGCCTCTCATTTTTTTTGCCCAAGTGCAATACTTTACATTTCTCCCTGTTAAAATTCATCTTGTTTGTTTTGGCCCAGTTCTCTAATCTGTCAAGGTCGTTTTGAAGTGTGTTCCTGTCCTCTGGGGTGTTAGCCACCCCTCCCAGTTTGGTGTCATCTGCAAATTTGATCAGGATGCCTGAAACTGTTCTTAACCTGAGGTACCACTTTAGCTAATGGGGCCTCCCACTGCTGCTGCTGTGCCGCCACCGTGCAATTTCTGTTCTCATCCTGAGGCAAAGTTCTTAATCTGAGGTACTATTTCTGGGCTAGCAGAGTCTGTAACCTGAAGCGTCTGTAACCCGAGGAACCACTGTACAGTGGTACCTCGGGTTAAGTACTTAATTCGTTCCGGAGGTCCATTCTTAACCTGAAACTGTTCTTAACCTGAAGCACCACTTTAGCTAATGGGGCCTCCTGCTACCGCTGCGCCGCCAGAGCACGATTTCTGTTCTCATCCTGAAGCAAAGTTCTTAATCCGAGGTACTATTTCTGGGTTAGCGGAGTCTATAACCTGAAACGTATGTAACCCGAAGCGTATGTAACCCGAGGTACCACTGTACAAGTTTTGGCACAGTACTACAGTGGTTGTAGCCAAGGTAGCAGTAAGATGAAGCCACTTGGTGGTATGTTTGTCCTGCTGGTGAAATGTTTTTGCACAGCTTGCTGGCAATTTTGTTGCACAATAGATGGTGGGATCTGCTGAGCAATGAATTTCCACTAGTGCAACTGCTGCTTTGGATTCCTCTGTTGTGCAGTGTGGAAGCTCTCCTGTTTGCCTACACATTAATCTTCACATTTTACTCTGGCCCTTTGGTTTGACCCTCTGGTGTTCCTGCTCCAAGTGCAATAAGACTCTAGCCACAATGGTATGTGGGGTTTCCTGCTGGGGAAAACAGAGAACAATGTTCATCAGGCCACCTACAAAGAAGCTTGGCCATGCTGCTCTTTTGTAACACATGTCATCATCCGAGGGCAGAAAGTCACCTTGGAAAAGTCAAAGCAGGACCAGCTGTTGGACTCAGCAACCTGTTTTTCTGCTCTCCCTTTGCAGTTCTCCTAGACTTAATGAGCTCCGGCTGTTGCCTATTTGTGACCAGCTGGTGTGGCCTGGTGGTTAGAATGTTAGACACACTTTCAAAAAGGCATTTATTGCTATTGAGTAAAAGAACAGGGACGTGGGTGGCGCTGTGGGTTAAACCACAGAGCCTAGGACTTGCCGATTGGTTCGAATCCCTGTGATGGGGTGAGCTCCCGTGGCTTGGTCCCTGTTCCTGCCAACCTAGCAGTTCAAAAGCACGTCAAAGTGCAAGTAGATAAATAAGTACCACTCCAGTGGGAAGGTAAACGGCATTTATGTGCGCTGCTCTGGTTCGCCAGAAGCGGCTTAGTCATGCTGGCCACACGACCTGGAAGCCGTACGCCAGCTCCCTCGGCCAATAAAGCGAGATGAGCGCCGCAACCCCAGAGTTGGTCACAACTGGACCTAATGGTCAGGGTTCCCTTTACCTAAAGGAACAGCATCACAGTATCACAGTGTATTAGGAACATAGGAAGCTGCTTTATATGGAAGCAGACCATCTAGTATTGTCTACACTGACCGGCAGCAGTTTTCCAGGGTTTCATGCAGGGGGTCTGTACCTTGAGGTGCCAGGGACTGAACCAGGGGTCTTTTGCATATGAGGCAGGTGCCCTACCATGAGTAAATCCTACTGAGTTCCATAGCTGCTACTACCTTGTTTATTCAAATGCATTTGCATATGGCTTTTCAAGAAAAAAAATCTTCCTAAATTGGTTTACATGTCGCATGTGGAACACATTATAAAGTACAATGGAAGATTATACGAAAAGATGCCGCAAGAATCTCTAAAAAAACCCAGTTGTTTCAAAACATTACTAAAAGCCAGTGTAATTCAACATAACACAAAATTATCAAAATGAGGCAAAATACTGGTTCTGCAACTCCGGTCAAATTGCTGGCCCATTTTTTTTCCACATCACTGAGGCTGGGAGAACACAAAGTTCTCTGGTGGAGCAACTGTTTATATTTTCCCAGGCGTCGCCCTCCTGGGTGAACGTGTGGGCATAATGAAGTCAAAGAAATACGCCCAGTCTCTCTTTGAAATGGAATTAATTCGGACAGTGAATCCCCATCCATGGAATGTTTCCTAGTCATGGAATTCATTATCTTCATTCATTTTGCAAAGACCTTGTTTCCTGACAAACCGGAAAAGTCTAAACCAGATCCTCTTAACACCAGAGCTTGCTGTTGGAGGCAGTACACTTCTGAATGCCAGTTTCTTGAAATCATAAGTGGGAAAAACCCTACTGCACTTGGGTCCATACGTATGGGCTTCCTGCAGACATCTGGTTGGCCATTGTAAGAACAGGATACTGGACTGGATGGGCCTTCGGTGTGATCCAGCAGAGCTCTCCTTATGAGTATTAAGGAGCCAGCTGCATGTGTTTCATGGTCTCTATCCACAGTGTTTATTTGGGCATTGGCACTGAGTCTAAAAGAGGTAGCCAGCAAAGGTATGCAATGCCAAAGGGGTGCAGATATCTGGACTCCATCCAAGTTAAGGGAAATGCTGCTGCGAAAGAATGCTTTGATCTCCCCAATTTGCTCTAAAGTCCGTGCCAAGGCTGTGAGCTCATCCAGCACAGCCAGAGCCACACCTTGTCTCCCCTCCCCCTCCCCTAAAGCTTGAGGCTCATATGAGAGGAAAACACGGCTTGGTGGCACAACATGTCTCTCGCAGCTGCCTTTGTGAAATGTTATTGCTTGACGTGATTTTTTCTTGTATTATGGAATACAGAACTAGTTGGTAAAACAAAGTGAATGTCGAAACTGGATTAGAGAGTTATTACCCCCACCAAAATTGTGGAGGGAGCACCATTCATTATTATATAAAGACAATTGTTATGTTTAATTAATATCTTCATAGGGGACAGAGGGCCAGGTTGCAACTTGCAGATCTCTACAGCAAAAAGGAAAACTAGGGATTTTTTTCTACGTATAAGCAAGTCAGGAAATCTGGAAGTTCCCGCAATTGAAGCAAGTGGCTTCACTCCAGCTACATAGATCTCTTGTTGCATTCTCACCTATAGGGAACAGCAGCGTTTTCATCTTTCGCTTAACAAACCTTTTCTCTCCCTATAATTGCACTTCTCTGTAGCTTGTTTTAGTATTTTGATTCTGCATTTTTATTGATTCATAGCTCAAACTTGTGCATGTTTGTTTGTTTTTTTAAAATAATAAAGGCCTGCTGAGTTCAATGACCTTCAATCTCAGCTAGGTATCACAGACCACTGACCACTGAATAAAGCGAATAAATAAAATAAACAATGTGTCTGTGACCCCCCCCAAAAGAAAGAATTTTGCCACCAACACAGAGGATGTGAGAAGACATACAAGTGTTGCACAAAAAGTGTTGTGCATGCTACACGGTGACATTAATTTAGATGCACATCTTTGTTGTTGTTGTTTAGTCGTGTCCGCCTCTTCATGACCCCATGGACCAGAGCACACCAGGCACTCCTGTCTTCCACTGCCTCCCGCAGTTTGGTCAAACTCATGCTGGTAGCTTCGAGAACACTGTCCAACCATCTCGTCCTCTGTCATCCCCTTCTCCTTGTGATCTTTCCCAACATCAGGGTCTGTTCCAGGGAGTCTTCTCTTCTCATGAGGTGGCCAAAGTATTGGAGCCTCAGCTTCAGGATCTGTCCTTCTAGTGAGCACTCAGGGCTGATTTCCTTCAGAATGGAGAGGTTTGATCTTCTTGCAGTCCATGGGACTCTCGAGAGTCTCCTCCAGCAGATGCACATCTAGAAATTTAATTTAAATCAGAAAAAGATCTGTCCCAAGAGGGGCTGATGCTGCGGGACCACCAAGTCCCATCAACCCCTGCCAGGATGGCCCAAGGTCAGGGATGCTGGGAGCAACATCTGGAGCGCGGCAGATTCCCGCCCCAACCTGCAAAAGCCCAAACCCTTCCCCGTGTCCGCTCTGCCACCTGCTGGCTCTCGCCGCGCGCGGCAACCGGACCTATTGGGCGCATGCGCTTTCCCTCTTCGATTTTTGCCGGCCAACCGGCATTCGCCTCCTCCCTCCGACTCTCCTTTGAAGCCGGGCGATACCAACATCTGCCGCAGAGAGGGGGGTGGTACCCTCTGATAAGCTTGAGAAGAGGGAGCGAAATTCCCTTCGAGGGAACAAAATAACCCCGGGGTATGTTTTAATTTTTCCTCAGGGGAGAGAAACAAAACAAAAACCGGGTTGGAGGAGAGCCGAGTGGGGGAGCCGTCTCCCCCTCCAGAGGAGAGGACGTAGTTCAGTCCCCAAGATGGCGGCCACCATGAAGAAAGCGGTGAGTGAGCTGCTGAAGGGAGGCCGGGGAGGGAGAGGTTGTGGCGGCTACGGAGGCGCCTCTGGTTGTGGCCTTTGCCTTGTGAAGGGAGGCTGAGGGGGGCCAGGCGAGGCGGCGGGACCGGGAAGCCTCGGGACTCAGCCTCTCTCCCCCCCCAAAATAACGACCTTTGGCCCGAGGCCAAACAGAACCATAAAAGCTTAGAGTCGGAGGGTACACCCGGGGGTCATCTAGCCCAACCCCCTACGAGGCGGGAATCTCAGCTAAAGCATCCATGGCCACCCAACCTCTGCTTACAAACCTCCAAGGAAGGAGAGTCCGCCACCTCCTGAAGGAGACGGTTCCACTGCTGAATAGCTCTTCCTACCAGAAAGTTTTTCCTGGTGTTTGAGTCGGAATCTCCCTTTTTTGCAACCTGAAGCCATGGGTTCGAGTCCTACCGTCCGGAGCAGGAGGAAACAAGCCTGCTCCCGCCTCCTATGTGGCAGCCCTTGAGATATCTGAAGATGGGTATTTCCTCTCAGTCTCCTCTTTTTCAGGCTAAACATGCCCAGCTCCTTCAACCGTTCCTCATAATGCTTGGTTTTTCAGGCTCTTTTTGCCCTCCTCTGCAATTTATTATTAAATTATTGATTAATTTAATTTATATACCGCCCTATACCTAGAGATCTCAGGGCGGTTCGCAGAATAAAATCAAAATATAAAACCACAAAATACACAATCAAAATAAAAACAACCTCCTCCTCCCCCCCCCCAAAAAACACATTTCAAAAGGGCATAGGACCCTCACAACATTTAAATTAAGGAGCCACTAGTTGGAAACATTCCAGCTTGTCAACATCTTTCTTAAATTGTGGTGCCCGGAATTGGACACAGTATTCCAAGTGTGGTCTGACCAAGGCAGAATAGAGTGGTTCTATTACTTCCCTTGATTGGGACGCTATACTTATATGCAGCCTAGAATAGCATTAGCTTTTTTTGCTGCTGCATCACACTATTGACTCATGTTAACCTTGTGGTCCATAAAGCCTTCTAGGTCCTTTTCACGTGTACTGTTAGCACTCTAGCTGTTTCCCATCATATATTTGTGGAGCTGGTTCTTCCTGCCTTAGTACAGAACCTTACCTTTATCCATCTATCCAGATAGTAAATGTTGCTAAACTTGCTTTAGCTAAATCTGTTCTTTGGTACATACAAACAGATCCCGTTGTAAGACTCGCTGCTTCATCCTGTGCATTTTTCCTTGGAAGAAAGTCTCAATAAATTTAACAGGAATTGCTCCCAAGTTGGAGTGTACAAGCAGGCTGGTGTTCACCCTACAAAGAATCTGGCCTTTTGGACATACTTGTTGAGTGTTGGGTGGTGTGTGTTTTGTGCATTTGAAGGGCTTTCTGGAGGGGCACCTATGTTAGTCTCTTGCTGCAAAAACAACAAAAGGCTCAACACATTTATTATGGCATGCAGGCTACAGTCCACTTCAGATACAGGAAGTGTTTTCCTGAGTTGTGGGTACATTTTGTGTGTGTGTGTGTGCGTGTGTTGGGATTTGGTACGATCAGACAGACATGCAATGCAGAAAAGTATGTTGTTGTTCAGTCGTTTAGTCGTGTCCGACTCTTCGTGACCCCATGGACCAGAGCACGCCAGGCACTTCTGTCTTCCACTGCCTCCTGCAGTTTGGTCAACTCATGCTGGTAGCTTCGAGAACACTATCCAACCATCTCATCCTCTGTCGTCCCCTTCTCCTTGTGCCCTCCATCTTTCCCAACATCAGGGTCTTTTCCAGGGAGTCTTCTCTTCTCATGAGGTGGCCAAAGTATTGGAGCCTCAGTTTCAGGATCTGTCCTTCCAGTGAGCACTCAGGGCTGATTTCCTTAAGAATCGATGCGTTTGATCTTCTTGCAGTCCATGGGACTCTCAAGAGTCTCTTCCAGCACCATAATTCAAAAGCATCAATTCTTCGGCGATCAGCCTTCTTGATGGTCCAGCTCTCACTTCCATACATCACTACTGGGAAAACCATAGCTTTAACTATATGGACCTTTGTTTGCAAGGTGATGTCTCTTTTTAAGATGCTGTCTAGGTTTGACAGCAGAAGAGTATAGACAGTTCTAATTATATTATTAGCAGTGACCATTCACAGTAAATAAGAGTTGAAAAGACGTATCCTTGCATTGGTAAGCCGATTGATACATGCAGTTAATACATAGAAATCTGTCGTGTCAATTCAATCTACATGTGACAGCATTGAACATCTTGATTACTGTACAATTATGCAAAGGGCACTGAGGGAGAAAAATGCACACACCCCATTATAAACCATAGGGCATTGTTTATTTTATCTGTTTACTACGGTTGGATCCAGACAAAGTTAGTTTAATTTTGTCCCTTTTGAAATCTATGCAGCCTAACTTAGCCAAGACTAACTTTTCACATTTATTACTTGTGTCAGGTTCCAATGTTACATCCATTTCCAAGGCACTCAAGGCAGTGTGCAGTGTGTGTGGTTCTCTCTCACACAACAATACTGTTCGAGAGACAGTGATTGACTCAAGGCCACCCAGTGAACTTTACGTCCAAATCTGGATTTGAACTTGGGTCTCTCAGAACCTAGTACAACACTAGTACAACTCAACAGAAGCAAGACCAGGAAGGAAACAAAAGCACATTAACAAGGAGCATGAGGACATTTGCAGACAAACACCTTGGGACATTAGCATAGACAAAGTGACCATAGGTAACACCTGGGATCACAAAGGAGCCAGTGTAGTAAGCATACACTGTAGTAGTAGTAAGCATACAGTGTAGAAAGCATACAGTGTAGTAAGCATACACTGTAGTAGTAGTAAGCATACAGTGTAGTAAGCATACTACACTGGCTCCTTTGTGATCTCAGGTGTTACCTATGGTCACTTTGTCTATGCTAATGTCCCAAGGTGTTTGTCTGCAAATGTCCTCGTGCTCCTTGTTAATGTGCTTTTGTTTCCTTCCTGGTCTTGCTTCTGTTGAGTTTATGTAGCCAGCTGGTTTGAAATCCTTTGGAAAATAATGCTGGTAAAATGTGGATATGTTGACTAGCTAATCTAAAGCAGAAACTTTAATGGTGAGCACACTGTGTTCCATAATTGGATTGAAAACTCATATGATTGTCTTGTGTGTTATGTGTATTGAGCTCTCCCTGTTTCTGCTGGTCTTTTCCAGGCAGCAGAAGATGTCAATGTTACCTTTGAGGATCAACAGAAAATTAACAAGTTCGCAAGAAACACCAGCAGAATTACAGAACTGAAAGAAGAAATAGAGGATAAAAAGGTACCCTTACTATAAAGCCTCTGGATGGGAATCTGTTCACTGTATGAACGCCCAGCTGTGTAGAAGGTCCCATTTAACTGAGTGGAACTTCCAGTGATGTGAAGTGGGAAATTTTATATTTTTCCACACTTATTTGGAAATGCATTGTTTATTTAACGTTGGTAGCAGAATGAATAGGCACAGTGCAAGTCAAACTGGGTAACTGAAAATGCATAGTAGTCAAATAAAAAAATCAAAGTTGTGATTAATGTTTTCTGGTGTTCACTAGGAAGCACATATATTTATGTACACAACTCTTCAGGCATGCTAAAATTACTAGGTTACAGTTTTTAGTATGTTACTAGTAACTGGATGGGAGAGTTACTGATCTCTTGATCACAGAAACAGCTTCAGAACTTGCAAGATGCATGTGATGACCTCATGATGCTTGACGACGATTCACTACTGATACCTTATCAAATCGGAGATGTCTTCATTAGCCACCCACAGGAAGAAACAGAAGAGATGCTGGAGGAAGCAAAGGTTCGTGCTTATTCCTTGTGGATCTTCTGTGGGTCCTCTCAGTGATACAGAAAAAAATATTTGTGTGTGAAGCATCATTGAGTCTGGCAGATAAAAACCTGATAAGAGTCTTCTCTCTCTTTCCCTCTCTCTTCTCTTCTCTCTGTTTGTTACTATACTAAATAATATTAAATACTGTAGTATTAAACATTTCTGCTGTGTAGGTTTTGTGCATAGGACAGACACAGCATCCATATTAACAGGCCGGTTTGCCCCCATACTGCCCCACCAATATAGCAAGATGGGGAGCTGCCTTATAGGAAGTTGGGCCTGGTGTCAGAAGCTGACATGCATCCAGCTCAGTAGCACAGCATCAGTTTTGCATGCAGGTCCCAGATTCAGTCTCTGGCATCTTCAGGTAGGACTGGGAGAGAGCCCTGTCTGAATTGCTACCAGTCAGTATTGACAGCATAAAGGTAGATGGGTCAATGGTCTGTCATAGTGTATGGCAACTTCCTATGAAATGCCAGGGCTCATGTGCTCTGGAGGGCCCTCTGGGCTGACACTGGTTGCCGGTGTCTCTTTCTTTTTTCTTTACCCATTTTCACTAGGGCAGTAGGCTGGTAGTGCTCAGTCTGGTGCTGTGAAGTGAAGCCACAAGCTGGGGCGAGGCTGCAGCAGCCTGCCATCTTCATTTCTCCAGTAATGCCTACCCATGCCACTGCTTGGTAAGGCTATCTGAAAGGCCCAGCAGGCAGATGCTGAGGTGGATGGGGCAGGGCCCCTCCAACCGGTTGCCAGCCCTGTTCCCTGGCACCTGATAAGCCATTTCCCCCAGTACTGATACTAGAGGTTGTGAGCCTAGTCGTCACTGAGGTGTTAAGCTGGCATCTTGAATGTATTACTCCATTGCAAAGGTGGAAGGGACATAGCTCCACATTAGAACATCTGTTTTGCATGCAGAAGGTCCCGGGTTTGTTCCCTGACATCTCCTGGTAAGGCTGGGAGAGGCAATATTTTCACATGTAAGATCATTATTGGGAGCCCCCATTTGCAGTTTAAAGTGGTACTGTTCATACACACAGGTTTACCACCTTATGGAAAACTAGGTTTGCAGGATTTGGAAAAACTTAGTGGCCCTGAACTCCAGTCCTTAACACCTCAGTATGTATACCTTTCAGTGGGACATTGATACATTTGCCTTCTTATTTATCATTAATCTATATGCTCCTGCTTTAAGTATAAAACTCACTGGATTGGATCCAGAGTTAAGCGTGCCTAATGATGCTGGTGGAAGCTGACTTTCCCACACACATTCCCGCCCCCCCCCGGAGCCTCCTTATCTTTGAAAATACTCCACTGGGGCTGGGGGACCTGCTCATGGAGGTGGGCTGTGGTGCAGGAAGGTGAATTCCCCCAAATTTTGTGGAGGCTGGGGTTTGCCATGGGCCGGAGAGGATGGGGAAGGCAGCTTTTGCAGCTCCCAATTTGATTAACTCTGGATACAACCAGCTATGTTCTCCCCATCTTGAAAAAAGTTATAATTAGAATAGTGGTCAAAACTGGCTGACACTGATTTCCATGAAGCTCATCAGATTTCATTTAGGATCACTTGAAATGCATCAGTCTTGGTCTTACAAACCATTGTTTATTAGATCAGTAATGCGTACCACTTTCTTCCATTCTCCCTCCTGACTCATGCCTTAATTCCAGACTCCTGGAGTTTGTTAAGCCACAGTTTCCCATTCTATCCAATCTGATCCTGTTTTCCAAGCAGCTGCACAGATCTTTCTTCTGCTTTATTCTAAAAAGCTCTAGAGTCTATGCTCGGACAGATTAGGAAGCTTTCCCTCTGATTCTGATTTTTACAAAAATAATAATATTCTGAACCCCTAATCCTGATTAACGTGTTTCCAAAAAGCTTGTTTACAGTGTCTTGTCATTTATAATAGCTGGTCCTGTAGAAAATCTATAGATTTCTTCTGAGAACTGGATGTTAGGCAGTTGTGGTTTTTTATGATTTGTTTGGGGTTGTTACTTTTTCTTCTTCTTTTTCTCAGAAAAACCTGCAGGAAGAAATTGGCGCTTTGGAGTCGCGAGTAGAATCCATCCAGAGAGTATTATCAGACCTCAAAGTCCAGCTTTATGCAAAGTTCGGCAACAATATAAATCTTGAGGCAGATGATAATTAAATATTGTAGAAATAGTATTTTGTTTTTGTACTAATTATTCTGCTCTTTTGAGAAGCCCCACATATTTGTTCGTTTTCAGGAAAAATGCATTCACTTGTCTGTTTCATGTATTTAAAGACGGCATTCTTATTTTGCAAATGTATCATTATTTATATATGTTAAGTGAATAAATCCAAATTCCGCAGGTGCATTATCAAGGTTGGGTGCTTAAAGGCTTATTGAAATGATAATAAAAGTCAAACAAACTTATTGCGTCTTGTGCTTAAAATGTCCTTCCAAAAATAATGTAGTATAACAAGGGGATGGTGTGAAATCACTCTGTAGACTCAATGATCAGTCTTCTTTCTGGCAATCATTATTTTTGAACACCTTCAATTTAATGGTAATGGGAATATAGAGGCAGAGGGACCGAGCTGTGACCCAGGAGGCAGGCAGCTCAAATGTCATCTTGCCTGTGAGCTTAGGATAAACTGATCTTAGGGTTTCGTTTACAATATGGGGCTCATAACACTGACGTACTATGCTGGTTGTGAAGACTGAGACAATGAAGTCCTATGGATACCTGGTTGCCACCAGAGAATATCTTAGCACTTAGAATAAACACCCCTAAGTGCATTTTTTCCATTAATAATTGCGCTGAATCTCCTGTCTTCAATGTGTTAATTGCATTGCAACATCCAGCATTGGTGTTATAAAAATGTAGGGTCAAATAGTTCTTCCCTATCACTTATGGTACTTTTACACCATGGCTATTGATTTACCAGGTGCCATTTAAAAATGGAAAAGCAAGGCCTCTACAGTCTTTAAGTAAAGCACAAGGGGGGGGGGATGGGGGACGGAGCAGTCTTTTTTCATGATGTTCAAAACCACATGTAAAGTGCCTAGCATAAGCGTAGAAAATCCCAGAACATTTGTATACGAGAAAAACATACCCTGAGAAGTCTTCTGTGCCTTTGTGGCTAATGAAGCAAACTGCTATTATTGACTGCCCAGAAGATGGCACTAGAATGCCAGCTATCTCTAGGCAGAGAACAGGGCAAAGAGATTTCCACAGAATAAATTGCCGTATTTGCCAAAGAACCACAAATTCATTTCAGCAGGAAGAGGGGCTTGGGCTAGATAAATTACTGGAGAGGTGGTCTGTCAATGCCTGTTACTCAAGAGGGTGATATGGAACCTTCATGTTCAGGAAGCCACTGACTACCTGCTTCTAGGGAGTGATAGCAGGAGAGCGTAATTTCCCTCATGTCGTCTTTGTGGATTTCCTGGGGTTAACCGGTTGGTCACAATGGGAAGCAGAATAATTGACTTCTGTGCCACCAGCAGGGCTTTCCATCTGCTCTTGGATTCTAGCTCACCTCTGCAGCAGAACATCACATACTTATCTTGCCCCTACAACAGAAAGTGGTTCAGATTATTTCAGTCGGCTCCAAACCCGATTTTCAAAAGCCAAGAGGCAAACAGGGAAGAACAGAGCAGAGTGCCATTTACTTTGTTAGTGTTCTTCACTAGCGAACATCTTGGCAGGCTCTGAGCTGCGTCGTGTGCCTTCAAACCATTCTGTCAGCTGAATCAGGATTGTAGAGTTGGAAGGGAGCCCTAGGGCTATCTAGTCCAATCCCCTGGAATGCAAGAATCTTTTTGCCCATTGGGCTCAAACCCACTTCCCTGAGATTAAAGGTCTCATGCTCTACTGACTGAGCTATCAGACAGGAAATGAGAGACTCATGTAGTAGGCTGTCCTTTCTCCAGGGAGCTCTCATTCCACCCACTCTTGCCTCCCAAGAACCCGGTGATGAGTAGGTTTGGCTGAGAGGTAGTGTCTGACCCAAGGCCACTTTCTTGGCTGAGCTGGTGGTGCAGATAGGTAATTTTAGATCCTAGGCTTGATCTTCAGAAGGTACTTCAGAAGGTAAGGCAGCTCATGTGCTTGGGGACCCTTCTGCTTATTCTGCTGAGTGGGGCCCTGCACCACTAGGTTGAGACTTGGAACTCCAGTCTCTCCAGTTGAGGTTCAGCAATCTATTTGCTGTTGTGGCTGGCTCATATTAGTCCTTTGGACCACTAGGAAAGTGCAGAAACATTTGCTTACAGCCTCCTTGCATGTTTTTGACCTGGTCTTTACTGTCTCGGCAAGACAAGGATGGGCTGATGGAAGTGAAAATGGCAGGAAGAAGCAGCTTTGGCCGCTCTGACAGTGACCCAATTTGTGCACATAACCCTATGCCAAACTATGGTTCAGCACGAATGAGCAAATGTATTATGGCTTGCTGGAGAGAAGATTGTGGCTGTTTTGCTCCTCTTCCAATCTTGCCGCTGCCATGCTGCTGTGAGCTAAGTCATGGTTCGGCTTAGTGATACATCCAATCTTTTGCTCATGGTTTATCTCATTGCAGGCAAACCATGAGCTGTAGGTAAGGTTTGTTTTACCACCAACAGATTTTAAATGTTTTCAATATGGTTTGTTTGTAATTGTACTTTATATCATGTAAGTGTTTGCCACCCTGGTCTCCTTTGAGAAAAATAAAAATGAAACACCACTTTGTGCTCTGATCAAATTCGCCCCCTCCTCCTCTGGCTATTTTTAACCAAAGAAATTTGTTGAGAGATCTTATCATGGGGGCCTCATGCCACATGTAGTTTGGACTTCATTATGTGTATGTGAGTTCATATCTCAAAATAGTTCAGGTAACTTATTGTTCTCCTTGTGTGCGTGTGCGCGCGCGCTTGTAGTTCACCCACTTGCAGAAGCAAGAAGTCAGTAACCAGCAGAGACCTTTTCTTTAATCATTGAACAACACAACATAATTGTCTTTGGAAACACCAGGGCAATAAGCTGGTGCCAAAGAAGGCTTATTAAGCGCCACATGCAAAGGCAATGCTTGAAAAGTGGTGGACAAAGACAGCAGGCTCAATATTGGCCTGTTTTAAAATTAGCACTCGGGGGTAAACTAATAAGATGTGCACTTTGATTCTGGGTTGTGTTTCTTCAATCTCTGCTGCCCAATAACACAATTAAAAGTTTTGTACGGAAGGGAGAAACTTTGGACGTATGTTTTCAAAAGGCAGAAACTTTCAGTGGGTACAAAGGCCTACTTCACACATGCTTTAGAATCTCTTGGGTACACTAGACACTAGATTATTGGCACTAGATGAATGTGTGAACAGAGAGCCAAACACAGTCTTTAACTGCATAGCTAGCAATTCTGTCCTGCATTATCCTCCGGAGTGATTTTTGAACCAGCGAAGAGAAAGCACTGCTTTACACAGTGTATGGTTACAAACAATGGGATTTGACCTAACAATGACCTAAGTGGTGGTGATGGTCACCAATTTATATGGCTTTAAAATGGGATTAGACAAATTCATGGAGGATAATGGTCTCAATGGCAACTAGTCGTGATAGATAGGTGGGACCTCCAGCACACCAGTCATTGGGACTGGAGAAGGCTGTTTCACTCATGCCTTACCTGTGAGATTCCCATATGTATATGCTGAACATGCATCTCTTTATCCTGGCCTTTGACGCCCAGGATCTAGCTGTCTAATCTGTCTGTCTATCTATCATCTTGGTATCTACCCCATTCAAATTGTAAGTTGTTTTAACTGATTTTCATTTTTAAAAAAAGGAAATGTAACCAAAAGAAACAGCGTCAGCTTACATTAACAATAAAGCTAACCCATCAACCCTGACCTAAGGGTATAAATTAATATAAGCACTCCATTGGTCCAAACAGATATTGATATGAGATGGACACGCATAAGATACACATCTGAACATAGAAAGGAGCAAGATCTTCAGAGCACTGAGGAGCAAAGGTGGGTATTTATCCTTCCAACCTTGAGGTATTAAGTTTCTTTGCAAAGGCTTGCAGGATCTATTTCAGTTGTCCTTCGGATTTAATTGATTTTAATATTGTATGTTTATATTGTTAATCTGCCCTGGGACCTTATGGTGAAGGGCAGGTAAGAAATCCAACTGATTGTCATCGTCGTCATAATCTAGTTGGCCATTCTGGGAAACCGAAAGGTGGTCTAGATAAGGCTTTGGTCTAATTCAGCAGGGGCTGTTACCTTCTTATAGCCCTCCTCACCATTTCAGCTCTTGCCGGAGGGTGTGGCTCCAATGCCTGGCATGGCTCTCTTTTTTAAGTAGGAGAGCTAAGTGTGCAAAATCATCAAACAGATGTAAATAGGTGTCCTGATGTCATCCGGTGTCCAACACTAGCAATTGAAGCTAAATTTATGCTCCTGACATAAAGGGACATCCAATTTGTGCATGTTGATTGGATGTTTGTCACTTCGGACAGAATGATTGGAAAATTAGGCAGCAAGGAAGCTTTTAGCCAGTGGCAGTGATGAATTTATTAGGGACGCGGGTGGCGCTGTGGTCTAAACCACTGAGCCGATCGGAAGGTTGGCGGTTCGAATCCCCGCGACGGGGTGAGCTCCCATTGCTCGGTCCCAGTTCCTGCCAACCTAGCAGTTCGAAAGCACGTCAAGTGCAAGTAGATAAATAGGTACCGCTCTGGCAGGAAGGTAAACGGAGTTTCTGTGCGCGGCTCTGGTTTCTCCAGAAGTGGCTTAGTCACGCTGGCCACATGACCCGGAAAAACTGTCTGTGGACAAACGTCGGCTCCCTCAGCCAGTAAAGCGAGATGAGCACCGCAACCCCAGAGTCGTTCGTGACTGGACTTAACTGTCAGGGCTCCTTTAACTTTTTTTTTTTAAAAAATGATGAATTTAAGGTGGATGTGAGCAGTTGTGGGGTGTTCTCTCTCTCTTTTAACTACATGCAATGGCTTGGCATACCGCCTGAAAAAAGGGACTGTGCAAGTCTGAAAATAGCGCGCCAAGTAGATGCAAACTGCCACTGGATGATGGACGTCTCCTTCCAATGCATGCAAAATTGGTGCTAAGCACTGCTAACAGCTGCTTGATCTCAATGTAATAATAAATTAAGAGAGAGTTGTGCTAACAAGCAGCAACATCATATATTTATCAGGCTGTGGATTCCAGATCTTTTAATTTGGCACATTTGGAAGAACACAGTGAAGAAATAAAATGAAAAATAAGAAAGCTGTTTCATTGGTCCCTGGGACCACCCCGTTTCACTGAAATATGGAAAATCTCATAGTAACTAGCTGTGCCATCAAGCATTTGGAACCAGAAGCCTGGAATATATTGTTATTCAATTTTTGCAGTTGGAAGCACAGACTCTCTCTCTCTTTCTCTCTCTCTCCCTGTGTTTGGAAAAGGCTTGTGTGTGGCTTGTGGCACATTTACCCTTGGTGAAGTGTGTGGGCTTGTTTTTTTTTGCTTTGCCGCTGAGTAAAAATAATTAGGAAGTGGTTTTGTTGTGTAAAAACACCAAATCCACTGCAATTGCATGACCTGAATTTGCTGGCATGCAGTTGACTCTCACATGCAACATTCCAACAGTTTTCTCAGTTTCTACTTTTTCCAGCCTTTTATTCCAGATCTTCATGTTTCTGCAGCAATTTGCACTATTGTTGTTGGTTGGTTTTTTAATCCTCATGAAAGTTCTCCAGCATTTTAGTGCAAATTTCTCCTAACACATTTTTACGTGCAGTTTGGACAAAATATAACCCATTTTTGCAAGCTGATTCCCCGAGTATAATGCATGTTTGCCATTTTCCTTAATGTATGCATTTTTGTATACTCTACTTGGGTGGAGAGCTGCATTGCAAATCTTGGAGGAGTGTAAATTTTGATGGCTGGCTGTGTTTCAGTTTGCATATTATTCTGGAAAGTGTGACTTGGGTAGATTCTTCTTCAGATGCGCACCAAATCCAATTTCTTCCCCACCCTTAGTTCTGAAGCGGCCCAATGTTCTGACACCATTGCACTGTGTCCCACTGCCCTCGCTTGGCAGTCAGTTATGTACCACAGGAGCGCACAGCATAAGGAGACAACAACAACAACAACAACAACAACAACAACAACAACAATTGATTACTTATACCCCGCCCATCTGGCTGGGCATCCCCAGCCACTCTGGGCAGCTCCCAACAGAATATTGAAAACATGATAAAACATCAAACATTAAAAGCTTCCCTAAACATGGCTGCCTTCAGGTGTTTTCTAAAATCAGGTAGTTGTTTATTTTCTTGACATCTGTTGGGAGGGCGTTCCACTGGGTATGCGCAACTACCGAAAAGGCCCTCTGCCTGGTTCCTTGTAACCTCACTTTTCGCAGTGAGAGAACCGCCAGAAGCCCCTTGGTGCCAGACCTCAGTGTCTGGGCTGAATGATGGGGGTGGAGATGCTCCTTCAGGTATACTGGACCGAGGCCGTTTAGGGCTTTGCTTTAAAGGTCAGCACCAAAACTTTGAATTGTGCTCGGAAACATACTGGCAGCCAATGAAGATCTTTCAGGACCAGTGTTATATGGTCTCGGCAGAAATGAGGTAAGCTGGAGTACACATTTGAGTGGAGAGAGAAAGAATTCATCCTGCAGGGCTGCTATGTTGAATGGCAACCCCATAACAGCTCTTCCCCAGACCTTGGCCCAGATCCAAGGCAAAATGAAGTATCTCCAACTCTAGCGAAACAAAAGGGATGGAGGAGGCATGCTTTGTTCGGCACTCGACAGGGGCCACTAAAGGTTATTCCTACCTTCAGGGGAGCGGCTTTCCAAAACAACAAGCCGTTTCATTAGCGCATCTCGATTCGACGGACACAGATGAAGGAGAGCTTCCTTGCTTAAAGCCTTCTATCAGAACTCGATAAATAATTCATGGGGCACAGTTTACCGGGTACATTTGGAGTCACAAATTGGCTGTGAGAAAACAAGCGTGATTTTTCTCCGGTAGGTTAATTATTCAGGATGAGTGGCTAAATTGCCCCCTCATTCCTTCCTCTCTGTTTCCTTGCAAATATCCAATATTTAGGTTGTGTTTAGATGCTACATGGCACACTGCTTCGGATGCTATCGATCAGTTCCCCCCTGATTAGGGGAGCGTTCCTCAAAGAGTAAAGTCCGGAAGCGAATGTTCATGATTTCTCATCTGAAATTCAATTTGTGTTGATCATCCGCAACTTGCTTTCAAGGCTCTCCGCTTTCCCTTTTAGGAAATAACTAAATCTGTAGACTATTGGGGTGGGGGGAATTCTCAAAATGCCACTCATCCATGGAGCTATGAAGTATTACATAGGGGTTTTTTTAACCTCTAAGGGAACCTGGAGGTGATCCAGCTGATAGACTGGCTTCATGTAGGATGCAACTATGGCATCCCTGACAGATGGCCATTCATCCTCTGCTTAAATACCTCCAGCCACACCTGGTTAGCAGTAGTAGAGCAGCACAGGAACTGGCCAAAGGCAAGGTACTCAGAAGGGCTCCTCACCAGCTCGAGCCCAACTTTGCTGTGCTGCCCACTCTCCTCCCTGCTACACCTCAAATCTCTCAAATCTGCAGAAGCCAGAGATGCATGCCACTCATTCACTGAATGCTTATAGGAGAAGCAGACCATCAGAGACCGGGAAACACAGAGGACTCTGTAAGGCAGAATTTCCATAAACATAATTTTATTGTGCTTTTATCAGATTGTTTTTTACAGTCATGGCTTTCCCCCCAGGGCTGTCTTAAGCATATGCGGTGCCGGGGTGCAAAGATCCGCCCAGCGCCCACCCCGGCTGCCCAGTCCCAGGCGTGCAGGAGGGCGGAGCCGACTGGCTGCCTCAGCATTTTGCTGGCTCTGTCGCCCCCAAACTTGCAGCAGAAGAGCCTGCTGTGGGGCTCTGACCAATTGGCGGGCTCTTCTCTGGACTCAAATCTCAGGCCCCAGACTCTCGGCCTGGTGCCCCTGAGAGCCCGGTGCCCGGGTCCCCTGCACCCCTAGCACCTATGGGTAAGATGGCCCTGTTTTCCACAAAGAATTCTGGGAGCTGTAGTTTGTTAAGGGTGCTGAAAGTTGCCAGGAGGCCCCTATGCTCCACCTCCTGGAGCTACAATTCCCTGAGTGGTTTAACCATCAATTCCTCTTCACAGGGAACTCTGGGATTTGTAAGGAATAGTGATAGTCTTCTCTCACTTTGTTCCCCATTGACTGATTCACGGAGGTAATATGACTAGAAGCCATTGATACCTTTATTCTCCATAGTCAGAGGTCGTAATGCTTCTGAATACCAGTTTCTGGAAATTGCAGGAGGGGAGAGTGTTGTTGCGTTCAGGATGTTCTTGTGTGTTTTCCGCAGGCATCTGTTGGCCACTGTAAGAACAGGATGCTGGAATGAATGGACCACTGGCCTTGACCCATCTTCTTATGCTTAGTTCCCACTCAAAGCAATTTAATTTGATGGCGTCACTATGTGCCACATGGAAAATTACTTCCTTTCATCTGCCCTGAATCTCCTGACACCTAGCTTCATTTGAGAGAGGGAGAAAAACACATCTCTATCTACTTTCTCTGCACCATCCCACGGTATTAAGCATCTCTGGGCTACAGAACATGCCTAGATTTGGTCACAGTAGCCCACATCCTCAGTCTGACCTGGGCAGTTGATTTGGCGAGAAGACTCGAATCATTTCCATTCCCAGCCCCATTTTATTCCTGCTTCAATTTGTTCCTTGGGACAGGAGAAACAAATGATTAGACAGGAACAACATAGTTATTATTCCGCTGAAACGGCAGCAACACTGAGAGTGCAAGATGACATGAAGTCCATGGAAATTAGATATAATCATATTCTCTGCTCAATTTGTTTCCCTCTCTGGGGTTATTTTTAGTCTTGTTTACTTTAATTGTGTGGATGTCTGAAAGCCTATCTCGTTCCATGTTGCGCAGCGCATAATAGTGCTTCCTTCTGTGTCTGCCATGCAGTCATTTTGTTTCCAGCCTTCTCTGTGAAGATTTTGCATACACAATGCCATGCTGAGCACAAGATGCCCTTTGCATCTCCGTCTTTCATTATAAGATCCACTTTTCGAAAAGGAGTAGGAGGTTCAAGGTCTTTCCGGCCATTAGCCTTGCTACATTCAGCAACAAGGACTTGTAAGGATGTTTGTCTCACTGTGGATACAAGTCTTCTTGAAGCCAGGGGCCCTGTGAGGTCCTGACTCTGAGAAGGTTTGTAAGCATCATCAGACAAACATCCTTACATGAAGTAATGGCAATTTTTGCTCCAGATACTGTGTTTGCACCACCCCAAGCTCCCTGCTGCCTTGGATCTCTCAGTAGCTGGCAGTGGTGCATGGCGCGAGGAAGCCAGGTCAGCAACACAGGCCCACCTGTGCTGCTGAACCAGCTGCTACCTGCTTACAGGTCCCCTGAAGACCTTGAGATGCTGGTCAAGAGTGGACGAGACATGTGCCTCCCACATGCTTATAATATACAGAAACTCACAAGGGCTATAGATAAATTTGAAAAGACTCATCTCTGTTGTGCATCGGTTACACTGGGAGACCTAGTGTGATGGTTTAGAATGTGCAAAGTAGTTTGGCATCCAACTTCTTTGAAGAAAGGGGGAATTGTCAGTTTGGCTCGGATTCAGCTCTTACACAAATGTCCAGGGTGGATGAAGCCTGCCAAGTTACAGGGAAATACGTTCAAGGGCTTTGGGGCCAGACACTGTTCCGTTTGGAAATTAATGGTACCAAGCAGCGTGTTCATAGGAAACCTGCAGGAAAACCTCATGAGAATTTCAGGTTTTCATTTCAGGAATGAGTGAAAATGGACTCCCCCAAACTCTCCACATTTGCACGTTAAATTGGAGGGGAACATTTTGCCAAACATCCTCTAGAGAGGCAGAATTCTCCAGCCATTTTGAGGGGGGACAAAAACTGAAATGGCTCAGAACACCTTCTGAGAAATTTTGGCTCAGAATATTGATAGTGTTGTATGCAATGCTGTGCAAGAGGCATTTTGCTAACACAAAGAACTTTCCCTTCCCCTCCTCTCCAAGTGTGTTCCCCCTCTCCAAGTCTGCTCAGGGTGGTCCCCAACCCCTAGAGCCAACTTTATGGGGAGAGAGAGGGTTGCAAAGGAGAGGATGGGGATGTTCCTTTCTGCAAGCAGACATTGGATGTGTGAGTGGCATGGCAGCGATGAATACAACCTTTCATTCCTAATGGTGTATGCAGGGATCAGTGGGTGAAAAGAAGAGGACTGACCTTTTCCTCCAAAATATTGCTTCCTTTTCGAATATTATTTTGCATTCTGGGTTGTATCCATGGTTCTGCTCAAAATTCTCCGCACCATTTGCAGAAGTTGAGGGTGGAGACATTTTGCCAAATATTCTCTGAGAACGGGTCTCAAATTCTCCAACGGTGTGTATGTAAGCTTCAATAAAAACTAAGCTCAGATGACCAACAAAATTGGAAGCCTTAACGCAGCTTAATTTCTTGTGACAGAGAAGCAGTCTTCCTATACCCTGGCAATTTTTCAGCCGCATGCTCAGAAAATAAATGGTGATCATCCTGCTTCCTCCTTAAGCAGAACCACTGTAAACTAGTCTGCAAATGAGAACTTGTCAGGGGGAAAACACATAAATTAACCCTGACAGCTCAGCTGCACCAAAACACATTTATGAGTCAAAAGAATGCAAATTGTTATTCATGCTTCTGGGCTGACACCAGATACCCAGGCAATTCTGACATTCATTATTGTGGTGTGATCATTGGCATTTGTGTCCTAGACAGAAGCCCAGCTCTGCATTAAGGAAAGGTTACTGTGTGGGTCTTGAAGTCCTCTGCAGTGCAGTGCAAAAGTGTAACAATGGTTGAGTTTAGACTTTCTCATCTGGAAAGATTCATGACAGCAGGCAGTGGATGTTGTCAGGGCTTGAGATCAGCTCAGAGCTAATAGATGCCATAACTTAGTAGCTGACAACATGCTTTCCATGCAAAAGGTTCCCTGTGCATCTACAACACAGTTACAATTGCTAAGGCAATTGTACCCCAGGTACAATCACCACTGCGGCTTACCAGCAGGGAAAGGGGTGAGGTAAACATGGTGAAAACACACCAGTAGATTCAATCCAGCACCCCCATCAGCGTGTTTGCACCACACTGACCTAGCCATCACCTTGTCCACCCCAATGATGGTCAAGGGTTTGGAAACCAAGCCATACAAGGAGCGCTTGAAGGACCTGGGTATGTTTAGCCTGGAAAAGAGAAGACTGGGAAGAGACATGATCGGCATCTTCAAATATCTTAAGGTCTGTCACATGGAAGAGGGAGCAAGCTTGTTTTCTCCTGCTCTGAGGAGTAGAACTCAAACTCAGGAGGTTATGGACTCTCCCTCCTTGGAGGCTTTTAAGCAGAGGTTGGATGGCCATCTGGCATGGATGCTTTAGCTCAGATTCCTGCATTGCAGAGGGTTGGACGAGATGACCCTCAGGGTCTCTTTCAACTCTATGATTTTATGATTCTGTGGAAGGTCAGGTAAGTGCTGCTGCCCTGCTCCAATGACTGCTACAATTGTGGCATCTACATCTATAGAAGGTCACGGTTCACAGGTCTGGGAGAAAGCTTGACCTGTAAGGCGAACCCTAGACAAGATTGCACCCGACCCCAGTAATGAAGATACAAGACATTTTGTGGGGTTCTTACATATTTAGTTAGGCATTTCTATGCCACCCAGTCAACTGTGTCCTCTGAGAAGTTCAAAAATTTAAAATCAATAGACTGCTAACACAACCAACAGTGCTAAAATCACGCATCGTAGAAAAGCAACACCAGCACAAAATTTATATAAATCAGCATAATACCACAGAACAGCTTAAAGTCAGTAAGCATGCAGTACTTACAAACCAGCAACCGTGGCATTTTAAAAAGCCTGGGAGAAGAGAGAGGTCTTCACCTGGCCTTGAGAAACTCGTAGTGTAAGTTTCCTTGAAGAAACTTTACAGGAAGACCTAATAATTGTAATGTACGGTTAAAGGCATTGGATCATGAGCTCACATAAATATTCTTCTAAGGAACATACACATAACCTATTGATGTGCTTGCTTAAGCAAAATCAGAAAACTAAGCACCAAGACCTACATTCAATAGAAGAAAGATCAGCCTTCAGATGCAAAACTGGTGAGTACATGTCTAGGCTGTGGACAGATAAATCTGCCCCAGTCTCTTCTGTACTGTTTCCACATGTGGACATCTTAAAGTATACCCTGTCCTTCTTCTTTGTGGATTTTAAAAAAGATAGTTCTGGGGCCAACCCCATATACCACAGAGCAGCACTTACAAGGTCTATGGAGAGCTGTTCTGTCTCCCTCCCTCCCTTGCTTTAATAGTGTAAATCTGCTTGGAGCAGCTTCAAAGGATGGCACCTCGACAGCACAGGTTCAAATTGCTTTTAAAAATGGTGCACATCACTTCCTGTGTAATTCTATGCACAAAGGGCCATTTTATTTCCAAAAAAGAGAGAGGCTGCCCCTGTCATTACCCTGAAATAGTTGTTCCCCACCAAGCCAGTGCTTCCTGGGGGAATTCCCCCTGCAACATCCCCCTCATGTTGATGATGAGCCAGACAGGCCTTGAGTGGAACTCTTTTTCTAAGCCTTGCAGCCTCAATGAGTAGATGTGAGGGTACTCAACTTCTTCTCCGAAAGTGCCTCCCTTTGTTTGTCTCCCACTTTTCCTCTTTAACTTGCATGGCCTCTGCTTATACTCAAGTATCCTGCCAAACCTAATAACTTATCCTGAAGAATGTGGTGTAGGCAAAACCAAACCAAACACCCTTTCAGGGCCGTCTTTACCCAGGGGTGCAAGGGGTGCGGGGCACCCGGGCGCTGAATTCTGGGGGGCGCCTGCCGCCTGAGCTCTTAACTATCTACCTGTTATGAAATATTAAATAATTTTGATCAAGCTAGAAAAACAAAATACATATATACGCAGGTATTACTGAGTTGTATACCTACAGTTTCACCAAAGGACTTTCAACTTTGTGTGCTCATTTATCAAAGACGCGCCGCACCAGCGGTGGCACTTGTCAGACTTGAGGGTGCTGGGTGGATCTTTGCACCCCGGCAGCGCATATGCTAAAGACTCCCCTGCACCCCTTCAGGCCCTTGACCAGAGATGGGGAACCTGTGGCCTTCCAGATGTTGTGAGACCACAGCATGCATCATCCTGGACCATCGGTCATGCTTATTGGGACTGATGGGAGTTGGAGCCCAACAGTATCTGGAGGGCTGCAGGTCTCCCATCCCTGCCCTAAACCAATATGCTCATCTGAGAGGGAAAATTCATACTGAGCCCAAATACATTTGGTGACCAGAAACATATCACAGTGTACCAAAGTCAGGCAGGTGGTGTTGGACTGAATCATAGAATCATAGAATTGTAGAGTTGGAAGGGACAATGAGAACCATCTACTCCAACCCCTTGCAATGCAGAAATCTTTTGCCCAGCATGGGATTCTAACCCAAGACCATGAGATTACGAGTTTCACACTCTACTGACTGGAGGTGGACCTCATCATAAACAGCTGTTTTTCCCAGGCCCTCCTGCCTATATATGTGGGTTTGCAGCTATCCACTGACTAATTTGATTTACATCCTTCATCTCCCATCACAAGAGTAGCCAATGCAGTGCTCTCCAGATGCCGGGGACCACAACTCCAATCAGCACCAGTCACCATGGGCAATATAGTCAGAGATGATGGGAGCTGTGGGACTCAACCTCAATCAAAGCAGTTGTTGGCTCAGTTTTTTCAGGTGACTAGGAACAAAAAGCACTCTTCTGTTTACCTGGAAGAGAACTGGAAGGGAGAATAGACTGGAATTCTGAGAGATTCATTGTTAGTCTTCTGATGGTCCACCCCTCTTTTTGATATGAGTCTCATCAGGGCAATGAGTTGGGACATGGAGTCTTTAACCCTTTCCTTTTGGACTAGTCCCCCAACCCTGCTGAACAAAAATGTCTCAAGTTTGCAACCCGTGAAGTTTGTATTTCATTGAAGCAGAGGGCAGCCAGGTGACTGCTCACACATCTCTCAAAGCCACAAATCTCAGTTTGGCCTGATTTTGGAGTCAATAGGACTTGATGACTCTATCTAAGGAGGCATTGTGTGTTCAAGTTGTCTCCGAACAAATTGTGACACAAATTCAGTGGGGATCAGTATGTTCCTATGTATTCACCATCCCTGCTAACTCAATACAAACATGCACACAGTGGGCCAAAGACCTGTCATTGTCACACCAACCTCAAGATGGAGAATTCACTTTCCCTTTTTAGTACTTGCGATTGTTGGTTTGACTTCTGTAAACATCCTGCAGAAAATAATAATAATTGAAATCCTTGAAGAGAGAGAGCATTTGTCCTCTTGTGAATAAACAAATTTTATTCAGTAGAAAATGTAATATAAGCAAATAGAATTACCTCTTCACTCTCGATACTAACAGGAGCGAGAATCTAGGATTAAAAGCGAGAGGGGAGAAAATGCTTCCTTCTATGCACCTGTCATTCTGAATATCATGCAATCAAATTTCCTCCTAAATCTCATCAGATGAACTCCCAAAGTCATTGCAGAGATAATAAAATAGGTTATGACACTAGTCTCGTATACATCAAAATGTCTTTCATATATCTTTAAGCAGTTATTAATCTCTGAATTAGTTTAGAATACATTAACCTTCAAGGTAAATTAGTTCAATCAAGAAAATGACTCTAAAGAATAGACTCTGTCACATGCATGCATGCAAATGCACACACACACACACACTCACAAACTCGGTTTATGAATTTCAACAAACCTTAATCCAGGGGTAGCCAATGTGGTACCCTCCAGGGGTTGCTGGAATACAACTCCCCCATCAGCCCTAGCAAGCACAGTCTGAAACACAAGGGTGTTGGCAGGAAGATTCCCCCATCCCTGAATGGCACCACTGATTAAACCAGAGTTAGCCAATATGGTGGTGTTGACTAACCCTGGTTTAATCAGTGATGCCATTCAGGGATAGGGGGAACCTTCCTGCCAACACCCTTGTGTTCCAGACCATATGAAATTCTTCCTTAGGAGGGAGTCTGGCCAAACCACAGCTTCTATACACTCTGTGAATACTGTTATAAACAGTTAAATAGACCATTGCTCTGCTCTCACCTTCTTATTCTGCCTCTCCTGCATCTTTTAAATGTCTGCTATCAAAGTAAGGATGGATGGACAGAAGGTTCCCACACAAAAGGGGGCAGAGAGAGGAAGACATGACAATGCTGAAGAGTGTCATGGATGGAGGAATGAATCAGTTCCACCATGGGGAGGAAGAGGGGCAGTCGTGATAGAGGGACACTGGGCCCTTGGTAGATTGTCATCAAGGTGCTGCCTGGACTGCAAGATCTTTCTGAATTCTATACAACCTTAAGGGATAGAGTTTGGGACCATTTGAATGCAAAGCCGGTGCTCTATTATAGAGTTATGGCTGCTCTGCCTTGAGCTATGGCCCTTCCCATCCTCTGGGGAATGTAAATGCTATGACCCTTTCCCTGCTTGTTGGAAACCCTGTTGAGATGCCATTTCCAAGGCGATGCCATCTACAGCACATGGGTGCATAATTTAGAAAAGGGTGGGGAACCTGTGGCCCTCCAGATGTTGTTAGACATTGCAAGAACCAACGATCCCTATCTTCAAGTCTGAACAAAATGCTTGTTTAACCTGGAGGTAGGCTGTCTGAATTGTGCATTGCTTTGTAACGATTTGTTGGGTCTCTGGACCGTAATAAAGATTGATTGATTGATTGTTAGACTACAACTCCCATCATCCCTGACCACTGGCTATACAGCCTGGAGCTAATGGGAGCTGTGGTCCAAGAACATCTGGAGGGCAACATGCTCCCCACCCGTTTTGAAAGGTGCTTAGGTATAATTCTTCCTGCACTACTTTTGTTCTTACCTACATTTAAATGTATGCAAATTTAACTGACTGATCAAACCCATATGAGTAATGATAAATATTTATTTAATCGGGTGGCAGTCCTAATTTGAATATATATGGACATTGCACTAGTTTAAGAAACCCGCCGCTTCTATATCTCACCGGGTTCCTTAAAGATTTCTTGTGCGTATTGGGAGCGGAAATTAAACCTGATAACATGTCGCAACTCCATCAACGATCCAGCAGCAATCGTTTAAAAGATTTGCCCAGGGTAATTTCGGGAATGATCTGTATGCTGACACATCGTGCAAATGACGTGGAACAAATTATATTATTTCAGCCTGTTTATCATCTTGTCAACATTTGTCTTCCGCTTTTTCCATACAGGATTGTAAATCAGACACGCGCAGGGGAAGTCAGGGGAGGCACTCGCCTGTCTAGAGTCGCAGTAATAGGATGATGAAAAATGCATCCGTTTATCTGTGGGAAAAGATTTAAAGGTTGTTACATTCATTTGTTACCTAGGATCTGGCATTTTATCATACAGACTCTGCTTGGCCAGAAAATTATCTCTTTTCCTCAAGTCCATTAAGGATCTCCTCACAACTTACAGAGCCCTGACAAATATAAATATTGAAGCCCATTCATGAAAATTGCATTTAAACCTGAGGTTTAAGTGGGCTGAATGCATGATTAAGTACCCTGTTAATTAACCTTTTTTTTTTTTTGCAATGATAATTGTAAATGTGCCATCATACGTTTTAAATCATTTATACTGCCTACAGAATAATACAACTATTCTGCCTCTTGCAGGCTCCAGAATTCTGAACATGGGATGCAGCCACCATTAAAATACACATATACACAAACACTGGTAAATGAGAATGGAAAAGAAGAATACTGGGTTAGAGCCAACTTTTGTTAGTCACACTTAGATCTAACCTAAGTTAGTCACATTGAAACCAATAGGACATGAACTATTTATTCATGACTAACCCCTCACATGCAAACAAAGGTCCGTATAGTAAAAGCTATGGTTTTCCCAGTAGTGATGTGTGGAAGTGAAAGCTGGATCATAAAGAAGGTTGATCGCCAAAGAATTGATGCTTTTGAATTATGGTGTTGGAGGAGACTCTTGAGAGTCCCATGGACTGCAAGAAGATCAAACCTCTCCATTCTTAAGGAAATCAGCCCTGTGTGCTCACTGGAAGGACAGATTGTGAAGCTGAGGCTCCAATACTTTGGCCACCTCATGAGAAGAGAAGACTCCTTGGAAAAGACCCTGATGTTGGGAAAGATGGAGGGCACAAGGAGAAGGGGACGACAGAGGACAAGATGGTTGGATAGTGTTCGCGAAGCTACCAGCATGAGTTTGACCAAACTGCGGGAGGCAGTGGAAGACAGAAGTGCCTGGCGTGCTCTGTCCATGGGGTCACAAAGAGTCGGACACAACTAAACGACTAAACAACAACAACAACAACAACCTCTCACATTGATTTCACTGTGACCTAAGTGCAATGGGTCCAACCCCCTGAGATTAAGCATAGTCTCCTAACTGTGCTCTTGACTACTTCAGATGACCTGGTTACTGAGCACTCATCCTGGTTTGCTTGTACAGAACTTACACAGATGATGTCTTTATTGAGCATTTGTTCTGATTCATTTGCAGGGAGCTTATATAGCAAGGAGCACTCATTCTGAATCCAGCCTGATTTGTCTATGGCTGCATTCAGATGCAGGTTTATTGTGGTAGCTTTACTGGTTTGTGATGCCAGTGCTTCTGTCCTGATTTCCAACAATCATTTTATGCTGCAGATCCATGAAAACTCTAGGAAACTTGCAACACAAAACTCTCGCAATATTCTGAGTTTCTAGGATTGCAAAGGGATCCCCCCCCCCACCGGATATCGCAGAAGTGCTGAGATTTCCAGAGGTGTCTTTTATGTTGTGTGAAAGATCACAAACATAGTGAAAGGAAGATGGAATAAATTGTTATTTGAATGCAGCCTATGCAAATGTTGTATGTCTTCTGGTTAATCTGTTGTTTATCCCACATCTTTTAGTTTATTTCTCTGTCACTTTCCTAACTGTAAAAAGTCCATGTTTTGTGTGAATCTGTTGTGCTAAAGCGAGAGAGTGCTTCAATCCATTTCAGTTGTGCAAAACTAAATTTCTCCTATGTGATTGAATCTCTTCCACAAAATACTGACAGTCTGGAGGTGACCATTGGCTGTTGCATATCAGGCAGATGGTTACAGCTGTGCTTTCCCCCATCACTGCACTATAATTCTGAGAAATGCTACAACTTTCTCACATGCAGCCATTAAATAGACATGTGCCTCACTGGTTAAGAATGATGGCAACCCCATTATCATTTGCTTGAGTAAAAATGCTCTGAATATGATTATTGAGTGTACGTTTTGCTTTAAGGTTGCTGAGTTGCTCCTCAACACCTTTAAATTCACTGCTCACCTGGGGAAAGAAGGCAAGATCAGCCTCCCTCCTCCCTGTCCTTTGGACTAGCCCCTTCCTCTGCTTGTTGTGTCCCATACAGCATGCATGGGAAAGGGAAAGATGAAAAGACAAGTGTAGTCTTTGCAAGGTTATATATGACCCTCAAATTCTGGATTAGAAGGAACAACCTTTATTTCGCAACGTTCTGCTCAAAAACTACATGCGAAACTGAAACTAGTTATATACCCCTTAGTTTCCTTTCCCTGCTGGTCTCACCCAGAATTGATTCACCCCCATACAACCATTTCTAAATCACTTTAGTTCCTACTCTCATTTCAAGAAGCAGTGGGGTGCATAGGCATCAACTACCTGGGGCCCTGGGTGCCTGAGCACCCATAAAATTCCCCATGAAGGGGCCAGGCACTCACAAATTTGGGTGCCAGGGCCATACACACTGTGTGGCCCCCACGGCCCCCAAGCACCCACGGTCGTGGGGCTAAGCTGGCACTCCTGATGGGGGTAAGACAAGAATGCAAGAAAAGACCTGTCGGATCAGGTCAAAGGCCCATCTAGTCCTGGACTCTGCTTGAGGGATGTGTTACAGAAGCCACATCTCTTCCAGGTTATTCCATCACATTTCTCCTCCCTCAATGGGTATTCACACATTACATTCCCCGAGTCTCCAATCTGTCTATCTGTTGATAGTTGAGCTGTACAGCTATTCAAGTGCAACATTTAACCAGTGTATAGTCTGTGGGCTTGCGTACACAACAGTTGAGGTGGACAAGTCAACAAGTATGCACTCTTTCTCACAGACACTTACAGAAGGACATAGGAGGCGATCTTCTACCAAGTCAGATACTTGGACCCGTCTAGCTCTGTATCACCCACACTGGCTGGCAGCAGCACTCTAGGTGTGTGGCAGGGTTCCCTCCCAGCCCTACCTGGGGATGGCAGAGAATGGACTTGGGACCTTTTGCATGCAAAGCAGACGGCCAACCACTAAGTTACTGAACTTTCCCCTCAACCTGTGCATGTGTACAGAAGGCATGTACAGTGTGTTAAGCGTAATGTGTGAACTTATAAACTTATAAATGCCATCTCCAACTCCTCCAAAGATTCCATCAAAGGTGTCTCCAAAATTTTTTACATATCACTTGGGAAGACAGGCGAATTAATGCCACTGGAAGAAGCAAAGATCACCAGTGTGGAAACAATGATTCTTCAACATCAACTTTGTTCGACTGGTCATGTTGTGCGGATGCCTGATTACCGTCTTCCTTTTTTAAAAAAAATAATAATATTTATTGAAGTTTCAAATAATTACAAAAATAAGAAAATAATAATAATAATAAAACAAAAAATACAAAATACTGAAAAATAAAAACAATTAAAAACAAATCAATCCTCCCATTGCTTATCTTTCATTGGCTTATTTCCCTGACCTCCTCACACCTCCCTTTTTTGTATTCTAGGTCAATTATCCATTTCAGCAAATCCTTTCCCTCTTTTCAAATTATTGTCCTGTAAATTTATCTTGAAACTAATATAGTTTTACTTTCCCTCCTTTCACGAATTAACAGTCTATTTTTCCTAAGTCTTTATAGCATATCTGCTAAAGTCACATAGATTCATTTCAACATCCTTCTAACATTCATTAATTTTACAATGTTTCTGTAAATAGTCTTTGAATTTCTTCCAATCTTCCTCCACCGACTCTTCTCCCTGGTTTCGGATTCTGCCAGTCATTTCCGCCAGTTCCATGTAGTCCATCACCTTCATCTGCCATTCTTCCAGGGTAGGTAAATCTTGTGTCTTCCAATACTTTGCGATGAGTATTCTTGCTGCTATTGTAGCATACATAAAGAAAGTTCTATCCTTCTTTAGCACCAATTGGCCGACCATGCCCAGGAGAAAGGCCTCTGGTTTCTTCAGAAAGGTATATTTAAATACCTTTTTCATTTCGTTATATATCATCTCCCAGAAAGCCTTAATCCTTGGGCATGTCCACCAAAGGTGAAAGAATGTACCTTCAGTCTCTTTACATTTCCAACATTTATTATCGGGCAAATGATAAATTTTTGCAAGCTTGACTGGTGTCATGTACCACCTGTATATCATTTTCATTATATTCTCTCTTAAGGCATTGCATGCCGTGAACTTCATACCTGTGGTCCATAACTGTTCCCAGTCAGCCATCATAATGTTCTGTCCAATATCTTGTGCCCATTTAATCATAGCAGATTTCACCATTTCATCCTGAGTATTCCATTTCAACAGCAAGTTATACATTCTTGACAAGTTCTTAATTTTAGGATCTAACAGTTCTGTTTCCAATTTTGATTTTTCCACCTGGAAGCCAATTTTTTTGTCCAAATTATATGCCTCCATTATCTGATAATAATGAAGCCAATCTCGCACTCTATTTTTTAATTTTTCAAAACTCTGCAGTTTTAATCTGTCTCCCTCTTGTTCCAAAATTTCCCAATATTTCAGCCATTTGGCCTCCATATTGAGCTTTTTCTGAGCCTTCGCTTCCATTGGTGACACCCACCTTGGGGTTTTATTTTCAAGCAAGTCCTTATATCTTATCCAAACATTGAACAGTGCTTTTCTGACAATATGGTTTTTAAACGCTTTATGTGCTTTGACCTTATCATACCACAGATATGCATGCCACCCAAAAACATTGTTAAAACCTTCTAAATCAAGCACGTCAGTGTTCTCAAGAAGCATCCATGCTCTCAGCCAGCAAAAAGCGGCTGATTCATAATAAAGTTTTAAGTCTGGCAGGGCAAGTCCACCTCTTTCTTTAGCATCAGTTAATATCTTGAATTTTATTCGAGGTTTCTTGCCCTGCCAGACAAATCTAGAGATATCTCTCTGCCACTTCTTGAAACACTCCGTTTTATCTAATATTTGCAATGTTTGAAACAAAAACAACATCCTTGGCAATACATTCATCTTTATCGCAGCAATTCGGCCTAGCAATGATAACTTCAGGTTTGACCATATTTCTAGATCCTTTTTCACTTCCGTCCAACATTTTTCATAGTTATCCTTAAACAGATTCACATTCTTAGCAGTCATGTTAACCCCTAGGTATTTCACTTTCTTAACCAGTGTTAATCCTGTCTCCTTCTGAAACCCTTCTCTCTCTGTCACTGTTAAATTTTTCTCTAAAACTTTAGTTTTCATCTTATTCAACTTAAATCCCGCTACTTGTCCAAATTCATGGATCAGTTCCAGTACTCTTTTGGTACTAGATTCTGGCTCCTGTAATGTCAATACCAAATCATCAGCAAATGCTTTCAGTTTGTACTGTTTAGCTCCAACTTGTATACCTTTAACTGTTTGGTCCCTCCTAATCATGTTTAAAAGAACTTCCAGGACCGATATAAAAAGCAATGGAGAGATTGGGCAACCTTGTCGTGTTCCTTTCTCTATCTTAAATTCTTCCATCACTACATTGTTCACAATTAATTTAGCCTTTTGTTCTGAATAAATTGCACCTATACCATTTTCAAAATCTTGACCAACCCCCATCCCCTGTAGATTTTTCTTCATAAAACTCCAAGAAATATTGTCAAAGGCTTTCTCCGCGTCCACAAATATCAAAACTGCTTTAGTATTAATATTCACTTGTAACTTTTCTAGAATGTTAATTATATTCCTCGTATTGTCAGACAAGTGTCTACCCGGGAGAAAACCGGCTTGGTCTTTATGAATTTCTTCTACGAATACCTTTTTTAATCTTTTAGCCAAAATATCTGCAAAAATTTTGTAATCCACAGTAAGCAAAGATATGGGGCGGTAGTTCTTAAGCTGTGTCTTCTCAGACTCTACTTTCGGTATAAGTGTAATGTAAGCTTCCTTCCACGACTCTGGCGCCCTTTTCCCTTCCAATATTCCATTACAAACTTCTTTTAGTGGCTGTATTATCCATTCTTTCAGGGATCTATAGTATCTTGAAGTCAATCCATCCGGTCCTGGAGATTTGCCCAATTGCATATTCTGGATGGCCCCTTCTATCTCTTGCTCTGTTATTTTATAGTTCAACATTAGCTTATTTTCTTGCTGATTACCGTCTTCCAAAGCAACTACTCTATTCCAAACGTAAAAATGGAAAGCGTAATGCTGGTGGTCAACAAAAGAGGTTTAAAGACTCCCTCAAGGCAAATCTTTAATAATGTAGTATAAACATGGACTACTGGGAAACACTGGCCTGTGAGCGCTCTAATTGGAGAACAGCCTTTACCAAGGGTGTCATGGGCTTTGAAGACACTCGAACTCAGGACGCAAGGGAGAAACGTGCTATGAGCAAGGGACACTTGGCAATCCCTGACTGTGATCAACTCCTGTCCAGAAACCTATGTCCACACTGTGGAAGGATGTGTGGATCCAGAATTGGCCTCCACAGTCACTTACGGACTCACTGTTAAGACCGTGTTTATGGAAGACAATCTTACTTGGCTACGAGTGATTGCCAAGAAGAAGAAGTGAACAAACCTCATTTCTCCCTCTAACAATTAGCAAGTCCTGTGCCCACTGAGCATGCACAGTCCTCACTGGGCTGCTTGAGATTATCTAACACCTCCACGTTTATGGCCCCTGCCCAGTCATTTTTGCATTTCTGAAAACATTAGTATTCTCATGAGCCTCTTAATACCTCCTCTTGCATGTGTGTGGTCCTGTTTCAGCTGCATTAGGACCTGCATTCAGAGAATGGGTTTGTTGTTTGTATATCTAGGATGTGTAAACTGGTTTCAGAGAGAAAACTTTTATTTTTATTTTTTGAAGCAAAGAGGCGAGGGCAGGGGGAGCCAGAGACCTGTTGTCTTTTCTTTATTGCTAATGTGGTTGCAGACTGTCAGAGTTGCTGTTGTTTAGAAAAACCTAGCATATTGCTTTCTTACCTCCTTTGATAAAACAAAACTCTTTATGAAACTCTTGCTGCACCTATCTCATTGACAAACTGTAATAACAGCTCCTCTCCCCGATGGTGGAGCATAATTCACAACCTGGGAGATATATCAAAATTGCCTCTGCATATTTGCATATGCGTTATTCAGTTATTAATGAGTTAGTGGCCTTTGTGGATGAAATAAATAGTACATTAAATAAAGAGGGGAGTGAGGCACTATTAGCGGGAGTAAAGCCCATGAGCGAAGGCTTTAATTACACTCCCCTCTTCAGGTCATTAGCTGCATAACTACCTGTGGATGAAGTGATAACTAACCTCTCATAAAGCTAATGAATTTGCTTTGGCTAGAGCAAAACGGCACATGCACAGCCCCATTAGACAACCTGAATAATTGAAAATCAGTGGTTGCATATGGTTATGTAAACACACCAGACTTTGTCTTCTTATGGTATGGATGGAGGAACATTTAATCTGGCCTGCAGTTTTAAGCAGACTGAACAGATTTTCTACTCCTCAAGTAATGCACAGTTCAGAATGTAATTCTCTTTTGGATTTTGCCCTTCTTCCAATTTTATTCCCCTGTGCTTGGGTCAAAAATGCAATCAATCAATCAATCAATCAATCAATGTGAACCTTACAATAAGATATTCAGATATGGCTATATGAAGTATGTTTTTTGATAATATTTTGTGGTTCATTACGTCGGTAGATATGTTCTAATGAAGTTTCTTTTTTGTAACTTTTTAAAAAAATCAGAGATAAAAATACACAATTGACACAGATCGAGAATAAAGTGATTAGTCGAGCCCTATCTTAGACATGCAATGACAGGCAGCAGTGGCGTAGCACAGGGGGCATAAAATTGTTAGGGGGAGCAAAATTTCAACACCTCATGCTGCCTCAATACAGGTTTGCGCTTGCATTATGGGGCTCCATTGAAAATGGCTTCTCCATACGAACCAGGAAGTGACCTCTCCAGACAACGAAACAACTCTTCTTTCCTTATCTCTGCGGCTGTGATCTTCCAGGTGATGCAGACTCTGTAAGGCAATTGAGAGTGCATGCATATTCCATCCGTTTCCCTCTCTCCCATCCTCCCTTCTGTATGGCCTCAGGTACTGGCAACCCACGCTATGGCACTGACAGGCAGAGCCAAGAAATTATCGTTTGTCCCTATCCTGTTTCCTGCAGAGATTTGCAAGGGCAAAATAGAGGAAGAGGCAAGTGACCTCCAGAGCCACCACCTTGACTAGCTATAAGAAAGAAGGCAGGCGGTTGGGGGTTGCCTGACAGCAAGTCAGTGGGGCCCCGTCTGCTGTAGTGGAACAGCCTGCACTGTACATGTGTGATAATAGCAATTCTTTGAATTTGTGAATATTGGGTTGTATCCCAATCAGTACTTGTGTGTATCTGGAGAGGGGAATACCCCACATCTCCTCTCCTACTTAAGATCCTTGCCCCCCTCAAAGCCTTGCTCATGTTGAGGGATGCTCAAGAAAGATCTGGGTTGTTGGTCTTTGGCTGTACAGTGGTACCTTGGGTTACATACGCTTCAGGTTACAGACGCTTCAGGTTACGCTTCAGGTTACAGAAATAGTACCTCGGGTTAAGAACTTTGCTTCAGGATGAGAACAGAAATCGTGCTCCGGCGGCGTGGCGGCAGAAGGACCCCATTAGCTAAAGTGGTGCTTCAGGTTAAGAACAGTTTCAGGTTAAGAATGGACCTCTGGAACGAATTAAGTACTTAACCCGAGGTACCACTGTAGTGGGAGGTGAGAATGGGGGGGGGCGGAAATAGGAGCAGGCCACCTGCATGAGTAGGCACTGTTTTGGGATTATTTTCCATGCTTCCAATTTCCACAGCACTTGGGTGTGTGTGTGAAGCAGGACTGGAGATGGGTGTGGCCTGCAGAGGGGTCATGGGCTAGGGGCGGCCAGATGGAGAGGCCCAAAGTGCTGCATTTGGCTCCTGAAGCTAAGGCTCCCCACCCTTGACATCACAGAATGGGATGTTCCTGCATGCATGACCAATGATGTTGGAGGCAGGATTAGCACTTCAGATTGAGGGAGGGGCCAGGCATACTTGCAATCCCCTCTGCACCATGGGCTCAATAAAGGGAGAATTTCCCCTGCTCCAGCCTATTAAGGAAATTAAGTTTTCTGCTTTATCTCTGCTGCACAGGTGGATTTTTTTATGTTATGTGGTTTTAAATTGCTGTTTTAATGATAGGTTAGGTCAGTGAATCAGGTTGTTTAAAGTACATTCTAAAGTACGAGAACTGGTGTAAAAATGTTTTAAATAAACACGTTTCCTCAGTCCTCTCACTTCCCAAGCAGCTCCAATTGCATCTGCTGTTTGAGAACTCCAGACACCTCACACTTTTTCAAAACATGTATTTTCAACCATATGCTCTCTGCTGAGACTATACATGCCCTTATTTCTTTTATGAAACACTAAAAAAGATCTGCAACGAATAAATAGCACATTTTTATTCTCCCTTTATTATAATTGAACATTTTTATGAGATTGTCAAAGTTGGTAGTCAAATTGAGGTCTGTCTTTTGTGTCTAACTTGGTTAATTGGGAACGATTTTGCTACACATCATTTAATCTTCCTTTACGACCAATTAAAAGAGACCTGAGTGGGGTGCCAACCTTTATGGAAGTCATCGTATTTCATCTCTCCACGCTTCCCTCTTCTGACTCTGTTTGTCTTGAGCATCAGCTGAGGATACACCTAGAAGAACAAACTGTTATGATGGGAAATCCAATGCAATAAAAAAATATAAAGCTTAGGGAAGAATTTTAAAATCCATATGGCTAATGCTGAAGCCAAGGCCTAAATTAACAAGAGAGACCCCATTAAAATCTGACTCCATCAAAGCAGATACTCTCAGAGCCCCCATTGTCTCTATTTTCCAGGGACAGTCCCAGATTTACAGAAGCTGTCCCAGATCCTGGAATGTCCCACTTTTCCTTAGGATGCCCCATATTTTAATTGGAGAAATGTTGGAGGGTATGGAGTTAAGTGACTCCCAAGCCAAGGAGAGAAGTACCGTAATTATACAACGTTTAGAAGATAACTGAAGGCAGCCCTGTATAGGGAGGTTTTTTAAATGTTTAATGTTTTATTATGTTTTTATATATGTTGGAAGTTGTCCAGAGTGGCTGGGGAATCCCAG